>NC_052944.1:99097643-99426024 GCF_013358895.1 Oreochromis aureus | reverse complement strand
AACATACATTAACAGCTCCAGTAATACAGAGTTCTGTCATGCTCATGAGTATCGGTGATTGGCTGCTCTTCCTTTCAGGGTGGTGGCTGCCTCGGGCGGTGTTTCTGGGGCTGGTACCTGTGAATCATTCTTTAGCTGTCCTGTTACCCTGACACAGAGAATAATGAGAAGTAAACTCGTGATGTCCACACAGTGAAGTTTCTGCTAAATGAAGTCATGTAGTGATCCTGCTGAGCTGCTCTCTTCTCTCACTTCTTCAGATTCTCTTGACACGCACCGAGCTTTTACACATGATACAAAGATATTTCACATGCTGAACAGACTTTATTGAAACAGAGACAATCATCAGAATACAGTGAGACAGAGCTAATCAAACAGATTGATTGTAGGATCAATGATCATTGTTGGAGTCAAAGATCTGAGATCACAGTGGGTGAACATCATTTCAGAAAGGAAAGAAAAACAATCAAACTGGTTAAACAGGAACACCACAGACTCTTTGGTTTCTGCCCAGTGAGCATTCCCAGCTCTGTTACTAAAACGAACTGAAGGTCAGGTACAGCGTATTACCTTTGTTCCCACTGTTGAGGTTTTTTTGTCTAATGAAGACCCTGGGATATCTGTACTGCTCCACAGCTGCTGTGTTGACGATCACAGAGACCGCCCGAACGGGAAGACCGGAGTCTTTCTTGTACCACAGGTACACGTAACTTCCTCCTGCCCCCTTGCTTAGATCAGTAGTTACCCTTGTAAAGCCCATATACTGAAACAACATCTCGTCTATATCATCAGTGGAGATCTTCAGATCTGTGATGGCTCTTTGAGAGTTAGTGGTCTGACGGTACCAGATGAAGACAAAGGATCCTCCTGCACCTCTGTTGGTATCTTCATCCACTCTGATGTAGCCGTTCTGGAAGTAGTCAGCATCTCCATCATAGTCAGCATTGGCAGTGATGTCACAGATGTAGGTTGGTCTCTCTCCTCTTCACCCACAGGTAGATCCATTTTCCTCTAGCTTTCGGTTCAGATCACAGGCCAGTCTCTCCCATCCAAATACAAACATCTGGGCTTCCTCTCTTGCTTCTATAGAGACATGAAGGTTCACAATGGGAACATCGTACTCTGAGTTACCTCTGTAGTACCACAGGTAGATGTAGTCTCCACTTGTTCCGGCATTGAGGTTCTTGTTAATCTTCTGGTAACCTGCAGTGATCAGACCCCTGCTCATGCCATCATTGAATGTAAGCTGAATCCTGGTGATTGGTGAGCTGCTGCCTTTTTTGTACCAAAGGTAGATGTATTTTCCTTCAGCTCCTTTGTTCAGATCAACATCGATTTTGATGAAACCTTGACTGCTAAGCTACGTCTCTTCAGCTTCATCCAGAGACACCTGGAGCTCGGTGATGTACTGGCCCACTGATTGTTCCTGCATCAAAGTTAAAAGATTAATGAGTAAACAGAAAGATTTAAAATCTGTTTTAAAAGATTGAAATCAGGAAGGTGCGTGGTAGCTGAAACTGCTGTAGCATTACTACTTTGTCTACATTTACAGTTTTTTCTGAGATATAATAAAATGACATGATTTTGCTACTAAACGGATCGTTAGTGGTTTTTTTTAAATGTATAGCTAATTAAACTTGAATTTTCTGAATGTTTTTGTACTTTATGCTAAAAAGTAAGTTTGACCCCATGTGATGAAATAAATGTGTGAAAAACTGAAAAGCAGCAGAGAGCACATTTTCACACAGACTGGACACAAAAGAGAATATGAAGCATCACCAGAGTGAAGGGAGGTCCGATCAGCAGCAGCAGATAAACCTTCAGCAGAGTCTTCATAGTCTCCATCTCTTCCTCCTTAAACCACAAACACATTAAGGTACCTGTGAATTGAACTACTGATAAAGATTTTATGCTCTCTGCCTCCCAAAAAACTTGCCTGGGAACGCACTGTACAACATGCTGGACCGAGAAATGATTTTTAATTGATTACCTCAAGATGGGTAAAAAAAGGGTAATTTTTTGCCAAATTTAAAGGAACATAAAGAGCAAACAGAGATGCTGTGTGAGCAGTTGTATACTTACGTGTGTATAGACGGCGTTTGGCTGGCTGAAAGCTGCTGATCGTTCTTTATACACGCAACAGCATCAGTACAATTGTGAAATCACCTCTGACGTGCAGTTTCAGCCCTCCTCCTTTCCTGCTTCTCTGCATTCACGTGATGATCAACTGAGCTAAACATGAATTTCAAAAAATAATCTGTTGTATATTAATGAATAAAAACACATTTGAGCACTGTGTGGACTGTCAGTAGCTACATGGGGATTAAATATATCAATGAAAAATGAAGGTGAAGTTTGATTTCTCAGAGATATTAATCTGAAATGTTTCTTTTTTTGTTTTTTATCTGAATATCTGTAAAAGTACCTGTTTTCACTGCCAATGCTGACTATGATGGAGATGCTCAGTACTTCTGCTTCCAGTGTTTATCTCCTTCAGCAGTGGCGCACTTAAGTTTCCTGTTTTCACAGTGCAGCCTCTGTGGTTTAGGATGTCTTGCATGCCCAACCACACCCCCCGTGTGTTGTTGCTGGACAGGTGGGACTCTATGCTACTTTTATGGTCCGTCTTAGCTTCTTTCAGATCGGGTTGAGCAGACCTGTACAGAACTCAGCCGCCCGACCTGAAGGCAGCATCCCGGGCTTTGAGAAGTGTGCGGATCTGGCTGGTCATCCAGGGTTTCTGGTTTGAGAATCACGTAATTATCAATAATTCAAAATAAATTTCATTATAATCCTTTGCCTTCAGTCCCACTAACTGATACAAATGGCCGTTCAAGCAAGGACACACAAGGTCGTTCAGGATCTAAATGTTTAAGTTTGAACAGAAAGCCCAGGACCAGCACAGAGGGACTCTGCTGCAGACCCATGTACAGCTACACGTGTAAAGCAGGTGCTTATCACTGCCTTTGGTTCGTGCTGAAGGCCAAGCTTAACAGACCAAAGGTTTAAACATCTGTGTGTCTGAAATAGACCAGTTTTGGTGGTGCTGAGGTTGATACAGACTGAAGACTCTCCACATTGGAACTCTGTATTATAGCTCTGAACTCTATGAACCAGGCAATATGCAGACTGGGGGCCGGCATCCGCCTAGCTCAAGATCAATCCATGTCTGAATGTGAAAGAAGGCACTCCATCATACCTTAATAAATCATACCATACATCTTTAACTGGTATCAAGCTGTTGCTTCCTGCAGTGGGAAGAGCCACGGACGATATTATCGGGAGTTGCAATTCCTCTCCAGGACTGTGTGTCGGGTCATGATGGTGAGCAGACCAAGGTTGCATTACTGCCCAGTAGTGATGTTCAAAACACCTTGAGGTGCACTGTTTAAATAAAACTGAACTAAATTGAAACACTGTAACATTTAAAGGTTTAGAAAAAATCTGACATCATCTTCACAAGTAGAATGGGAGGCAGAGCCTTCAGTTTTCATTTTACTTTACAAATGGACCTTCATGCATTCAGCTTCTACTGGGATCTTTGTGACGGACATGATGGAAGCAGGTGAGGAACTCTGAGATGATGACATTTCTTGACCTGTGTCGTTGTCATCTCAGCAGCTGTTTGGTGGAGTCAGGAAGTGAATGATGAGTTTTAACAAAACCTCTCAACATTTGAAGAAACGAGTTGTGTTCAGATTAAACTCATTTCTTCAGAGGACACAGCAACATCAGAGTTTAACTCATCCGGATCTTTAATGTTGTAAAGAAAGAGAAACTCCTGGTGGACTTTCAGGTTCCAGCTGTTTACACACTGACTGCTGTGAAATGTGTACAATGTTCAGACTTTTAAAGAAATAAATGGCTTCACAGAGAATTAACTTGACGTCTGCTGAGAAACTGTAACTGTTGGATGCTGTGAGGAAAACTGCTGAGCATGTGTGAGAGTGTCATGTTTAACGGCCTTTCAGAGAGTCACTGCCTTCACTTTCAGAGTTTCTTCATGTTCTGCTTCATCAGCACTTCTTCACAGCTTCTGACTTCAAAATGATGGGTCATGAACAAGTGTTGAAATGATTCTTACTAATGAAAGATATTTTTAATAGCAGCAGCAGCTCTTTCACTTCCTTTTACTTCTCTTTTGAGAAACTGCCTCATGAAAACCAAACTGTGTTGTAATCTCTTGTAATCTGTATCTCTTTTAAATCACAGAAAAACAAAACATCTTTAATTATTTTACGTATAGTTGGTTTTGTTTCTTTCTTTCTTACTGTGTAAGAATATTCAACACTGCTATCAATGCATTTTTCAAAAAAGGTCTCTCTGTGCAAAATGGGCCTAAAAACATAAACAGCTGTGGGATACTGTTTGTCCGTGATTTGAACCGGGGGAACAAACTGTGGCAGGATGAGTGTTGTGTCAAGTTTGGTATCACTGACAAAGTGTGTTCCCCGTGCGTCGTGAGCATTCGCTGGGCATGGAGCGCAAATTCAGTTTACTCCGCCTCCATTACAGACGATTAGACGTGGCAGTAGTGATGTTTTAGTTTTGTGAAAAAGTGAAAAATGAGTGTCGTTACATTACCATTCAGTTTTAGGGTGACAATAGAAAATTATATATTTATTGTTCTCACGTGGTATCGGACGGGATTATTTTAACAAACGAATGACATTTTGCCTGATAATTATTTTTATCCTCCTGTAACTTCCCTGTAGAGAGAGCTAAAACCTCCAAAGTTTCAGGATTAGTTGGTCGTTCTAAGAAGTGTTTGTGAACTAAAAATCAAAAATGGGGAATACTGTTTGTCTGTGATTTGGAGAGCCCAGCGTGTGCTCCTGACGCAGGGCAAACCAATTCTTTTGGGGACACCTAACTTGGCACGACAGCTGTTGTGCAGGTGAAGCTGAAGACAATATATGAAGGCAAGATTGCGTAAGGTTGCAGGTCCAGATGGCTTCAGCTCCAGGCTCCTGAGGTGCTGCGCAGATGAACTGTGTAGCATCCTATGATATGTGTTCAACCTGAGCCTGTCACTGGGGAAAGTACCACAGCTGTGGAAGACCTCCTGTGTGGTACCGGTACCAAAGACCTCCCATCCTACGGACCTCAGCAGCTACAGGCCGGTAGCCCTGACATCGCATCTGATGAAGACCCTCGAGAGGTTGGTTCTAAACCATCTGCGCCCCCTGGTGAGGTCGTCATTGGATCCGCTGCAGTTTGCTTACCAGCCTGGCATCGGGGTGGAGGACGCCATCATCTACCTCCTGCACCGAGCTATTTTTTGGTTTTTTGCAAAGGATTATTCTATTCTATCTAGTCTTTGGCTTGGAAGCATATTTGGCAATGCTAAAAAAAACTGTCCATTATGCTAACAGTGTCCAAGCATTCTTTTTCTTTTTCTTTTTAAATTCTTACTGCCCTCCCACAATGGCTGGGCATGCACTCCAGTTTGTGAGCCACTACCTTAGCTCATGTGATGAGACACATGATCAATAGTGTGCTATCAACCATCTCAAAGGACAGCCCCACTTTGCTTTAAATATCTGTGACTCTACACCAGGGGTCCCCAATCCCAGTTCTCGAGGGCCGGTGTCCCTGCAGATTTTAGATCTCACCCTGTGTCAACACACCTGAATCACATGATTAGTTCATTACCAGGCCTCTGGAGAACTTCCAAGACATGTTGAGAAGGTAATTTATCCATTTCAATCAGCTGTGATGGATCAAGGACACATCTAAAACCTGCAGGACACACCGCCCTGGTGGACTGGGATTGAGACCCTGCTCTACACCATATGGGTTTAGAACTGAAGAAGCTTCTCAGATGAGAGGTGATACGTCTTCATAAAGCTTAAAGAAGTCCATTTGCTTTCTTTCCAAGCTCCTTAGACTATAATTGTGGTTATACTTTGTAATATAGATTTCATTGATCCATCATTACATTTATATATCCAGTTGTATGTACCCTATATGCATTATCACAGCAGAGCTCAGTATTTACTCCACATGTCAGTACTTCCAAATGAGCTGTTAATCAGAGCTTTGTGTGATCTGCCTTTTGGTGAAGCAATGGTCCAGAAAGGGCAAAAAAGAGTGAAACATTAAGGCCAATTACCACAATGAGGTAGCTGATGATCTGGCAAGTGAAGGGCTGAGCTGGTCTTAAGTACACCCACATGATTGCTGCTAATGATCTGCAGGTGAGCAGGGATAGACACACAAAAACTGGAACTCTGGTCAGAGGTTGGACTTAGGCCGGATCATGACACAAACAGTGAATTCTTCCTAACTATAACTCATTAAACAAATACAAGTACAAATGTGTAGAAGATACAGACTTCCTTCTAAACTAAACATGACATTTTTGGAATCACTTGAATTATGGGAAAACTGAAGGCTCTGCCTCCCATTCAACAAGCAAGCCTGCAGTGTGAGAGCGAAGTGCTCTAATAGGGTGATATGGTACTACAAGGTCATTAAGATAAGATGGGGCCTGATTATTTAAGACCTTGTATGTGAGGAGCAGGATTTTGAATTCAATTCTGGATTTAACAGGAAGCCAAAACAGGAGAAATCTGCTCTCTCTTTCTAGTCCCTGTCAGGACTCTTGCTGCAGCATTTTGGATCAGCTGAAGACTTTTCAGGGAGTTTTTAGGACATCCTGATAATAATGAATTACAGTAGTCCAGCCTGGAAGTAATGACATTTCTTGACCTGTGTCGTTGTCATCTCAGCAGCTGTTTGGTGGAGTCAAGAAGTGAATGATGAGTTTTAACAAAACCTCTCAACATTTAAAGAAACGAGTTGTGTTCAGATTAAACTCATTTCTTCAGAGGACACAGCAACATCAGAGTTTAACTCATCCGGATCTTTAATGTTGTAAAGAAAGAGAAACTCCTGATGGACTTTCAGGTTCCAGCTGTTTACACACTGACTGCTGTGAAATGTGTACAGTGTTCAGACTTTTAAAGAAATAAATGGCTTCACAGAGAATTAACTTGACATCTGCTGAGAAACTGTAACTGTTGGATGCTGTGAGGAAAACTGCTGAGCATGTGTGAGAGTGTCATGTTTAAAGGCCTTTCAGAGAAACAGCAAACCACCTCTGCCCAGCATCCTGCTCGCGAATCTCCAGTCTCTTGACAACAAACTTGACGAGCTCGGATTAAACCCCAACAAGACATCAGGGACTGCTGTGTTCTGGCCTTCACAGAGACATGGCTGGAGCCCAACGTCCCCGACTGCGCCATCACGCCGGATGGATTCACTGTTTACCGGAGAGACCGAACGAAGGACTAAGGCAAGAAAAAGGGAGGAGGGGTGTGCTTTATGGTTAACTCTATGGTTAACACTTCTAAACAACAGAGGCTGACCCAAGTGCCTCAGAGCCAGGCACGCTCACATCACAGCTCTCTAAATAAGTTTCAAAATAAGAGCTGAAAGCTGTGTTTGCTTGTGTTAGCTTATTATTGTGGAGACTAACATTCAGTGATCATGTGTTCAGACTCATAATGATTACTCTCATAAATCCTGATCTTTGTATTTACTGTCTGTTGGATCAATAACTGAGATTCATCGTATCACACAGCTGTGCTGCTGCTGCTGGGAACTGTGACGTCAGCACATCTGGAACAATACGAGGTATCTGCTACCAGACTGAGCAGGACGTGAGACCTGTGGACTGTTTAAAGCTGTCCCTCCACAGGTCACTCAGACCTGATCCACACCTCAGTGAGATTCTCTGACTTCCTCAGTAGAGACAGAAACCATTCAGATCTGGGACGATCAGCTGACTGATGATGTCACACAGACTGTGTTTTTCAGGAACAGTGATTCTGATGTGAGCCTGCTAGCTGACAGCAGACCTGATGAAACCACATGTTCACATCTGTGAGGACAGACTGGACTCTTTGACTGCACCTTGGTTCTCCTCAGAGGTCTGTACAGGAGCATGTCCACCCCACTGAAGATCTCAGTCACTGTCAAACATAGAAACCTGCTTGTGTGGCCTCTGCCTCACATGTAGATACAGCTACAGGTTTCTCTGTCAGTCAGACTGAAACAGTGTCCTGATGCTGCATCATTCAGCTCTGTGCCCCAGTCAGCATCACTGTGTCTACCAGTGTCAGTGTTTCTTTTCCTGTAACACTCAGCACAGGCTCAGCTGGTATCCAGTGTTGGACTTTCAGCTGCTGTGATAGATCCTCTAACATAGATCAGCTCTGCTACATGTTGTTAGATAAGTGCAGCTGCCTGTCATGTCCTGATGTTTCTCTGGGTCAGCAGCTTCTCCATCAGAGGTTCACATGGAGCTGATCCAGTATCTCCAGTAACTGTGTTCTGTGCCTCACTGGTTCATCCTTCTGTCTGTGTGACGTCAGTCAGATGTTGAAGTTAAACTCTGTAATCTTCACTGTGTCACAGAGTTCAGTGAGTCCCGTTATTCACAGTATCAATCAGATCATCAGAGAACAGCTGATCAGCAATCAGTGTGGTGAGAGGATGCAATAATGCAACGTAGCATTTTTACACTGAACACTTCCAGTCATGGAAACTGTCTGTTGGATCTGTGTGACGTTGCTTTCTTGTGTTGCTTTCTTGGTTAGAGTTCCTCACAAATGTCCAGATTATTCTTCTAATGAGGCGTCGACCATGTTTTCAGTTCTTTGGAAGAAAACATCGCCCTTTGCCATCCTTACTTTTCTTTGACTTCTTCAAATGCAGCTGAACTCCAGCTGGTATTTGATTGGACTCTGCAGCTGTTTCTGGTCATCAGTTCATTCCTGCAAACCTCTGAACCTGAACAACAATGATGCTGCATTGCTGGCTGATCCCAAAAGGTTGATTCTGTTCATCTGGACGTTTTCAGAAACGTTTGCTCACTGATCAGGTGACTTCTTCAGTCTCAGCTGACTGCAGCTTTACAACCTTACAAACAGCACATTTGCACAATGACTGAAACCAGCAGCAGCTCCTGATATATATGATACTAATATAATACATATACATATATAATCCATACTAATGATGAAGGAACTGAGCTCACAGTCCATTGTTCATTCAGTGAACTACTCAGTTTATTTTGGGCCTCAGAAATGCTCACTCTGTTTGTACATCACTGATTGTCAGCAATAGACTCATTCTGCTGTGTGGACAGGAACACATGTGACATCACTTCCTGTTTGTTTGTGACTGAAGAGGAAGAAGTTTACAAGGAATCATTTAGAAGAGTTTCAAACATCAACTGATTGAATCCATGAATCTCAAAACGTGTTTGAGAGTGAAAGAGACAGACATGTACAGACTGAACTATCTGTTCAACAGTCAGAGTGTTTCTCTAACAGGAGACACTCTTTACACTCCACTCAGCACAGGGACACTGAGGAACCAGGAGACCAGACTCTAAACCCAGGATAAAGAGTTTGAGTGAATGTGGTGTTAAAGGTGTGGAGGTGGATCAGAGTGTCAGAGGAGACTCTGTAGAAGGACAGAGTGCCAGCAGGACAGTCCACATACACTGCTGCTCTGTTAGAGACAGAGGAGGAGGAGGAGGAGGAGGAGGAGGAGATGGTTGTTTGTCTCTTGTTGTGATAAATATAACGAGGACCATCATCAGAGCAGCTCAGACTCCAGGACTGATCATTCCATCCAAACACACAGTCACTGCCTCCTTTCCTTCTGATGCTTCTGTAACTCACTGATATATAAACGTCTCCTCTCCACTCGACCTCCCAGTAACAGCGACCAGTCAGACCATTTCTACACAGCAGCTGATAAAAACCATCAAATCTGTCTGGATGATCAGGATATGACTGAACCTCCTCCACACGTGTCACCTTCCTGTTGTTGTCAGACAGTTGGAGCTCTGTGTTCACTGTGTTTGTGTCGATTGTGAGTTGACAGGAATCTGATGGAGAGAACAAACACAATCCAGCTGCAGTTATTGATCCATCATCTGTTCATTGATTGACACTTTGATGATGACTCCTGACATGATGAAGATGGTTGAATGTGTGCTGCTTTGTTTTCATGAATCCCATTAAAAACACACTTACACTTCCTCAGACCTGGTCTCAACCATCGGACTCCAGCAGGCTCCACCCTGAAAGGAGGAGGGGGGTCAGAGCAGCACAGTCAGCATGCACACATGGACATTACATGGCTCTCACACACACACTGTTACACACTGAGGACGGCTCAAAGCTCGGCTCCACTGTTTTATTCAAAGAAATCTACATTTATTTATCAGCACATTTAAAAACAGGTTGAGCCAAAGTGCTGCACAGAGTAGAGATAAAATAGGAAACATACACAGTAATTACTATAAAGACTCGTCAGAATTGAAAGCTACAGAGTACAAATGTGTTTCCAACCGGGTTTCAAAAATGTCGAGTGTTGGTGACGACCTGATGTGAAGGGCGACTGTTCCAGAGTTTGGCTGCAGCGATCGATAAAGCTCACCTCTGTTTTTACGGCTAGTTCTGGTCAGAAGCTGCTTATCTGCAGACCTGAGGGCTCGACTTGGATTATCTTTGTTAAAGAGAGATAAGATGGAGCCAATCCATTCAGAGATTTAAAGACAAACAACAAGATCTGGAAGTGGATTCTACGACGTACTGGTAACCAGTGGAAAAAGCTGGTGATGGGTCACAGAGCCACTGCTGGAACCAGACAATTCATGAGGGAGAGAACTGTGACAGCGCCGTTCCTTCGCTTGACCTCAGTCGCTCTCGTCTGCTCCCTCGTAACACTGCTCTTTATTGAGGTTACATGAATATGCATAAGTTCATTAACATATGACGTCTTACACAGGTATGAACAAAGAGTACCAGTCTGTGCATAGTGTAGGTATGTGTGTGTGTGTGTGTGTGTGTGTGTGAGTGTTCCAGATGTGTGACCCCAAAGCTGGTGCTAAGAGTCCAGCGGTCCCCCTGACAAAGGGCTCTTATACTTAACCAGACACAGAGCAGGTGTCCTCCTATACCAGGGCTCAGCAACCTTTAACACCCAAAGAGCCATTTGGACGGGGTTGAAAGCAATTTTCACACTCAAAATGTGGTTTTAGTGTCAGGGTTACAATTAGGTTATGGTTAGGTTTAGGGTAAGGGTCAGGGTTAGGCATTCATTTTTGATGGTTAGGGTTAGGGTAAGCGGCTAGGGAAAGCATTATGTCAATGGGATGTCCCCACGAGGATAGCAAACCCGCACATGTGTGTGTGTGTGTGTGTGTTCCAGATGTGAAATGTGTGACCCCAAAGCTGGTGCTAAGAGTCCAGCGGTCCCCCTAACAAAGGGCTCTTATACTTAACCAGACACAGAGTAGGTGTCCTCCTACACCACACATCAGTAAGAGAAGGTACGACCTCTCTCATGACCCCAAGGTGTGTGTGGATGCCAGAGCACTCTGGAACAGTGTTGCCAATTTAGCGACTTTGTTGCTATATTTAGCGAGTTTTCAGACCCCTTAGCGACTTTTTTTTCCAAAAAGCGACTAGCGACAAATCTGGCGACTTTTTCTGGTGTTATTGGAGACTTACTTATGACGACTTTTTGACGTGAAAACGCGTATCGCTCTTACTCTCAACAAGCAGCGATGCTGCCATGGGCACCTCAACCGTGCCAAAGCACTCACAGGCGGAGGATAGTCCTCCCCCAGCTGCTATCAGGGCAGGAGATGTTCACACCTATGCCTCCAAACGGCAAATGAATCGCGCATGAGCGAAGCCGCTGCTCCCGCACTGACTGTAACGCAGTCAGTTCTTTTACTGTTATGCTGTTTTGTATGTGGATCACAAGGTTTAAAACTACTTATAAACACACACACACACACACACACACACACACACACACACACACACACACACACACAAAGTAACTCCACCAGAGTGCCAATTTCTGATCACTTTTGCCGGTCCAAACCCGGATAAAGGAGCAAGGTTGGAATTGTGACATTAAAAAACAATAATTACTAAAAGAAATTTAATTTGTAGTTCTAAATAAATTCTAACTGCATTTAGGACGTTTTTTACTCATTTTATGTCTCTTCCACGATGTTATTTCTCTTTCCAACAACGTACGTTACAATTACATTAGCGTGACCAATTATGCAAATTAGGCGATGACATCATTTAGCGACTTCTAGCGACTTTTAGGACAGCCAATAGCGATTTTCCTTACTGAGGAGTTGGCAACACTGCTCTGGAAGGCACACAGAGTCTTTACAGACTACTAAGGATCAAACCTCTATCATTATGCAATCGATTATCAAACTCTAAGCATACTGTATATGAGTAAATATTTCTAAGCATAAATGACAATCAACAATATAAACCTTACAGCGGGTTTTAATAACAGAATTCATTAATTTCTCAAATGAGAAAAAGCTATCGAGAAACACTCCTAAATCTTTAGCAAACAGAGTTCTGAACTTTTCCAGTGGGCCAAAGTAAGCATTATCCGCTAATGCTAACTGTTTTCTCTTGCATATGACAATGTGAGCAGCTATCCGGTTGTTCATTGATGACGCGACGAATCCTACTTCCGGGCCTAAAGTAGTCTGCGTTTAATATGGCTTTTGTGTTGTTAACATGTTTAATGCTTTGTATTTTCTTCTATTTAATCTCAAAAGCTCCTAAAACAGTCAGTGATCACCGTTGACCTCCCTCGGCTTTTATTACCGCTAATCATTTATTTAAGCTCAGTTTTTAAAACCTTACGATGTAACTACAGCACAGCCCATGCAACAGTATATGAATAACTAACCTCGTATTGTGGATGGATTATCTCAGTTGTTCTCCTGGCTGAAGTTTGGTCCGTTTACAGCATCCTGCCATGCGATTACATTTGTTCCTGACCACTGAGAACACTCACGTTAACTTTTATCGAGTGGAAAAAAAGTTAGCTTGTTTATATTATGCTAACATAGCTGTGTCGCTAGCGGTCACGTAGCACATCATTATATACCAGCTAGCCAAACTTCAGTAACCCTACAAACGTCACTGCTGTTTAGTTTTCTGTCTTCATTTATGTTGGAAGTGATAGAAGAGCTGTACGTTTGAATTTGTTTCTAAACCCCTGCAGTCAGGACATGCTATATTGTATTTAGATGGAAGCTAGCGAGCTAACTTCCTGCTAACTTCTAACTCCGTTAAATGTCATAAATTCCGTTTTCATGGATGCCTGGATGTTAAACTCAATTGTTACACCTGGTAGAGAAGAACGCTGATCATTTTATTAAAGATGAAAGACTTTAGACAGTGTTTTAACTCTCAGTAATGCCACAGTGATCATTTGATATATGGACCTGCAGCAGAGCTTAGGCCCAGACACGGCTAGTGACGTCAGACTGAACAACCGGATTGCTATGTAGGCTGATGTTAGCAGCTAATGCTAATTTGATATGAATTAACATTATATTAGTGAGGAGTTAATGCTAAGTAGACTGCCATTAGTGGCTAATGCTAATTTTAGGTGAATAGGACTTGGCCGTTAATGCTAACACTATATTTTCTTGCTTTATAACAATGTGACCAGCTAATTGTAAGTAGTTTGCCGTTATTAGCTAATACTAATTTTACGTGACTAAGCATTTGCAGCTAATGCTCATACCGTTTTCCTTTGCTTTGTAAGAATGACAGCAGCTACTGATACAAAGTCTATCGTTATTAACTAATGCTAATGCTAATTTGAAGTAAATAAGCATTAGTAGCTAATGCTAATACAATAGTTTCCTGCTTTATAACAATATCAGTAGCTAATGCTAACACTAGATTCCCTTCAACTAAGCCTATAGCATTAATTAACTTCATTTAGCATTAAGACGTTAATGCTAAATAGGCTACCATAGGTGGCTAATGCTAATTTTTGGTGAATAAGCATTCGAAGCTAATGGTAACACCATATTCTCTTCCTTTATAACAATGTGAGCAGCTAATGCTAGGTACGTTGCCTTTATTAGCTAATACTAATTTGAAGTGAATTAGCATTATCCGCTAATGCTAACAATGTTTTTGCTAACTCTTTTCCCTTACATTTTAACAATATGAGCAGCTAATGCTGACACTACTTTCATTTCAGTTAAGCCTATTTAGCATTAATTAACTTTATTTAACATTAACAGGTTTATGCTAAATAGGCTACCATTAGTGGCTAATGCTAATTTTAGGTGAATAAGCATTCAATTTTAACAATGTGAGAAGCTAATACTCAATAGGTTACCGTTATTAACTATTGCTAATTTGGTGTGAATTAGCATTATCAAATAATGCTAACTCTTTTCCCTTGCATTAGCACAACTCCTCACATTGTAATTAGTACGTTCCCATCCATCCTCATCCGCTTTATCCGAAGTCGGGTCGCGGGGGCAGCAGCCTAAGCAGAGAAGCCCAGACCTCCCTCTCCCCAGCCACCTCCTCCAGCTCATCCGGGGGAACACCAAGGCGTTCCCAGGCCAGCCGAGAGATATAATCTCTCCAGCGCCCTGGGTCTGCCCTGGGCCTCCTCCCGGTGGGACATGCCCGAACACCTCACCCAGGAGGCGCCCAGGGGCATCCTTGTCAGATGCCCGAACCACCTCAACTGGCTCCTTTCGATGTGGAGGAGCAGCGGCTCTACTCTGAGCCCCTCCCGGATGGCCGAACTTCTCTCACCCTATCTCTAAGGGAGAGGCCAGCCACCCTTCGGAGGAAGCTCATTTCTGCCGCTTGTATCCGCGATCTCGTTCTTTCGGTCACTACCCACAGCTCGTGGCCATAGGTGAGGTCGGGGACGTAGATCGACCGGTAAATTGAGAGCTTCGCTTTACACTCAGCTCCCTCTTCACCACGACGGACCGGTGCAGCGTCCGCATCACTGCAGCCGCAGCACCAATCCGTCTGTCGATCTCGGCTCCCTTCTCCCATCACTCGCGAACAAGACCCCGAGATACTTAAACTCCTCCACTTGGGGCAGGAACTCATCCCGACCGGAGTGGGCATTCCACCCTTTTCGGCTGAGAACCATGGCCTCAGATTTGGAGGTGCTGATCCTCATTCCCGCTGCTTCACACTCGGCTGCGAACCGTTCCAGTGCGAGCTGGAGGCCCCCACCTGATGAAGCCATCAGAACCACATCATCCGCAAAAAGCAGAGACGAGATTCTGAGGCCACCAAGTGAAAGCCCTCCGCCACTTGGCTGCGCCTAGAAATCCTGTCCATAAAATTATGAACAGAATCGGTGATAAAGGGCAGCCCTGGCGGAGCCCATCACCCACCGGAAACGAGTCCGACTTATTGCCGGCAATGCGAACCAAACTCTTACAACGGTTGTATAGGGATCGAATGGCCCGTAGCAGTGGGCCAGACACCCCATACTCTCCCGCAACACCTCCCACAGGACACCCCGAGGGACACGGTCGAATGCCTTCTCCAAGTCCACAAAACACATGTAGACTGGTTGGGCAAACTCCCATGCACCCTCAAGTATCCTCGAGAGGATAAAGAGCTGGTCCAGTGTTCCGCGACCAGGACGAAAACCGCATTGTTCCTCCTGTATCCGAGGTTCGACTAACGGACGAACTCTCCTTTCCAGCACCCTGGCATAGACTTTCCCAGGGAGGCTGAGGAGTGTGATCCCCTGTAGTTGGAACACACCCTCCGGTCTCCCCTCTTAAAGATGGGGACCACCACCCCGGTCTGCCAGTCCAGGGTACTGCCCCTGATCTCCACGCAACATTGTAGAGGCGTGTCAACCAGGACAGCCCTACAACGTCCCAGAGCCTTCAGGAACTCGGGCGGACCTCATCAACACCAGGGCTCTGCCAACCGAGGAGTTGTTTAACTGCCTCAGTGACCTCGACCCCAGAAATTGGCGGGTCATTCCCTCATCCCCAGACTCTGCTTCCTCCTCGGAAGACGTGTCAGTGGGATTAAGGAGGTCCTCAGTATTCCTTCCACCGTCTGACAATTTTCTCAGTCGACGTCAGCAGCGCACCGCCAGCACTATACACAGTGCAGGTAGAGCACCGCTCCCCTCCTGAGACGCCTGACGGTTTGCCAGAATCTCTTCGAGGCAGTCCGAAAGTCTTTTTCCATGGCCTCCGAACTCCTCCCACACCCGAGTTTTTGCTTCAGCCACTGCCCGAGCCGCATTCCGTTTGGCCTGTCGATACCTGTCAGCTGCCTCTGGAGTCCCACAGGCTAACCAAGCCCGATAGGACTCCTTCTTCAGCCTGGTGGCTCCCTTCACCTCTGGTGTCCACCATTTGGTTCGGGATTACCACCACGGCAGGCACCAACCACCCTTGCGGCCGCAGCTCAATGCAGCAGCGGCAATGGAGACGCTGAACATGGTCCATTCGGACTCAATGTCCCCAGTCTCCCTCGGAATGTTGTTGAAGCTCTGCCGGAGGTGTGCGTTGAAGATCTCGCGGACCGGGGCCTCTGCTAGACGTTCCCAGCACACCCTCACTCACGCGTTTAGGTGCACCGGGTCTGTCCAGCGTCCTCCCCGCCACCTGATCCAACTCACCACCAGGTGGTGATCAGTTGACAGCTCAGCCCCTCTCTTTACCCGAGTGTCCAGAACATATGGTCGCAGGTCTGGTGATACGATTACAAAATCGATCATCGACCTGCGGCCTAGAGCATCCTGGTGCCACGTGCACTTATGGACACTCTTATGTTCGAACAAGGTGTTCGTTATGGCCAAACTGTGATTTGCACAGAAGTCCAATAACAAAACACCACTCGGGTTCAGATCAGGGAGGCCGTTCCTCCCAATCACGCTCCTCCAGGTCTCGCTGTCGTTACCCACGTGAGCATTGAAGTCTCCCAGTAGGACAACAGAGTCTCCAGGTGGGGCACCTTCCAGCACCCCCAGGGACTCTAAGAAGGCTGGGTACTCTGAACTGCCACTCGGCGCATACGGCGCAGATGACAGTCAGGACCCGTTCCCCGACCCTGAGGCGCAGGGAACAAACCCTCTCATCCACGGAAAAACCCCAACGTGCCGGCAGCAAGCCGGGGATATTAGAATACCCACCCCAGCCCGCCGCCTCTCACCAGGGGCAACTCCAGACTGAGACAGAGTCCAGCCCCTCTCCAGGAGACTAGTTCCAGAGCCCAAGCCATGCGTGAGGTGAGCCCGACTATATCTAGCCGGTACTTCTCAACCTCACGCACTAACTCAGGCTCCTTCCCCACCAGAGAGGTGACATTCCATGTCCCTATTGCCAGTCTTGGCAGCCGGGGATCGGTCCGCCAGGGCCTCCGCTCCTGGCCACCGCCCGACACACATTGCACCCGACCCCTATGGCGCCTCCTGCGGGTGGTGGGCCTGCGGGAGGATGGGCCCATGTCTCCTCTTCGGGCTGTGCCCGGCCGGGCCCCATGGACCAAGGCCCGGCCACCAGACGCTCGCCCTCGGGCACCCTCCCCGGGCCTGGCTCCAGGGCGGGGCCCCGGTAACCCTATCCCGGGCAGGGTAAACTGTTCCCTCGATGTTCTTTTCATACGGGTACGTTCCCATTACTAGCAAATGCTAATTTGACGTGAATGAGCATTATCCGTTAATGCTAACTCTTTTCCCTTGAGTGGCTAATGCTAATTTTAGGTGAATAAGAATTGGCAGCTAATGCTAATACCATATTTTCTTGCTTTATAACTATGTGACCAGCTAATGCTGGTTGCCGTTATTAGCTAATACAAATTTGAGGTGAATTAGCATTATCCGCTTATGCTAACAATGTTTTTTCATACTTTTTAACAATATGAGTAGCTAATGTGAACACTTTTTTTCATTCAATTTGAACTTTTCCCCTGCAATGCGAAGACTTAATGCTAAATAGGATGCCATTAGCATTAGCATTTGTTCAAACTGTTTGCTTTGTAAGAATGATAGCAGCTAATGATACGAAGTCTAGTGTTATTAATTTTAATTGATGTGAATTAACATTATCCGATAATGGTAACTCTTTTCCCCTGCATTATAACGATGTCAGGAGTTTATGCTAAGTAGGCTGCCATTGGGGGCTAACTCTAATTAGGGGTGAATAACTATAAGCAGCTAATGCAAATACCGTTTTCTATTTCCTTATAACAACTTGAGCAGCTAATGGTAATTTGATGTAAATTAACATTATGTTAGTGAGCAGTTAATGTTAAGTAGGCTGCCGTTATTAAGTAATGCTACTTTGATGGGAATTAGCATTATGCGCTAATGCTAATAGTTTTCCCTTACTTTTTAACAATGTGAGCAGCTAATTCTAAGTACGCTGTTGTAAATAGCTAATGCTAATCTGATGTGAGTTAGCATTATCCAATAATGCTAACAGTGTTTTCTCTTATTAAAAATGAAAGTAGCTAATACTAATATTCTTTTCCGTTGGGTAACAACGATGTGAAGAGTTAATAATAAGTAGGCTGCTTTTAGCGGCTTATTCTAATTGGAGGTGAATAATTATTAGCAGCTAATGCTAATACCATTTTCTCTTTCCTTATAACAATATGAGCAGCTTATGTTAATTTGATGTGAATTAGCATTATATTAGTGAGGAGTTAATGCTAAGTAGGCTGCCATGAGTGACTCTTTACCCTTGCGTTATAATGATGTGAAGGGTTTATGCTAAGTAGGCTGCCATTAGCAGCTAATGCTAATACTGTTTTCCCTTGCTTTCTACAACTTGAGCAGCTAATGCTAAGTAGGCCTGCTCTGCTAAGGATTTGTGTCACGGTTCTGGGTCGGTGCGACCCAGTATTTTGAGTTCTAATGTTTTGGTTTATTCTTGTATGATCATTTTGTTACCTTTGTGATATGTTGGTTATTGTTTGAATTCTATGTTTCTGTTTATTCATGTTTAAGGATTTGTTCTTCTGTTGTATCTCAAGTTTAGTTTAGTTCAGGTTTCATGTGTTATATTCTGTCTGTCTCTCAGTGTCGAGTCTGCGTCTTTGTGTAGTGATTCTTGTTTCCTGTTTTATTGTGAAGGTCTGCGTCTCATGTGAGTGTGTTCAGTTTACCTCCCTTGTCTCATCTCGTTAATTACTCCCAGCTGTGTCCACCACCTGTGTGTAATCTCCCTGTGTTTCTCTGTGTGTATTTAAGTCGCGTCTTCTGTCATTGTAGTTGCTGGTCCGTCTGTGTATCCACCATTTTTCATTCGTGTGTTCCCTGCCGTCGTCATCATGTACCATCGTCTTCCTTCCTTTATGTCCAGATTCGTGTTCTTGTTCATGCTCAATAGTTTAGTTGTCCCAGTATAGTTTAGTTCTCCGTTTTGCCGTTTGCCTATCTATATTTCGTGTTCAGTAAATCACCTTCACGACTG
This sequence comes from Oreochromis aureus, assembly GCF_013358895.1. NCBI lineage: Eukaryota > Metazoa > Chordata > Actinopteri > Cichliformes > Cichlidae > Oreochromis > Oreochromis aureus. The sequence goes on along the minus strand of NC_052944.1, from coordinate 99,406,721 downwards.
CCTGCGTTTGGATCCTCCTTTACCTTTTCCACACGGCTCTTCTCACTCGCCGTGACAATTTGTGTGACCATGATGGAAACTATGATAAGCTAATGCTGCTAAGCTAATGCTGTTTATGGGCCCTGTTAGAATCAATATTTCATTCTCATTCTGTTGTTTGAGAACAATAATAGAAAAATGTAAACTTGAGAACAAATTTATTGTGAATTCAGCTGTGAATGTTTGTCATTATTTAAGCTTCCATTTCCAAATGTTAGCTGCTCCTGTCTGCCTCATTGTCACACACTGAAATGATTCACAGCCTTGTTTCATCCTTCTGTCAGTGTCACTGACTGTCACTGTGACTGTGGACATACAGCATGAGAAACACACATGGCTGACACTTTATTAGGTACACCTGTGACCTAAATGTTCCTGCACACAGACTCCTTGGAGACCCCCTACATAAATATCCATGTACAGGGCTCTAGAGTGCGACCAATTTGGTCGCAAATGCAACCAAACTTTTCAGTGGTGCTACTAAAAAAATAATTTGGTCGCACCGGTGCGACCAACTGTTCGGGTAACAAAAAAAAATCTCTGCAACTCTCCGTGTGGTCAACAACAGACACACATTATGCCCCTATCGTGGACTAAACCAATCAGAGATAGTAAGGGGCGGGACCTCTCTGATTGGCCGTGGTCCAGTTGAAAGTGCAGGTGGAAGAGGGAGGTGAGTAGCTTGAATAAAGCGATTTTGATTCATTAAATCCTGAATCGACTTTTAAATATAACTGTGTTTTGTCAGAAACGCCAGATTCTCAGATTAAAGCTCACAAAACTATTTCAACAACCACCACACAGCAAATGAGAGCAGGTACACGGACTCCACACAAAGACGTAAACACAGAGAAGACCCAACGCATCAGAATCAGCTTTGTCTTTCTCGGCTTTCTCACGTGACGGCCGAACTGTACACGGACACGCCGTCGGAGCTCAGCGATTCTGATGCGTAGGCTCCACCCTGTGTTTACATCTTTTTGCGCTGATTCTGAGCTGCAGGTTTTGTCTCTCCAACCAAAATTCGCCGAGCCAGCAGCAAAAGAAGCAGCAAACTACGCTTCACATTTGTCATGAATCCCCTCTAAATTTTGCTGTTTTGCTTCCACCACGATAAAAATCACACTTCACACTTGTACATGTACAGCTCTCTTTCTCTCTCTCTACCGTTGTTTACAGCGCTGTCTTTTTCTTTTTTCACTTAAATGACCTCGGACAAGAAAGCCTAATTTCTGCTGTTCAATACTGAAGAAATTTAAACTTCTTAAAATTATGCAAAATTGCAGAATATTGCAGAATATTTTTAAGGTTATCTGCTATAAAAGGCCAGACCAGAAAAATCTCCTTCATGTTTTTCTGTGTTTTATTCTCAGTTACTTTGACACAAAGGCATCTGCTGTGATGTTCACAATTCTGATGAAGTCTCATGTGTATCAGTACTGATAAATGATCAGAATTATAATATTTCTGATTGTCTCAGGCAAAATTGAATCAAATCAGGACTTTGAGAACCTGAATCGAATGGATTATAGAAATCAGTGATGATACCCAGCCCTAGTGAGCAGCCTAGGCCTGACAGAAGTGGATGTAGCTGTGGGTAATAAGAAAAGATGAAAAGAACTATTGATAACTTTTTTGTTAAGTTAAGGCCTGATGCATCTGAAATTCATAGCCAGCTCTGACAGGGAGCCATCAATCTTTGAATGCTGAAAAAGCAGCAGTGTATCCAGAAAACGCATTATATGCTGCAATAAATGCACTGCCCAAGTGTCCCCTCTCCCCACTGCCTTTCAGCAGCAGGCAGCAGCAAACAGGTCGTCAGAGGAGCCAAGATGATGATTAAGTTTAACATTTTCTACAATATTGAAAAAGCACTTTAAGCACAAGATTGTTAGTTAATAATTTAGAAATAAATATTGTCTGTATGGACTTCCCCCCCAAAGAAGTGCACATGTAAAACTGCGGTGTTAAGCGATGTGGTTGAAAGATTTGAGTGCGCCTATTTTGTGCCGGTGCACCTAACTTTTTAAAGTTGAGCGTACCGGTGCGCCCATGGCAAAAAGTTAGTCTAGAGCCCTGATGTACTATCCAGCTAGACTAGTGTGTCTGTCCCTGAAAATATTCCTGCATGTGTAATTGTTCATGTCTCATCTGTGGAAACAAACAGGAAGTGAGTGAAGGACACAGGAAATGTTTCCAGCTCTTCCTCCTCTATCAGACATTCTCTCCATACCTGAGAGTGTCCAGTCTCCAGCCTGGATCCTTCAGTCCAGCTGACAGCAGCTTAATTCCTGAGTCCCCTGGATGATTGTAGCTCAGGTCCAGCTCTCTCAGATGGGAGGGGTTGGAGCTCAGAGCTGAGGCCAGAGAAGTGCAGCCTTCCTCTGTGATCAGACAGCCTGACAGACTGCAGACACACAAAACAACAAACCATCTGTCAACAATTGTTTTCTCTTTATCACAATAACATCTATCCATTTACATCCATTCAATGTAACTTTATTTAGAAGTGACAACAGTCATCTCAAGCTGTTTAACAGTGTAAGGTAACAGCCTCCAATATTAGAGAGAAAGCCCCAACCATCAGACAATCCACTATGAGCAGCACTTGGTGATGGTGGAAAGGAAGAACTCCCTTTGACACAAAGATCCTCCCAGTGAAAACAGGCTCCAGGAGGAGCATCTACCACGACTGAGGGGAAAGATAAGAGATGAGCTCAGAGAGACAAGAACAAAACACAAACTAAGGAGAGAGAAGACAAAAGTTAAAAACATTCAGAGCATCATGGGAAGTCCACCACAGCCAGGCTTTCTTTGTGTTTGCTGCTTTGTCAAAACCTCAAACTGAACCTTAAGCTCCTTATTCTTCACGCTGGGATCATTTGGCCTTCAGTGGTGTCCTGGCTGACACACTGGAGTGACCAGAGTGCTAAAGAGTGAATCCGACACACCAGTGTCGTCCCTGATATCTCTACTACACTTTCAGCTTCTCCACCTGAGCTGTGGCTAAGGTGCTACCAGCATGCAGGCTCGGTGTGTCTCACTCAACAGTTACACTCGTCACCCAGACTAACACCACTCTACAAGTTCACCACTAAGAGGCGCTAAAAGACCACATACAGTGAGATCATCACTAAATGTCTGCTGTGACTGAAGGTGACTTGGTTTTTTAATAACTGGCTACATGAGCATGATTAGCTGCAGTTCCATCTTTGTAAAAGAGACTCAGCATTAGATCCAAACAGAAACATTTCTACTTTTTAGTAGAAATGTTTCTGTAAAAAATTATTTGATATTTCAAAGAAAATACTTTTTAACAATTGTTTATAAGTCAAGAATTATAGTTAAATAAAAAGAAGCAAAATATCAATAAACACTCATTAAAACCTTGTACAGCTAAAACTCATGTAGACAATACCAGGGGAGGAAGTAAAACTAAACCTTTGACACCAGAGATGATAACTACCAAAATAAAACAGGAAGTTAATAACAACCATGAGGGGAACACCTGAGTGAACCTAGTAAAGGGATGTAGTGGAGCACTGACGGAAGTAAATAAACTCAAAAATACAAACAGTAACTAAAACTAATGAGAGCTGATGGCAATGTAGTCCGTGCTGTAGCGAGAATGGACAGCCATACACGTTATGTGTCCATGAGCAAGAGGAGGGAGAAAAAGGAAAAGTAAGAGTTGTCACCGAGCAGAAACGGGAGCTGGAAGCATGTAAATATAATAATAACCACTGCAGCCAAAAAGAGTGCCTGACGAGCCCAGTTGTAAGTAAGCTATTAAGACTCGACTGTACACTGTGTTTGTGTTTTCCTCCGAAACAATAAGTTCCGTTGGAGCAGCCTTTCAACGCCTCTCTCTGTCTCTCGCAAGCAAAGTTGACCCAGACAACAAAGTAAAGCTATTTTTCGACCACTGAGCCCGACATGAACCCGACATATTAGCCAGAGGTCCCTTTGCTACGGTTCGGACCATGAGACGTGTTTTATATATGCACAGAATAGTTTTCTATACGAGATCGCTGCAAAAAGTGCAGCCTTACCTAATGTCCTCCCTACTGTTACTCATTTTATATTAAGATTTAAACATCTAGTTGGAATTGGTATGGTGAGTAACCTTCATAATAGTAATAAATCACACAGCAATAGTACATTCATGTAGCTGTAAAAAGCATGATAATATATTAAGTAATCCAAAGTATTCTGTTACGTTACTCAGTGAGAGTAACGTAACAGAATGCATTACAAAATACATTTTGGGGCATGTATTCTGTAATCTGTAGTGGAAAACATTTTAAAAGTGACCTTCCCAACACTGTGAAGATGTGAATCCAGTGGGTGGATGGCAGCATCACCATGAAGGATCAGTGTGAGAATACATCATCATCCACAATGAAAACCAGTCGCAGCTTGTGGCTGCAGTTAGCTGATTTGATACTTAGCTTGGAGTTATCTCAGTAGAAGATAGAATGCTAAACTGTCTAAACCAGGGGTGTCAAACATATGGCCCGTCGGCCAAATTCGGCCCCTGAGATAATTTGATATGTCAGTTATTACAGTATTTTCAGGCTTGCTGATATTCCATGCCAACAGGGCTGGGACTTTATTCTGATGGACACATTATGTCGCCAATCACATTAAGAGACAGACTGGGATCATGCCACTATTTAAAGAAAGGGATGGGGGCAAACGTTCAGAAGAAAGCAAGCATAGTGGTACAGCCCAGGTACACACAGACACAGGTTTAAATGCCAGCGTGTCAGGACAAAGTGAAAACACAAAATGAGCAGCATCTGGCTGAATTTCAGTGATACTGGAGACGGCAAAGCTGAGTGCAGAATTTATGAATTAGAAGCTGGATAAAGTGATACCCATGTCCGTTCTCTTCTTAGTGGTAGTAGATGCATAAAATTAAGACTAATGAAAACACTGAATTAAAATTGCTTCCCTTAAAAGCACCAAGTTTACAATTAAATTTCTAATTATGATCTTCAGCACCCAACACCATGACTATGTACATATTGTCAGGTGTGAGAATATTTGTGTTGTGTGCTGTGGATTCAACTCTGCAAACTCATCACTATTTTCCATCCATCCATCTTCATCCGCTTTATCCGAGACCGGGTCGCGGGGGCAGCAGCCTAAGCAGAGAAGCCTAGACCTCCCTCTCCCCAGCCACCTCCTCCAGCTTATCCGGGGGAACACCAAGGCGTTCCCAGGCCAGCCGAGAGATATAATCTCTCCAGCGTGTCCTGGGTCTGCCCCGGGGCCTCCTCCCGGTGGGACATGCCCGGAACACCTCACCCAGGAGGCGCCCAGGAGGCATCCTTGTCAGATGCCCGAACCACCTCAACTGGCTCCTTTCGATTTTCTATTTACTATTTTCATCATCAAATTTCTACTTAGACAGCAACAAAACAGAAAGCAGTTCCCAGGAACTACTTCTTGTTTTAGAATCTTTCAACATAAGAGTATGTTGCACATCAGAACACCTCCATATCTCCTCTTATTAAAGGATTACCTTATCATTAATTTGCTATTTCTGCCAGTTGATTAAAAAATGTTTGATCTCACCTGAGAGTTTCCAGTTTACAGTGTGGATTCTTCAGTCCTTCAGACAGAAACTTCACGCCTGAATCCTGCAGGTCATTGTTACTCAGGTCTAGCTTGATCAGATTAGAGGACTGAGAGCTGAGACCTGAGGACAGAGCTTCACAACTTCTCTCTGACAGGTTACAGAGACTCAGTCTGAAAAATAACAGCAAAACAATTAAAAAAATACTTTTGATCAAGTGTAATGAGATTATATAACATTTAGGAATATTCCATTCTCTTTTGTCAGGAAAGTAATGAGCAACATGTGGAGACAATCAGAGAGAGAAGAGAGAAGTGAAGAGAGAACAGAGCAGTAAAAGAACACTGGATAGTTCAAATTTGACACATTTTTGGTATCAACAAAATGTGTCAAATTTCTTTATTTTGTAATCGTTTCAGAAGAGTTCATGATTAAAACTTACATCAATAACCACCCAGAAAAATTTCAGAAATGCCGACATGTATTCAGTGTTGAACAAAGTGAGTACTGATTATCACTTTATAGACTTTTCAGACACCAGCACTCATGACTGTATTTTGGGGGTTATTTTGTTAGTTTTTTTTAGTTGATCGCACCTGCTTTTTACCAACAACCATATAAGTTGAAATGTACTCACAGAGCTTTGTTGGAGGCTTTGACCACTGGCAGCATTCTCAGAAGAGCCTCCTCAGAAGCAGAGTATTTCTTGAAGTCAAACTCATCCAGATGTTCTTCTGATGACAGTAAGATGAAGGTCAGAGCTGAGCACTGAGCAGGAGACAGTTTACCTGTGGAGAGACTTCCTGAAGTCCTGTATTGTTGGATCTCCTCCACTAGAGAACGATCATTCAGTTCATTCAGACAGTGGAGCAGATTGATGCTTTTCTCTGCAGACAGATTCTCACTGAGCTTCTTCTTGGTGTACTGAACGGTTTCCTGATTGGTCTGAGAGCTACTTCCTGTCTGCGTCAGCAGACCTCGTAGGAGACTGTGATTGGTCTGCAGTGAAAGACCCAGGAGGAAGCGGAGGAACAAGTCCAGGTGTCCATTTGGACTCTGTAAGGCTTTGTCCACAGCACTCTGGTAGAAGTGTTTCTCTACAGATTTTACTTCTTTTTCTGGTTCTTGTTTTCGAAACAATATAGACCATGTGGATGTTGTTTGTTTCTGTTCAAGCAGATTGAGTCCAGAGTTGATGAAGGCCAGATGGACATGAAGAGCAGCCAGAAACTCCTGAACACTCAGATGGATGAAGCAGAACACCTTGTCCTGGTACAGTCCTCTCTCCTCTTTAAAGATCTGTGTGAACACTCCTGAGTACACTGAGGCTGCTCTGATATCGATGCCACACTCTGTCAGGTCTGATTCATAGAAGATCAGGTTTCCTTTCTGCAGCTGATCAAAAGCCAGTTTTCCCAGAGACTCCATCATCTTCCTGCTCTCTGGACTCCAGTGTGGATCTGTCTCAGCTCCTCCATCATACTTGACCTTCTTCACTTTGGCCTGAACCACCAGGAAGTGGATGTACATCTCAGTCAGGGTCTTGGGCAGCTGTCCTCCCTCTCTGGTTTCCAGTACATCCTCCAGAACTGTAGCAGTGATCCAGCAGAAGACTGGAATGTGGCACATGATGTGGAGGCTTCGTGATGTCTTGATGTGGGAGATGATCCTGCTGGCCTGCTTCTTATCTCTGAATCTCTTCCTGAAGTACTCCTCCTTCTGTGGGTCAGTGAACCCTCTGACCTCTGTCACCATGCCAACACACTGTGGAGGGATCTGATTGGCTGCTGCAGGTCGTGTGGTTATCCAGAGGCGAGCTGAGGGAAGCAGTTTCCCCCTGATGAGGTTTATCAGCAGCACATCCACTGAGGTAGACTTTCTAGGGTCAGTTAGGATTGTAGCTTTGTGGAAGTCCAGAGGAAGTCGACACTCATCCAGACCATCAAAGATTAACACAACCTGGAAGTCTTCAAAGCTGCAGATTCCTGCTTCTTTGGTTTCAGTAAAGAAGTGATGAACAAGTTCCACCAAGCTGAACTTTTCCTCTTTCAGCACATTCAGCTCTCTGAAAGTGAAAGGAAATATGAACTGGATGTCCTGGTTGGCTTTGTCTTCAGCCCAGTCCAGGGTGTATTTCTGTGTTAAGACTGTTTTCCCAATGCCAGCCACTCCCTTTGTCAGCACTGTTCTGATTGGTTCATCTCTTCCAGGTGAGGCTTTAAAGATGTCTTCTTGTCTGATGGTTGTTTCTGGTCTGTCTGGTTTCCTGGATGCTGTTTCAATCTGTCTGACCTCATGTTCATCATTGACCTCTGCAGTCCCTCCCTCTGTGATGTAGAGCTCTGTGTAGATCTCATTCAGAAGGGTTGGGTTTCCTGGTTTAGCGATCCCCTCAAACACACACTGGAACTTCTTCTTCAGAGCAGATTTAAGGTTACGATGAGAAACTGCAGCTGGAAGTTCTGAATAATAATAATAAAAGTACAACTTCAACAATCCTATTTTACAAAATGCTGATGACATTTTCTGACCCACTGAGAAATGACTCAACACACTGGTATCACAGGTGTCTCATTTATCTAACAGGTTAAAACCTTAAGTAAGAAATCCTCTTACTGCTCTGCAGACGGTCAGCCAGCTCCTCCTGCTTCATTCTCCTCAGGAAGTCCACTGTGATCTTCACAAATGCCTCTCTGCTGCTTCTCTGCTCATCATCCTCCCTCTGAAACTCCAAGCACTTATTTGGATTCAGAGCCTTCTGGATCTTCTTCAGCTCGGTCTTCACAAAAGTGATGATGTTGTCCTCCAGCAGCTGGAACAGGATACTTTACGAATGAGCCACCACTCTGAACTTCAGTCTCCACAACAGCCACTTCTTTATGATCAAGGAGCATATCATCCACGATCTCCTCACCAATTGTAAGTCTGACTTTATCTGATTAACTGAGACTTTGTCCACAACTCCATGATCCCAAAACGTTGATTCTGTTCATATGAATGCAGTGATTTCAGTGGGAGAAACATTTCACTGGTGTTCAGAGCTGAACTATCAACGGGTTGATGATCGAAGCCAGAAACCTGGAGATGTTATAAGTGACTGAGATGATCATACAGCCAACTGGTCTTAAAGGTTCACTCTGTTTACACATACAGATCAGTATTTAAGGTTTGACTCTCATCATCCACTGGAGCACAAACTGGGCGTCATCAGGACGCTACAACACAGAACAAACACCATCCCCACAGACACAGCAGCCAGGGAAGCAGAAGAGCATCACATCCAGAGGGTCCTGAGTAAATGCGAACGCTGGTTTGAGGGCGGAGTCAGGGAGGCCATTTATATGAAAAGGGAAAGACCATCTCTGAATGGAGGAGGGGCCTAAGGGTACATCTGTCACCATCTTACAATGCTGTGATTGCAGCGTACCAATATGTGATATGCGTACCAATGATTAAGGAACTGACCTCCCAGTCCATTGTTCCTTCAGTGCTGCTGGTTTCAGTCATTATACAAATGTCCTGTTTATAAGGCTGGAAACCTGCAGTCAGCTGAGACTGAAGACGTCACCTGATGATGAAACGTTTCTCCCACTGAAAACATCCAGATGAACAGAATCAACCTTACCTGGATGATTGAGCATCAAGACACAACTCTGTGACTTTTCGCAGTTGAATAAATCCTCTCCTCCAGGTTTGTTTACATCTACCAGCCCTGTGGCTCTGCCCAGGGACAATAATCTATGTGAGAGGTGGAAAGTCATACAGGTGTCTGCTCCTGCCTTCAGTTATTTTTATCTACTGTGTGTCAACTGGCTGAACCTACTCCAGCTGTCTACCATCCCCCTAAACTCAACAATGACTTAGTGATCTATCCATTCTCTGACCAAACACATCCTGCTGCAGGATGTTAACATAGCAGCCAATGATGATCCCACTCACTGTGAACAACACATTTGGACCTGATTTGCTGCTCTGGTTTACACGTGAACTTTGACTGCTGTCACCAACTTGAGAGGCTCTACAGAAAAACTGGACTTGTCCACAAAAAGATGTATAAAAATCATAAACTACATTACAAGGACAGCATTGCTCAATCAACTCTAATTACTATGGCCATGTTATCTCTTCTAATTAAGGTACAGACACTCAAACTTGCTGCTTTCAGTGAGAAGTCAAATGTCTGAATATGAGCTGGAAGCTGCTGAGAGTCCTCCCTCCTTCCAATGGGGTTTACTTTCTCTACTACTTTCACTATAAACACGCCCCTTTCATGCACCTGCAGAGGACCACCAGCAGATGGAGCTGTCTTAAACAAATCCACTTGGATAGTTAGCTGTAGATGATTTTCTCAGTAATATTGTAGGATTTTGAGTTCCTCTTTAGATTTATTTAAACTCTTATATTGTGCACAAGTGTTAAACGACCCATAATTTCTCTGTACTTTTCATAAGAGCAGCCAGACTTTCAGCTAGTTTTTCTTTTGCTCTGCAGGCTTTATGAAGGTGTGTCAAAGTTGTTCTTTGGACATCGGCTGCTTTTTAAATCATTTTCAGTCCTTGTACAGGAACCTTCTTCAAGCTAAATCCAAGTGTGTTAGACCACACTGTAAAATGTAATATTGTGTTTAATTAAAAATATTAAATAGGCTGAACTCAATTTTTATCAATTTGTTATTAGAACTCGATTTAAATAAGTCACCAGTACTTTTTATGTAAAAATGCTGATAAACTCAATTTATTTGAGTTGTCTTAACTTAGAAAAACTAAGTAAGCTGGAAGTTTTGCTTCTCAGGGCGGAAGGATGAAAGATGTGTTTTGAAAATTCCGCCAGTCCTCCTCCCTCGCGGATCAGTCCGCATGTTCATGGTGCCTTTTTTTATGGAATATGTTGAGCAAACCTGGAGAAGCGTCAGCTCAAGAGATTAATGTTGTCATTGCTGTGGATCTTTACCTGATACACTGACTTGGTGAGTAAATGTTTACACTTATTCAAACTGATTTTGTGGCTTCTCTTAGTTTAGCACCAGGTTTAAAATCTTGCTAGCTAGTTAGTGTTAGCCTAGCGTTGCTGCTGCCGCTGGGCTCATGTTACTTAAAAATTAACACCACAGCCTTAAAAACCTTACATAAAACTATGTCTGTGAAATTTTCTGTTGATTGTTTGAAATAAATAAGTGAGATAAGAGCCCAGACAAAATTCTTCGGGAGGTGCAGCCGTTAGGGGTAGGGTGGGGTGTGGGGGGTATTTTCAATCCATAACCTTAACTAAGTAACTATATATATATAGATATAGATATATATAGATATAGCTATATATCTATAGATATATATAGATATATAGATATATTTAGATCTATATAGATCTCTCTCTCTCTATATATATATATATATATATATATATATATATAACAACACCCATCTCGCCCCTGCGGGCGGTTTATCCTTCAAGCTCGGGTCCTCTACCAGAGGCCTGGGAGCTTGAGGGTCCTCTTGCAGTATCTTAGCTGTTCCCAGGACTGCGCTCTTCTGGACAGAGATCTCCGATGTTGTTCCCAGGATCTGCTGGAGCCACTCGCCTAGCTTGGGAGTCACCGCACCTAGTGCTCCGATTACCACGGGGACCACCGTTACCTTCACCCTCCACATCCTCTCGAGCTCTTCTCTGAGCCCTTGGTATTTCTCCAGCTTCTCGTGTTCCTTCTTCCTGATATTGCTGTCATTGGGAACCGCTACATCGATCACTATGGCCGTCTTCTTCTGTTTGTCTACCACCACTATGTCCGGTTGGTTAGCCACCACCATTTTGTCCGTCTGTATCTGGAAGTCCCACAGGATCTTAGCTCGGTCATTCTCCACCACCCTTTGGGGCATCTCCCATTTTGACCTTGGGACTTCCAGGTTATACTCGGCACAGATGTTCCTGTACACTATGCCGGCCACTTGGTTATGGCGTTCCATGTATGCCTTGCCTGCTAGCATCTTGCACCCTGCTGTTATGTGCTGGATTGTCTCTGGGGCATCTTTACACAGCCTGCACCTGGGGTCTTGCCTGGTGTGATAGACCCCAGCCTCTATGGATCTTGTACTCAGAGCTTGTTCTTGTGCTGCCATGATTAGTGCCTCTGTGCTGTCTTTCAGTCCAGCTTTGTCCAGCCACTGGTAGGATTCCTGGATATCAGCCACCTCCTCTATCTGCCCGTGGTACATACCGTGCAGGGGCCTGTCCTTCCATGATGGTTCCTCGTCTCCCTCCTCTTTCTTAGGTTTCTGCTGCCTGAGGTATTCACTGAGCACTCGGTCAGTTGGGGCCATCTTCCCAATGTATTCTTGGATGTTCGTTGTCTCATCCTGGACTGTGGTGCTGACACTCACCAGTCCCCGGCCCCCTTCCTTCCGCTTAGCGTACAGCCTCAGGGTGCTGGACTTGGGGTGAAACCCTCCATGCATGGTAAGGAGCTTTCTTGTCTTGATGTCAGTGGCTTCTAGCTCCTCCTTTGGCCAGCCTATTACCCCAGCAGGGTACCTGATCACGGGCAGGGCGTAGGTGTTGATGGCCCGGATCTTGTTCTTACCGTTCAGCTGACTCCTCAGGACTTGCCTGACCCTCTGCAGGTATTTGGTGGTTGCAGCTTTCCTAGCGGCCTCTTCATGGTTCCCATTCGCTTGCGGGATCCCCAGGTACTTGTAACTGTGCTCTATGTCTGCAATGTTGCCTTCTGGTAGTTCAATCCCCTCAGTTCTGACTACCTTCCCTCTCTTTGTTACCATCCGACTACACTTCTCCAGTCCGAACGACATTCCAATGTCATTGCTGTATAGCCTGATAGTGTGGATCAGTGAATCGATGTCTCGTTCACTCTTGGCATACAGCTTGATGTCATCCATGTACAGGAGGTGGCTGACAACTGCTCCGTTCCGTAGTCGGTATCCGTAGCCAGTCTTGTTAATGATCTTACTGAGGGGGTTCAGGCCTATGCAGAACAGCAGTGGGGACAGAGCATCTCCTTGGTAGATCCCGCACTTGATGGTGACTTGTGCTATGGGCTTGGAGTTGGCCTCTAGTGTTGTACGCCACATCCCCATTGAGTTCCTGATGAAGGCTCTTAGGGTCCGGTTGATCTTGTACATATATATGCACAAGATCAACGGGACCCAGATATACATATATATATATATATATATATATCAAATATGTGATATTTTGATAAATTAAGTAGATATTTGAGCTTTACACAGCTACATTCTCGCCTGAAAATATCTTAAAAGGTTATTTTGTGACCCAGAAAGGGTAGTCTGGGGAAAAGGAGGATCGCATTTGTCGGCCGGTTGTCGGAGCCTGTGCGTACTTGTAAGCGCGGCAATGGCGGAGGAGCGCGGCTAAAAAACTTATTACTTTTTCTGGGTCACCAAACTTTTAAGATATTTTCAGGCGAAAATGTAGCTGTGTAAAGTTCAAATATCTGCTCGATTTATCAAGACAGCACATATTTGCAAAAATGCTCCGACGTTTTCGGAGACGTCTATTGTTTTTTTCATGCTTTGTGGCAGCTTTTGAACATCTGTGGCATCTATTAATGTCAAATCTAGCCTTTATTTAACAACATAATCAAACTCTATGTTACAATGATTGCACAGCCATTAAGGATCAAATCGGTTTCTGAAAAATGTTCTTTTTTCTCCCTCTGCTTGCTTCTTACTGTCTTTGAGGCCGATCGGGACCAGCACTCCTGTTGTTGGACAGAAAGACATCAACTCAGTGGTAAGTATTTTGGTTTTCCAATAGCAACTGTCAGTGACATTTATATTAATCAGGCTGAACTTTAATCATACTTTAGATCCGCCTGTTTTACTTATTGTTTTATTTGTGCTTTGGTTTGGGGAAGTTGTTTCTTCACTGATCTTTTCCTTTCTTCTGTTATTAGACTTGAGATTTGACTGCACTATGCTGTTGCTAGTGACTCCAGTTAATTCTACAAGACATGCTGTGTAAGTAAACAAACAGCAACAGTTTGGTCTGCATTTCTTGAAAGATCACGTCCCCCAAACTTAGTTTAGAGGGTCTACACTGTATATAGTGAAGTCTGCAAGTTTTCTAACAGCAAAATTTGTTTTGTCCCCAAATCATTTTGCACATCATTAGAATGAAAGTTGTTGGCCATGTTTGCATAGCCCTGTGATGCTTTCATGACATTATTGTATTTTGGGTGGTGGTCACGGCTATCCAGACTGACAATTGGGACATTGAATGTCACCTCTCCGGTGGGGATGGGGCCTGAGATTGTCTAAATTGGAGTTTGTTTTATACCAAATGCAGAAAAAAATGTTTTAAGAAAGCAATTAAGTTCATGTTCCAAAAAATATGATTGTTTGCTTGCAGGACACCAGGAGAGATGAGTCCTCCGTCACAGATGGTGTGGTCAGTGAAGATGGTCGCCTGTAGGTTCAAGCTCATTGCATCTCCAACCCACATCCACTGCCACTGTACTTAAGGGAAGTTAAAGACTTTCTTCTGCACCTACATTTGGATCACCTCGATCCATGACAGTCATTCAGGCAGTAATGCCTGGACTGGAAACAAGCCATTCTTAAAATAATACAACATTCCAGCTCATGTGTTGGAATGGAAAACAAATGTGTTGTTTAAATCAGAGACTGCACTTGTGACAGAACAATAAATATTTTATTTTGATTATATAAGTAAGTACAAAACAAACTTGTGGTAGGCCTGAACTTATTTTGAGAATAATTACATCTGAGACTTTGTTTTATTGTAACATTATAACAGTGATGGCAATATAATTGTTTGTTGTTCAGCAGAACAGTGTCCAGTATGTTGGCTGTTATACTTTGTTGTGTTTGAAAATAAAAGTTGGGCTGATTTTAACATCATTACAAAAATTGTTGTTAATTATTTTTAATCATATTCATGGTACCACAAATTGTTTTTTCATGTAGTTGAACTTGAAATGTTTGTCAGTAGGTAAACAATTAGTATTGTACAGTCAGAAATATCAAGTTATTCTTAATACTGCATACTTGCAGTGATGACTGTTATCCTAACAGTCATCTTAAGTAAGCTTTACTTAGTTTTTTTGAGGCAACGAGTTTCCTTAATTTTTTTGAGTTCTGGGAACTAACAAGGCTGTACAGTGTACTCAAAATGAGTAAGTTGCCTCAACTTGGTCATCTTACGTAAACTTGATCCAATTTTTTTGAGTTCTGGGAACAAATGAGCTTGTACAGAGTACTCAAAATAAATAAGTTGTTCTAATTTAGTCATTTTTAGCTAAGCTTTACTCAGTTTTTTTGAGGCAACGAGTTTCCTCAATTTTTTTGAGTTCTGGGAACTAATTAGATTTTACAGTGCAGAGTTAACTTGATATGTGTGGGTGTGTAACTCTTAGAAGCTGATTGGCTGCTTTTTATGGGGGCTGGGTCTTTGGAAAGTGAGCAAACCACAGTTTTAGTAACACATCCTGAACTGCACACTTTAACAAACAACATGAGATTTTAACAGTAATGTAAAAATCCTGTGATTCATTGTTATTAAGCACAAACACATCTATGGCCCCGTTTCCATTAGTAGCTGCTCAGATCGACTCACCACAGGTCGCCACGACCGGACTGGATCCACTGGTTTCCATTACAGTTGAGGACCACCTAATGTGGTCAACTCACTTCATTAGTAAGTGCTAATGCTGCTAATTTCCATCATATCTGTCATTGACAAAGTTATCGTAGAAACAGTTATTCAGCTTCATTCCCACTGATCTCGACTACAAACTGTTTCACTTTGGTTTTTGTTTAAAACCTCAATGTTTAAAACGTTTCCCTGTGATCACATTTGCACCGTCTGATTTCAAAGTTTGTTTTCTTTTGGTCATTTAGTCCACAGAGTCCTTGGTGTTCTGAAAGGGACCTATAAATAAATGTATTATTATTAGGGATGCAACGATACCAATTTTTTCAAACCGATCCGATACCGATACTTGGATCTGAGTACTTGCCGATACCGAGTACAAAAACCGATACTTCTACCACACACAAGTTAAACTTAACCAGTAGTAAAGAAATGACCCCAGACAACTCTTTAACACAAACGAAACGTTTACTGAACGTAAGGGCAGAGACAAATACTGTACAACACATCCCTTTTTTAAACTCAAATGATATTCCAATTCCTTAACCAAATGAAATACACTGTATAAATGAAATAATTCCCTTTCAAATTATATTAAACAACCCAACTTATGTTATCACCTTTTGGTAAGTGACTCACTAATATACACTCCAAAACACGTTATATAAATCCACTAAACATACAATATTCACACATGGGCCCCACACACACTCACATTCACACTTGTTGCAGGCCTGTTTGCTGCTCACCCCGGACGATGGAGAAAATCCTCTTCTCCCCAGTAAGAGCACAAAAGTCTGACTTACAGTTCCGTTGCTCGGTAGGTCGCCATTCACCAGTCCCACACTAAATCCACTCCCTGCGGACCCGATGCTGTCTCTGCTACAGCGCGTTAGCCAGTCACTGTCCAGCTCTCTGACAGTCCTGCCTCCGTGGCGCAACCAAGCAGTCCGGGCTAGCCTTTAGCCTCGGCGGTCATGGCTGGAAACACAGTTTTCCACGGTGGTGCGACCGTTGAAACAAAAAGTCACTTCACCCACACTCTGTTGCGAAGCTCTCACACGGTTAGCTTTCTAGTCACACACTCTTTTGTGCTAGTTAACCTCAGTAAAACTAGCCGAGTCTCTCACTTTGGTTTAGCTAACCTCGTGCATCTCTCCATGCCGTTCTCTTCTGTGAACTGTGAACACCTTATGTGGCATTCAAGTCCATGGGAATTATGAGTATCTACTCCCAAATTCCCATCCGGGCTACATTAGTATCGGTTCATGGTATCGGTTGACTTTTACGAGTACGAGTACGCACACATTTTACAGTATCGGCCCCGATACCCGATACCAGTATCGGGATCGGTGCATCCCTAATTATTATTAATATTAATAATAAAGTAGTTGTTGTACATGTACAGACCATAAATATGGAGTCCAGCTGTGTTTGATGCTGCTGGGCAGACTGACCACTGGGAACCTCTGAGCTCTGCTGGTCCACTCTGTGGAGGAACCATGGACACACACACACACACACACACACACAGATGAGGCCACTTTGATTACTTTGATACTCCAGAGTCCTTCCACTCCTGATCACTGACACTTCTTTGTTGGGTTTTAAACTCTGTAAAAACACAAAGATCATAATTCCCTGAATGACTTCAATGTTTTTCAAACTGAACTTTGATTCTAAAGTTAAAGCCGTTTCTCAGTAAATGTACTTGTGATACGTCATCATTCACAGATCAAGTACCTTTAAACTCAAAGTACGTATAAAGCCAAGTGTGTAAGTTTACCTCTGAATATTTGTGAAGCATTCCTTTGTTAAGCTTAACAACCGATATATGAAGCTCGGACATCTGTGTTGTCATTGCTGAGTCTGTTTGTTTGTTAATTCCAACCACCAAACTGTTTACCTGCAGCACAGTTTGATTTTTTTTTCCAAGTAAAACTGTGAAACACACTTTTTTTCATACTTGTGTTGTTTTGTATAGAAATGACGCAACATTCAGTGTCAGGTTAAATGTGATAGAAACAGCTCACACTGACATCCATCCTGATAAAAGATGAATGCCGGAAAACCGTGTTGGCATTTATTTGCACTGCTTTCCACCTTGAATGTCTATTATTTTCTGCTTTATGTATAAAAGGGTCCATTCTACAACCTGTTTTTGTGTACTTGTTGAATATTATTATTTCGTGGGCGATCATGGCTCAAAGAGTTGGCAGTTCGTCTTGTAACCGGCTCGGACAGTCTCGGTCGTTGTGTCCTTGGGCAAGACACTTCACCTACCGCCTACTGGTGTTGGCCTGAGGGGCCGATGGTGCTTCTGTCACTCTGCCCCAGGGCAGCTGTGGCTACAACTGTAGCTGCCTCCACCAGTGTGTGAATGTGAGAGTGAATGAATAGTGGAATTGTAAAGCTATATAAATGCATCCATTAATTTAATTATTATTATTTCGTGCTGATATTGCACTTTTTTTTCAGAATCAAGGAGTTGTTGAATCTGCATATAATTGCATTTTTAATGAGTTTTTGAATATTACTTTAAATACTTAGACTTTGTTTTGCTAACAGTTTATATAAAAAGATCAGTGTTGCTGAACTGTGAAATATTTTGGGTGCAGTGTAGTTTTTGCATACAGGAATAACAGAATAGCTTTAGTGGGTTTTTTTTTATTTGACTACAAAATGCAGCAAGATATATTTTTAAGAAAGCAGTTTTAGTGATTATAAAATAGACTATATCAGACTCGGCAGATATCCAAATTTATGATATCAGTAGATAAAAAAGTGGTGCCATCTCTGCCAAGAACACAAAAGAGTATTTGTTGGTCCTGATCACATTTTAATCTCATCTCTCCTCCTTGAACAACTGAGTGAAAACACTCTGATAGAAATCTGAGCTCATCTTTGATCAGCATGTGAATGTTAAGCAGCAAACAGAAGTCTAGTTCAGTCTCATTTGTACAGGTTACAAAGGTTTCTAGAGTGCGATCAATGCTCCTGATCAGCTGATCCACACCATCATTTCCTCCTGATCACATGATTTCAGCTCAGTGTATTCAGGCCTAAATGATGCAGCAGTGTCTCGTCTACAGTCAGTACAACACACAGCAGCAAAGCTCCTACACACACTGAGGACAGTGAACACATCACTGCAGCTGCACTTTATATCTCAGAGCAGCTTCAAGCTGAGACCCTCAGACCAGAGAATAAATGACTGTTACAGGGTCAAAGGTCAGGGTTCAAACACAGGACTGTGTTTCACTGTTTCAGCATCAACACTGTGGAACAAACTTGCTCTCACTGTGAGATCAGCACAGTCAGTAATGTGTAGTAAACTCCTCTGATTTGATCCAGCTGTCTGCAGATTCATCACTGTGGTCGGCAGCAGCTTGATCACTGCTTCATGTTTGAAAGGAGCTTTATCAGTCACTTCATTATAGGAACAAGAAGATCATCAGATCCTGTCTGTGTGACACTGAAGGTGAGATTAACAATGAAAGATGCAGTGTGAGCGACTAACAGTGTGTTATCATTTATATAGAAACTCACAAGAAAAGAGTAAACGCACTCGTATAAATGTGTGAATGAGGCGAGTGTCAAATTGATTTGAGTTTGACTTACACATGTTTGCACTGCAGTTTATATCCAACAACATCAAGCAGTTAAATTAAATATTTCATGTTGCTAACAGCTCACCTCTCTGCAGCAGACACAGGCTGGACTTTAAAATGAAGTGGCCAATCTTTAGACTTGTCACTCTTTAAAGACATAGAGCTGGGTTCAGGTTCATGTTTGCATTTAGTTCCTCGTTTCTTCCTGTGAATAATGATGGAGCAGTGATGTGAGTGCTGAGCTGTGACATGGAGAAGAGTCATGGACAGTTAGAGATGGTCATCTCACCTCTGAGCTTTGGTCTGGCTCTCATGTTCCCCACACAGAGTGCTTTTAGAGGGAGGGCCTCCCTCCTCTCTGTGCTCACACTGATCCATGCTGCTCAATTCACATCAGCTCACACACACTTTCTACCTTCACCTGCAGAGGAAACACAAATCATTCATGTGCACATCAACTGAAATCCTCCTTTCCATCATGTGTGCTGTCCAAATATCAGCTGCTTCTTTCCTGCTTCATCTCAGTGTCAGCTGAGAGAATGACAAACCCACTATGTGTCAACATTTGATGGATGATGACTCAGAAATGTGAAATGATGTTGACCTAAATCTGTCCTGATGATAATGAGAAGCTTTGATGAGTTGTGACTCTCTGAGGTGTCACTAAAGCAGGGGTCAGCAACCTTTAACACCCAAAGAGCCACTTGGACCCGGTTTCCACGCAAAAGAAAACACTGGGAGCCGCAAATACTTTTTGCAATCTAAAATGAAGATAACACTGTATATATTGTTTTTTACCTTTGTGTGAACAACTAAGGTGTGTTGCTTATGAAATCCATGAAGTGCTACAGAGAAAATTACATTTTATTTATGTAATTAACACATTTTGAACTCTTAAAGAAATATAACAAAAGGAAAGACACCCAGCTGAACTAAAATGATCCATGTAGCAAACAAAAACTGTTGTGAGCCGCCACCCTTATATCGCATTTGGGCTTTTGGAGCCTTGACCTGACTCTTAAAAAGTAATTGGAAAAAAAGCACTATGCTGCTAAAAAAAATAGATATTTGCAAAATTCTGCCTAAATATGTATTTTACTTTGTTAATGTGTGTGGCGGGGCGTGGTCTGCAGCGCCGCTGCAGGGGAGTCGGACGCACCTGAGCGGCACCCGCAATCGCGCCTCGCCACCTTAAAGTCTGTGCTCTCTCTGCTGTTGTGTTGTCGGGCTGTGAGCTGAAAAGTTACAGCCGGCTGTATGCGTACTGCAACCATGTGTGAAAATTGGTCAATAAAGAGATGCTGAAAAGCGTGTCCATGCAAACATCGTCGGGTCTGCCGTGATATGTTTACAATGAGACTTCTGGTCCCGAACCTCTGCGCACAGCTTACTTTGAGCGATGAAAAAAATAATGAGACATAATTTTATTTTTATATTTCAAAATCACAATAATCTTCCAATTTAGAACTACAAGTTAAAAAAAAAGAACTAAACACAAATAAAATGCACTTCAGCTAAATACTTCTTCTATTTTCCCAAACCACCCGGAGCCGCAAAATAAGGACTAAAGAGCCGCGGGTTGCCGACCCCTGCACTAGGATGTAGAAACACTGGGGCTCAGCCCTGAAATCTTTGCTATTTTCACTTGATAACAGCAGCTGTTTAAAGTTACTGAGTGTATTTGACAGTAAAGTGAATATAAATGTGAGACACTGTGTGCTCACAGCTAAAGTCTGCAGTCAGCTGTGTTAGAGCGTCTTTCACACAATGATCCTTTAATAAACACTCAGAGCTCCATGTTGATGAAGCAGTCCTGTGTGAGCTTGTGTGCTGACATGTTGACAGTTTGACTTCAGCTTTTACTGAAGAAAATCCACAGAAGGCTGAAAGTGAAGCATCACTTCCTGTTTGAGGAGAGCCAACAGTCTGTTTACATGTCAAGTTACAGCTGGAATAAATAATCATTTGCAAAGTCTGCTGCTCTTTCTGTAACCATCTGACCATCAACTAACTCTGTGCTGTTGTTGCTGCTCTCATTCACAAAGTGCTCAATTACATTTTTAACTTGTGTCTGTAAGAGCTCTTAGCGTTAGCTTAGCGTTAGCATGCTGTCTGGCTAGCTTAGCGTCAGAGCTCTGCAGGTGTCGTGTGTAAATATTAATCACAAGCTGTGTCCCAAAACGTCGGCTGCATCCTTCGGAGGACCCGGCCTTCGCGGTCTACGTGGGCCGGGTCCTTCGAAGACCGAGAATGCCGGAAGTGCGAGGCTGTGAAATGGGACGGTCTAGCCTTCAGATTAGCGTCACCGCTGTGTCGGTGGAGTTTAATAAACTCGGCCGTCTGCTCCTTGCTATCTAAAATATAACAGGACACTGGCGTAAATTCTCGACCGTCTCACACTTCTGTTTAATCAGTTTTCTTTTTGACGTTTATTCAGCTGTGTGAAAATCCCGGAGGAACCCACCCGATGGATTAATAAAGTTTTATTTAATCTAATATTCTAATAACTTTGATCTCAGCCAAACCGATTTACTCACGAACAAATAAAACACCGAAATAAGGCAAACAATTACATTTTTAAGTTATCTGAGTGACTTATATATCATGTTTAACCTGAGTAGCGAAAGAGCGGGGGTCTGAAAACGATGAAGCCGGGAGTCCGCTGCTCTCGCCGGCTCGGCGACCATTGAACCCCCGGTTTGCTATCGGCGGGTGGGTAACAGACATCGAAAGCGTCGGGCGCACTTTTGCAAATATGCGATGTCGTGATAAACCAAGCAGATATTTGAAATTTACATCGCCACTTTCTCGCCTGAAAATATGTTAAAAGTTTATTTTGTGACCCAAAAAGATTAATAAGACTAATTTTAAAACTTAGTAGCGGCCGCCATTGTTGGCAGCTGAAATTTGGCTGGACCGCGCTATGAATTCTGGGATATGGTGGGCCACGAAGGACACACCCGACCCATCCTTCAAATTTGGGAAAATGAAGGACGCATTTGTCGGCTGCATTTGAAGGAGTCGACGAATTGGGACAGCCTTCGTCGCCGGGCTGTGACGTAATCGGCCTTCAAATGTGGCCTCCGGAGGATGCAGCCGACGTTTTGGGACACAGCTACAGCGACAGTAAAACACTGCAGCTGAGTTGTGATGTCATCACGTACGCCACGTCCTCTGTGCTCTGAGTGAACTCACGAAGTACAAACTACAAGTGCACAAACACGAACGTAGCTCAGAGTGGCGGACACACTCGGCCTCGTTGGTCCAGCTGTGAGTCCGTTACCGTGAACTATGGAGCGGCAGATTTGTGCTGAACTAACAGCTGATGTTAGCCAGGAAAACATTACACACTGACTTTAATTGAGAGACCGGAAATACAAACACACACAGTTTGTTGTGTGAAGAAATCAAACATGAGCTGAACAAACAGTAAAGTTCCTAAAGACAAACTATTAAAGGAGGAAACGAAGCAAACTTACAGTTTCTTCACACACCAACAACAAGCTCCACTCCACGAAGTTCAGGAAAGCGAAAGTAAACTGAGCAGGTAGAAAAAACCCAGAGAGGCGTTTGAGGACACTCGGGAGCAGTGGCGTGTCCAGCGGAGTGTCCTGGGGGGGGGGCACAGGCCACCCCCCAACCAGACTGGCCACCCCGGGTGCCACCCCAAAACTAAAACAATAACATTCAATCAAATATCAAATGTACGATTATGTTTTCACAGTGAAACTCAGATATCCGAGTGTAAGTGAATGCAGCATTGGCTTCTGCACTATGAGTCTACCACTGTCTGACATTAAAGCGGTTCGTGGGCACCGCTGCTATAGGGTATATATATGAGTGAAAAGTAATGAAAGTTGGCACCGAGAAGGTAACCCAAAGGAGTGTTCAACTGACAGTTTCATATCAACAATCACAGATGGTTTTTAATAAATGTCTAACATGAGTTCATCACATTCCTTTAAAGTTAATACATTTGAGCAGACTTGGCCTTTAATTTCTCGGGAGCATGAATGCAGTTTGGGATGAAACTGAGCAGGTGTAGAGCAGGTGGAGCAGAGGAATGATGTGTTTAAAGTTTCATGTCAACTATCAAGGATGATTTTTAATGATTTTTTTTTAATATGACGCAATCAGGCTGCTTGTTTGTGTGAGCGCGCCCTTTTGTTTGGTGCGTGGCGTGCGTCCATGTTTGTGATCAGCGCAGGAGAAAAGGCGCTGCCGTAGGGGGGATTGGAGTCAAGATGGCGACCGAGGTAGACGCTCTTCTCCGTGGCTAAGCGTTTTTTATCTGAATCACAAGTGAGTTATCCTACTGACTGTTTATTCAGTACACGTATGCGACACTTCTAAGTAACGGCTTCCTGAACCATACTTCAAAGAACTTTTTAGAGACCCTAGCCTCTTTGCAAAGCGATAGCTCAGCTAACAGCAGGAAAGCTCTGTTACCCCAGCGATGTTTCCAACAACTCAGGGTAGCAAAAGGAAGGAAAAAGAAACACCCATGAAATTTAAAAGTCTAACCAAAGGAAC
This sequence comes from Oreochromis aureus, assembly GCF_013358895.1. Classification (NCBI taxonomy): domain Eukaryota; kingdom Metazoa; phylum Chordata; class Actinopteri; order Cichliformes; family Cichlidae; genus Oreochromis; species Oreochromis aureus. Next base: position 99,383,315 of record NC_052944.1, on the reverse strand, counting down.
ATCCAAGGAAATGGAGAGAAACACAGGTGTAGCTGGCTCAAAAACCAGCCCCAAGAATGCCGTGACTGCCGAACATGACTACAACCACAGCAAAAGTCCTGAACTGATGCCACTGCCGGACTCGGACCCCGATACTCCAGCCAGACCAGATGGTAAAAAACACAAAGGTGATATAACTCTTGCTGATGTGCAAAACAACATTGCTACTTTAATTCATGAGCGCTCAGATAATCTGGAGGCTATGATCAGTAAGAATACTGTTAACATCGAGGCCATGAAGAAGTCTATTGACTTCATGTTCTTCGAAGTAGAATCTTTGAAGAATGTCACCAAAACAGTTAAAGCTACTTGTGAAAAAAACAGCAGCAGAATGTCTCAAGTAGAACTGAAGGTCAACGAAGTTGAAAGATACCATCAGAGATGGAATCTCAGGCTCTCAGGTGTCCCTGAGGAAAAGCAAGAAGACATCACCAGAAAAGTTCTTGACATCTGCTGCACTGTTGCCGGGGAAACAAGTGCAGGATTCAAAAACAGCATGGATGTAGTTCATCGCCTGGGCCGCTATAGCGAAACTCAGAAGAAACCAAGGCTGGTTATCATTCGATTTGTGACAAGATCAGCTCGTGACCTGATCTGGAGGAAAGCTAAAAACTGCTCCTTTCTGAAAGAAAATTACATGAGGTTCACTGAAGATCTGTCCTCTGCCGACAGAGCGACTTGAGAGAAGCTTTGGCCTCTTATTGATGCTGCGAGGAAAGAAGGAAACGAGCTCACTTTGCCGGGGTCCGTGTGATCATTGAAGGGAAAGAGGTGCACCCAATGCTTACTTCGCCTGAGGATCAAGCTGCACCTGCGTTGATGGAGGTTTCATGCCCTCCTTGAGGTATAAAGTTACAGATGTCAAAGGAGTTATTTACCAGTACCAGTTCCATGTTAACTAATGGAAGTAAACTGTTCATTATTTTGTCTTAAAGCCGCACTGTCTATATCACTTTGTTCTCTCAATGTCAGGGGCTTAAGAGACACTGTTAAGCGAAAAGCTTTGTTTTTGTTTGCAAATCAACAGAATACTGACTTTGTTTTTTTTCAAGAATCACACTCTGTTATTAAGGATACTGCTTTTTGGAAAACACAGTGGGGCAAGCCCTATGGTTCTCACATGGTTCAGAAAGATCGCCTCCCTGAGGGCTGTGAAGGTTTACAGCAGCTCTTTTTAAAGTTAAGCTCTGCAGGCATTAACAAGAAGACTGAAGTCCATTGATTCTGCTTCAGGCAAGAAAACATTCAACCTTTGAATCAGAATGCATACTGTGATTGGCTGCAGGTACTTACATAAGCAAGTGACTGAGTTGTTGCATTATTCGTTTTTTTGTTTTTTGTTTTTTAAAGAGTCTGAAGTCTAAATTTAAGCTGTTTATTTCAGTCCAACTGCAACACTGCAAATGCACACAGTATGTAATAAATACATAACATATGATCCACAGAGGTGTGCAGGACTGTATTTAGTCGCAAGCCTGTCATAACTGATCAGACTGGTTTAGCTGTTTTGAAGGTTCGCTCGCTCTGTGGTATAGTATCACTTCCTGTTCCTGCTCAAACACAGTGGTGTTTCTGAGTAGCTTTTCTGCTTAGCAATTTAATTTAAATCTTTTGATACATCCCTTTTTCATAGTATAATCTTAACGTGCTTCATCTGAATCACCCTTTCTGTGTACTCACTACCTAATTTATAGCCAAAGTATTCACTCACTGTCTCTTTACTGTTTCGCTAGCTTAGCTTAGCTCGTAGCCGACTCGTTAGCACCATGGCTACTTCACCTGTCCCTCCTGCACTTTCCTGCTCATTGTGTCAGATGTTTAGTTACTCCTCGGCCTCCTTTAGCAGTAATGATACCTGTAATAAATGTAGCATATTTGCAGCTCTGGAGGCCAGGATTACTGAATTGGAGACTCGGCCGCACCCTTCATTCACCCGTAGCTAGCCAGGCCCCTGTAGCTGGTGCAGCCGAAGATAGCGTGAGGCCCGCTAGCTGTTCCCCGGCAGACCCCAAGCAGCTGGGGAAAGAGGCGGCTGGGTGACGGTGAGGAGGAAGCATAGTCTTAAACTGAAGCCCCAGGTACACCACCAACCTGTTCATGTGTCTAACCGTTTTTCCCCCACTCGGCGACACACCCGCCGGGGTCAAACTCTGGTAATTGGTGATTCTGTTCTCAGACATGTGAAGCTAGAGACACCGGCAACCATAGTCAATTGTCTTCCAGGGGCCAGAGCAGGCGACATTGAAGGAAATTTAAAACTGCTGGCTAAGGGTAAGCGTAAATACAGTAAGATCATAATTCACGTCGGCAGTAATGACACCCAGTTACGCCAATCGGAGGTCACTAAAATCAATATTGAATCGGTGTGTAACTTTGCAAAAACAATGTCGGACTCTGTAGTTTTCTCTGGTCCCTCCCCAATCAGACCAGGAGTGACATGTTTAGCCGCATGTTCTCCTTAAATTGCTGGCTGTCTGAGTGGTGTCCCAGAAGCGATGTGGGCTTCATAGATAATTGGCAAACCTTCTGGAGGAAACCTGGTCTTGTTAGGAGAGGCGGCATCCATCCCACTTTGGATGGAGCAGCTCTCATTTCTAGAAATATGGACAAATTCATTAAACCCCCAAAATATGACTATCCAGAGTTGGGACCAGGAAGCAGAGTTGCAGTCTTACACGCCTCTCTGCAGCTTCTCTCCTCCTGCTACCCCCAAAAACCCATCTCCATTGAGACTGTGTCAGCTCCCAAAAGACAAAAACAAACTAAAAACCAGCAATAAACAACTTAAACATAAAAATCACAAAGAAAGAACAATACAGTATCCACATCTGAACCAAAGAGTAAAACAGTGAAATGTGGATTATTAAATATTAGGTCTCTCTCCTCCAAGTCTCTGTTAGTACATGACTTAATAATTGATCAACAAATCGATTTACTCTGCCTTACAGAAACCTGGTTGCAGCAGGATGAGTATGTTAGTTTAAATGAATCAACACCCCGAGTCATTCTAACTACCAGAAATCCCGAAGCACAGGCCGAGGGGCGGTGTGGCAGCAATTTTTCACACCAGCCTATTAATTAACGAAAGACCAAGACAGACTTTTAATTCATTTGAAAGCCTGATTCTTAGCCTCGTCCACCCCAGCTGTAAAACTCAGAAACCAGTCTTACTTGTTATCATCTATCGTCCACCTGGGCCTTACACAGAGTTTCTCTCTGATTTCTCAGACTTTTTATCTGATTTAGTGCTCAGCTCAGATAAAATAATTATTGTGGGTGATTTTAACATCCATGTAGATGCTAAAATGACAGCCTCAACATCGCATTTAATCTGTTACTAGACTCAATTGGCTTCTCTCAAAATGTAAAAGAACCCACCCACCACTTTAATCACACTCTAGATCTTGTTTTAACGTATGGCATAGAAACTGAATATTTAACAGTGTTTCCTGAAAACCCTCTGCTGTCTGATCATTTCCTGATAACATTTACATTTACAATAATTGATTACACAGCAGTGGAGAGTAGACTTTATCAAAGTAGATGTCTTTCTGAAAGTGCTGTAACTAAGTTTAAGAATATAATCCACCCACTGTTATCATCTTCAATGCCCTGTACCAACATAGAGCAGAGCAGCTATCTGAACGCTACTCCAACAGAGGTCGATTATCTTGTTAATAATTTTACCTCCTCACTACGTACGACTCTGGATACTGTAGCTCCTGTGAAAACTAAGGCCTCAAATCCAAAGTCCCTGACTCCGTGGTATAATTCTCAAACACGTAGCCTAAAGCAGATAACTCGTAAGCTGGAGAGGAAATGGCGTGTCACAAATTTAGAGGATCATCATTTAGCCTGGAGAAATAGTTTGCTGCTTTATAAGAAAGCCCTCCATAAAGCCAGAACATCTTACTATTCGTCACTGATTGAAGAAAATAAGAACAACCCCAGGTTTCTCTTCAGCACTGTAGCCAGGCTGACAAAAGTCAGAGCTCTACTGAGCCAACCATCCCTTTAACGTTAACTAGTAATGACTTCATGAACTTCTTCACAAATAAAATTTTTATCATTAGAGAAAAATTACCAATAATCATCCCACAGATGTAACATTATCTACAGCTACTCTTAGTACCATCGATGTTAAGTTAGACTCTTTTCTCCAATTGATCTTTCTGAGTTAACTTCAATAATTAATTCCTCCAAACCATCAACGTGTCTTTTAGACCCCATTCCTACAAAACTGCTCAAAGAAGTCCTGCCATTAATTAATTCTTCGATCTTAAATATGATCAACCTATCTCTAATAATCGGCTATGTACCACAGGCCTTCAAGCTGGCTGTAGTTAAACCTTTACTTAAAAAGCCATCTCTAGACCCAGCTGTCTTAGCTAATTATAGGCCAATCTCCAACCTTCCTTTCATATCAAAAATCCTTGAAAGAGTAGTTGTCAAACAGCTAACAGATCATCTGCAGAGGAATGGCTTATTTGAAGAGTTTCAGTCAGGTTTCAGAGCTCATCACAGCACAGAAACAGCTTTAGTGAAGGTTACAAATGATCTTCTTATGGCCTCTGACAGTGGACTCATCTCTGTGCTTGTCCTGCTAGACCTCAGTGCTGCGTTCGATACTGTTGACCATAATATCCTATTAGAGCGATTAGAACATGCTGTAGGTATTACAGGTACTGCACTGCAGTGGTTTGTATCATATCTATCTAATAGACTCCAGTTTGTACATGTAAATGGAGAGTCCTCTTCAGACACTAAGGTCAATTATGGTGTTCCACAGGGTTCAGTGCTAGGACCAATTCTGTTTACATTATACATGCTTCCCTAGGCAGTATCATTAGAAGACATAGCATAAATTTTCACTGCTATGCAGATGACACGCAGCTCTATCTATCCATGAAGCCAGGTAACACACACCAATTAGTTAAACTGCAGGAATGTCTTAAAGACATAAAGACCTGGATGGCCGCTAACTTTCTGCTTCTTAATTCAGATAAAACTGAGGTTATTGTACTCGGCCCTGAAAATCTTAGAAATATGGTATCTAAGCAGATTCTTACTCTGGATGGCATTACCTTGGCCTCCAGTAACACTGTGAGAAACCTTGAGTCATTTTGACCAGGACATGTCCTTCAATGCACATATTAAACAAATATGTAAGACTGCTTTCTTCCATTTGCGCAACATCTCTAAAATTAGAAATATCCTGTCTCAGAGTGATGCTGAAAAACTAGTTAATGCATTTATTACTTCCAGGCTGGACTACTGTAATTCACTATTATCAGGAAGTCCTAAAACTCGCTGAGAAGCCTTCAGCTAATCCAAAATGCTGCAGCAAGAGTACTGACAGGGACTAGAAGAGAGAGCATATTTCTCCTGTATTGGCTTCCCTTCATTGGCTTCCTGTTAAATCCAGAATTGATTTCAAAATCCTGCTCCTCACATACAAGGTCTTAAATAATCAGGCCCCATCTTATCTTAATGACCTTGTAGTACCATATCACCCTATTAGAGCACTTCGCTCTTGCACTGCAGGCCTACTTGTTGTTCCTAGAGTATTTAAAAGTAGAATGGGAGGCAGAGCCTTCAGTTTTCAGGCCCCTCTTCTGTGGAACCAACTTCCAGTTTGGATTCGGGAGACAGACACTATCTCTACTTTCAAGATTAGGCTTAAAACTTTCCTTTTGCTAAAGCATATAGTTAGGGCTGGACCAGGTGACCCTGAATCCTCCCTTAGTTATGCTGCAATAGGCGTGAGGCTGCCGGGGATTCCCATGATGCATTGAGTTTTTCCTTCCAGTCACCTTTCTCACTCACTATGTGCTAATAGACCTCTCTGCATCGAATCATATCTGTTATTAATCTCTGTCTCTCTTCCACAGCATGTCTTTCATCCTGTTTTCCTTCTTTCACCCCAACCGGTCGCAGCAGATGGCCGCCCTCCCTGAGCCTGGTTCTGCGGAGGTTTCTTCCTGTTAAAGGGAGTTTTCCTTCCCACTGTCGCCAAAGTGCTTGCTCATAGGGGTCATATGATTGTTGGGTTTTCTCTGTATTTATTATTGTGCTATCTACTGTACAATATAAAGCGCCTTGAGGCGACTTTTGTTGTGATTTGGCGCTATATAAATAAAATTGAATTGAATTGAATTGAATTGAATTGAATTGAATTGAATTGAATTGAATTGAATTGAAGGTGTCACTGTTGACTTTAGTGGGGAGTAGATGACCCCTGGCTCTGATGGAGGATCTGAACACAAACACACAGATTAAAGAAATGTTTAGATTTCAGATGATAAAAACTTCTGGGACCCATCAGAAAACTGGCTGTTTTATTTCCTCATCGCTTCATGACTCTGTGAACTGAAAACAAAACAATCCAACAAACGACTTTTAACTGAAAGTGGATCCAGAGGATTTCGATATTGGCGCTCGAATAGAGATGATAAAAGTAAGTGTCTTACCTCGACTTCTCTATTTTTTTCAGTCACTACCTGTTGATATACTTGAAAAACAATTTAGATGATGGGACAAAATTATATCTAAGTTTATATGGAATGGTCACAGACCGAGAATCAAATTTGAAACACTACAGATAAGAAAGAATAAGGGGGGTTTGGCATACTTTTATGCTGCACAAATCAGGTATATCATTTGTTGGTGTGACAATGATTATGAAGCCAAATGGAAGAATTTAGAAGAATCAGTACAAGTAAGAGAAATTCAAAGCCTTATAGGAGACAGAAAAGAAACAATGAGATTAATTAAATAGCTGAACTCAGTCACTCAGTTTACGCTAAAAATATGGTTTAACCTGATATGAAAATACAAACTAGACAAAGAGCTTGGATTAATCCGATGGACAGCCTATGATAAGGGTTTTACACCCGGTTCTATGGACCAAAGATTTAAACAGTGGATTCCTACTGGATTAACAGCAATATGTACACTAATTAAAGATGGGAATTTTATGAGTTTCCAGGAGATTAAACAAATATATTAACCAAGTAATGAAGATCACTACAGATATTTGCAGATTAGCGACTTTTTAAATAAAGAAGTAAAACATAATGTAGATCTGGATAAAAAATACGATAATTAAAACCATAACTGAAGTTTATAAAGCAAAGAAAATGAGAATAATCTCTACAATTTACGAGCATATAATGGAGGCAAGAGGGTGTACGACAGCATATGTAAAACTGAAGTGGCAGAGAGAGTTGGGAGTGAACATATCTGATGAGGAATGGTCACCAACCTGGAAAATACAGCAGTCAACAACATCATCATGTGCCTGGAGACTGCACTGCTGGAAAAATGTAATTAGATTTTTTACAACACCCAAAATTAGGAACAAAAATACTTCATTACCACAACCGTGTTGGAGGGGCTGTGGAGATGGAAATGTGAATCATTCCCATGTGTTCTGGTTCTGTCCCAAGATTACAACATTTTGGGAAGATGTTCATTTAGTTATAGGTAAAATTCTGGGTTATGTTGTATCTAAGACTTGTACATTATTATACTTTGGTGTCATTACGGGAAATGTGATGAAAGAAGATACATATTGAAAATTATGCTTGCTGCCTGTAAAAAGGCAATTACAAGAAAATGGAACAAGATAGACCCACCATCACAGGACGAATGGATCACAATTATAGATGAAATACAAACTATGGAACAATTGACCTACAGAATAAGGACTCGGGAAGATCAATACCATAAAAAGTGGGAGAAATGGACTGAGTACATAAACTCAACAGGATAAAGACCAACACATTGATAATGAGAAATGATCAAATTGTAAAACAAGGTGATCCAACATGGGTTTTTGTTTTGTTTTGGTTTGGTTTTTTTGTTGTTGTTCTGTTTTGTTGTTACCCCCTACCCCCCTGTATAATGTTTTTAAAAAAACAATAAAAAGAAAGTTAAAAAAAAAAGAAGAAAGATCGCCAGGAGTTATTACTCTGAAGAACAAATTTAATGGGCACTCTGAAAAGGACTCAGAAGGACACTATGTGATAATGATTGTCAACATTGATGGTTCACTTCTTCTTCTTGCCAACGTGTATGGTTTTAATTCTAAGTCTGATAATGACTTCTTATTGGATGCCCTTGAAACACGCTTTTTGTTCTGGTTATCCAAATACCCTAATCTCCTATTATTGGAGGCGATTTTAACATTGCTCCAGATCCTTCACTGGACAGATGGCCACCTGGTTCAAATAACTCTCTGTCCTGTTGTTTAAATACATTTATGCAAAAGTTTCATTTAATAGATATTTGGAGATTTAAAAACCCTAAAGCCAGACTATTTACACGGAGTAACAAATCCAACTCTTCTAAATCCCGTATTGACTTCTCGTTAATCTCTGATTGCTTAAATAGGGATAATGTTATAACCATAATGCAAACTCCACTCACGGACCACAAAGCGGTATCACTTCAGGTCTTTTTCAATACTAATGCTGCCCAAACTTGTAGGAGCTGCTACTGGAAACTTAATAACTCCCTTCTAAAACATGAAAAAGTGACTGAAGATATTTTGTCATTAATCAAACGTTTCTGGGATAAAGCCCTAAGCAGTCATCTCTACTGTCAAAATTGGGAACTCTTTAAATCTGAAGCCACTAAATATTTAAGAGAGTATGGCTCATCTGCAGCAAAACAAAGGAAAAATGAAGAAATAATGTAATTACTAGTATATCTGCTCTCACTCAGATCCCACCAGAGAACCTATCTGAAGAAGATAAAACTGACTTAGCTTTGCAACAGAGTAAGTTAAATGACATCTATAAACTGAAAGCAGAGGGAGCCTTTGTGAGATCAAGGAGAAGGTGGTTAGAAGGTGAAAAACACTCATCCTATTTTTTTAAATGAGAGAAATCTCGTTCTAAACTTAGTTCTGTTCGGAGACTTAATATTAACGGCATTATAACTGATGACCCCCGAAAAGTCTCCACCTATTGCTCCAATTTTTATAAGGATTAAAACAAGTCAGAGTTTGATGAGAGTGCTGCTCTGAACTTTATGGATCAAATCCCTGATGTGCGAACAGTTAAAGAAGATCAGTTGAGTTTCTGTGATAGGCCGATATCTATTAGTGAAGTGCTGCCTGCTATTCGACGTCTTAAACTTAATAAATCCCCAGGAACCGATGGCTTAACCTCTGAATTTTACATTACTTTTGCAGATCAACTGGCTCCATTTCTTCTTACTGTATACATTGAAAGTCTTATAAATCAGTCTCTTCCCCCGACTTTATCACAAGGTCTGTTAACCCTAATCCCAAAGCCAAAGAAAGATCCTACTTATATTGACAACTGGAGGCAAATTTGCCTCCTTAATCAATCAATCAATCAATCTTTATTTATAAAGCACTTTTCATACAAAAAATGTAGCAGCAAGTGCTTTACATGGTTAAAAGCAGCCCCCCCCACACACACACACACACACACACACACACACACACACACACACACGCACACACACACTTAAAGAGTAAAATTGGGCTCGGTACGCATTAGCCAAAATTGCTCTTCTTCAGAAGGGGCCTCACCACCGCCGTTTTAAAGGCAGCAGGGAAGACACCCAACTGAAGAGAGCAATTCATCATGTATAAAAGCTCAACTTCAAAGAATCCATAAAGTGTTTTAAAAAGTGAAGAGGGGATTGGATCTAAAAGACATGTGGTGGGTCTCACTGTGGAGAAAACCTTCTTAAGGTTCTCAGCATTAACCAGGACAAAGCTGTCCAGTGTCTCCTCAGGTACAATCGAGCCCTCAGATGTGTTTAAAATCATATCACGAGAAGATAAAATATCACATCTGATGGTGTTGATTTTTCCCCTGAAGTGGTCTGCAAACTGCTCACAGAGTGAGTCTGTGGGGGTTCTTTGGGAGCTGTTAAAATCAGGGTTAAATAAATGATCTATGGTGGAGAAGAGGACCTTGGGATTATTTTTGTTATTACTGATTATTTTGGCGAAGTATGAATTTCTTGAACTCCTTAGTGTATTATTGTAAATTTTAAGTTGCTCGCAAAGTATTTGATGGTTGATTGCATTTTTATTTTTCCTCCATCTCCTTTCTGCTGTCCTGCAATTTCTTTTGAGTGTTTTGACTTCTTCGTTTCTCCAGGGTGATACACGTTTTATGTTAATCTTTTTGGTGGTGAGTGGAGCACCGGAGTCAAGGCTTTTCTTCAGTTTGCTGTTAAAATGATTAAAAATAAAATCACAGGGTGCAGGTAGAATCACAGGGGGGTCTAAAACCCTGGTAAAATTTGCAGCCACTTCAGAGGTTAGATAGCGCCTCCTCACAGTTCGCACCGAGGTCTCCCGCTGAATAAAACCGGTGATGTTAAAAAACACACAGTAGTGGTCAGAGACAGCCAAGTCAACAACAGAGGACACACTGGTGGACAGCCCATGGGTGATGACCAGGTCCAGAGTGTGTCCTCTGTTGTGAGTCGGCTGCGTGACTTGCTGGGTAAAATCCATACAGTGAAGAATGTTTAAGAATTCTTTTGATGTAGGGTCAGAAGGATTATCTATGTGCAGGTTAAAATCACCGGTTAAAATGATCATATTATACTTTGAATGTATGTTTGTTAAAAATTCTGAGAATTCCTTGATAAAAGCAGCACTGTCTTTAGGTGGTCTATAAATTGTGACAGATAAAACTGGAGGGCTGCTAAAAACAATAGCGTGGAATTCGAAAGTGGTAAAATGATCAAATAAGATTTGTTTGGTGGTGAGTGTGTTGTTGGTTAAAGATGCAGTCCCACCACCTCTCTTACCACTTCTAATAGAAAAAGAGAAATTAAAATTTGGTGGGGAGGCCTCAGTGAGAACAACTGGTGCATCCGAGCCCAGCCATGTTTCAGTTAAAAATAAACAATCAAGTTTATTATCTAAAATTAAATCATTAATAATAAAAAACTTGTTCAACAGAGAGCGGACATTTAAAAGTGCCATACTGATCGAGACTGGTGGATTTTTGACAGTGGAGTTCAATGGATGCTATTGAACTCCACTGAGGCCGGAGGTTATTAATGTTTTTGGAGTTACTGGATTTATGATAATTGTGTTGCTCTCTGTTTGTGATTATGACGGGTATTGTGTTGACTGTGGGAGAGAGAGGTCCGAGTCCGGAGTTTTGTGTATTACTGTTAAAAGTGGAACAAATATATGAGCTGGGACCAGGGGGACATCAGTCAGTGGCGGACAGATCAGCAGGTAATGTCGGTTTGGGGTAATGACAGGGCCGTGTGCGGGAGTGCTGTACGCCAAATACCAAATTGGCGGACAGCAAACGGCGTCTCCAGGCGTTGAGGTGGAGCCCGTCTGCCCCAAAAAGATGCCTCCTCTCCCAGAAGGCATCAAAACTGTTGATAAAACCCAAGTCCAGCTTCAGCAGCTCTGATTGCTGTTTGGGGATGTCATTGGTGCCGATGTGGATGATGAGCCGGTTGGCCTGTGGGTGGGACGCCAGGATGTTGGGAATTCTGTCCACTATGTCGACGACGGTGGCTCCCGGGAACGACAGCGTGAGCGCCCCCCTCATCCGCACGTTCCTGATGATGGAATCCCCGAGGACCAGCGTGGAGAGAGGAGGTGCCACCGGGGACTGCTGACCATCTGAGACGCCCGCGCCGCGGCACCGGGGGTGTTCAAATGGAGATGCACCAGCCGGACCACGTGAGTGACTCCCAGGTAGCCGCGCCGTGGGTCCTCTTCTCCGAGGAGCCGGGGTAAAGCACAGTTCTCCGCGGCGAGTTTGCACCACAGCGTCGGGCTGCCCGCCGCGGCTCCGGGGACGTAGTGGTGGAGATGGCGCAGACCTCAGCGATGGCGAGGGCTAGCGGCCAGAGGAGGAAAGTGCACAGGATCCAGGACACTGAATTTATTCTCCAGCACTACCACACTGGAGGGGTGAGGGTGCGAGAGACGGATCCTCCTGGCCCCTCTGCAGCCACCGTGCGTCTCAACCACGGTCCATGGCGCCGGTTGGAGTGGAGTGGAGCTGACCAGAGCCTTGGGTCTGGCCCCTAGTTGAAACCAGCAGTTCTCGTCCGTGGCAGAAACACCAGCGACACAAGTTGAGAGCCTGGGTTGACTGTTGGCGGGATCTTGGGACACAGCAGCTGGGTGGTGCACTGTGTCGGCTAGCTCAGCGCTAGTAGCGGTGGTTTGAGCTTTGCCAAGAAGGATCGTGTCAAGTTCGCGTTCAGCCCCCTGGATTTGGTATAGCGTGGATATCCTTTGTTCCAGCTCGATCACTTTTTGGCTCAGGTTGATGCAGCTTTCACAACTGGATGTTGAGGTAAGTGGCGCCATTCCGAAATCTCGTACCGGTGACAGCTGGCAGACATTAGCTAGGATCTTATAATAATGATTATAAGATCCTAGCTCAGATCTTTGCCAAAAGACTGAAAGCTGTTTTGAATGATATTATTGATGAAACTCAGTCTGGCTTTATGGCCAACAGACACATATCCAACAACATTAGACTTTTTTTGACCTAATTGATTATGCAGATTTGTGTAGGGATGATGATGTAGCTTTATCTGATTCGTAGATTTCTGCAAAGCGTTTGATACGATTGAACATGGTTTTATTTTTCAGGCTTTGGACAAATTTGGCTTTGATCCTTATTTTCAGAATGCAATTAAAACAATGTACAAAAATGTAAATTGCTCCATCAAACTACAAGCAGGTACATCACCTAGGTTTAACTTGAACCGCGGTATCAGGCAAGGCTGCCCCATCTCCCCATACTTATTTCTCATCTGTGCTCAACTCCTCTCTGATTATATTAAACGCAGTCCTCTGAAAGGTATAACAATTGCGGATGAAGAAATATTCATTAGTCAACTTGCTGATGATACCACTCTCTTTTTAAAAAATGCTTCACAGGTGCAGATGGCTATTAACACAATTAATGCCTTTTCTTTAGCTTCAGGACTCCACCTAAACATTGGCAAATGTGAACTGCTTGCCCTTACAAATTGTACCAGTCTATCTATCGCTGGCATCCCAGTGAAAAAGTCTGTCACTTACCTTGGTATCGTCATTAATAAAAATCAATCCACCAGGTGCTCCCTTAATTTCACTCCAATTTTGGACAAAACACAACATAAGCTAAGTGCTTGGCTGCAGCGGAATTTATCTATTAAAGGGAGAGTTTTACTGGTGAAAGCAGAGGGTTTATCTCGTTTAACTTATGCTGCTTTGTCTCTTGATGTAAATAAAGAAACCCTGGCAGATATCGACAGACTTCTTTATAATTTCATATGGAAGAATAGAATTCATTATATTAAAAGATCAGTTTTATCCAACTCATACTAACATGGTGGAGTAAACTTTCTGGACTTAAACAATGTGTTTAAAATAAACTGGATTAAACAATTTTTCAGGAACTCAACCTCAATTTGGAACTTTATTCCCAATTATATTTTCTCACAATTTGGTGGTCTTAACTTTCTTTTGCTTTGTAATTACAATATCGATAAAATCCCTTTAAAACTATCCAACTTTCATAAACAAATGCTTCTTTCCTGGTCATTGATTTATAAACACAACTTTTCTCCACACAGATACTATATTTGGAACAATAGAGACATTTTATACAAACATAAGTCTGTGTTTTTAAGTAACTGGTTTGATAATGGGATTCATCGTGTTGCACAACTTATAAATCCTGTTGGAGGTTTACTCTCTTACTCAGAATTTTTGAATACATATGGTCTTCTTGCTCCACCAGAGGAAGATGCCATAGTGTTTGATGCTATCCCTGCTGGGGTCTTAATGTTGTTTAGAAATCCTGTTGTTAATGATTTGACCCCTTTACCGCTGGATCCTGCTGTTTCAAAAAGACAGAACTTGTGTCCCAATGGCTGTCGCCTACTGGAATAACTTACTCCAGGACCTGGAATGGGAGAAGATTTGGACCTTGCCGTCAAAATTTCTATTAAATAACAAAGTAAAGGAAATATCTTTTAAAGTTATTTACCGTTTTTACCCAACCAGATCTTTTCTTGTACGTTATAAAAGGACATTGATGTTAACTGTACATTTTGTAATTGTGAAGGAAGATATTTCTTATTTATTTTGGTCATGCTTATACACAAATCTTTTCTGGCAAGAATTTTGTGTTTTTGTTGTTTCCTTAATCTTTTCTGAGTTCTCTCTTTGTTAATAGAAAATATTGTTTGGTTTCTTTAAGTGCCCCATGCACAGGGCAAAAAAAAAAATTGATTAATTTATTGATATTATTGGCTAAATTTCATATACATAAGTCAAAATTTTCTAATGCAAAACCATCCTTTCAGTGCTTTTTAAATGAAACCAAACAATATGTAAAAACCATACAACATTCTCAACATTTAAAAGCTGTCAAAACCATAAACTTATGTTCCCTGTTCAATATCATGTGATTCTTTATTAGACTGTTTTGTTTTTCCATAGAAACCCCCTGACGTTGTTATTTTGTATTTGTATTCTGTGCTTTGTCAATAAAGCGTATTCAAAAAAAAAAAGCCGCTGCCGTAAAGCGGAGTGTAGAAGTGCAAGAAAACCTGTGCGGCGGACGAGCCGCGGCTCACAGTGACGAACAAGAAGAAAGGAGAAAAAAAGAGCACGAGCGCATCGTTAAAGCAGACTAACGTGAAAACAGGTGAAGAGACGAAGGTAGGCGGTACGGTTTGGTGACGTCACAGTGAAATCCAGCGTCATGACTTTAACATTGAACAAATCCAGTCCGCACAGGCTCAGGAACAGACTTCATCCTTTTACTTTAACCATGAAACATGAAGCTGTCGCTCATAATGAGACAGGAGCTCAGCTTTCAGCGTCACAGCTGGAACAACATCAGCTGACATGAAAGAAACACAGACGTTTGTTCCCTGTTAGCAAAGATGAAGATGGAGAGCGTGAGGGAACTACAGAGAGGAGGAGGAGGAGGACACGGGCTGTGAGGGATGCAGTGGACCAGCCCTCAGACCTGTGTGTCTCACACTGTGATTACACTCCACACACTCAGTTTCAGTAACACTCGTGAACAACAATGAAAAGATAAAGTAATAAGTTACTGTAGTTCTCAGTTACAGCCTCGTGTTTCCTCCACATTCGTCTCTTTTCAGACATCAGCAGGAGGGAGGACGACCCCCCCAGTCTGAGGACGTTCCCACCACATGAATGGGGGACAGGAGGCGCAGCTTCCAGCCCAGCTGGTAGGAAAGTCCTCCTTGGGTGGACTTCTCTGTAACTATGGACTCATGCATGCAGACGTTTCAGTCCACAGTGATGTCAGTCAGTGCTTTTTAAAGATGTGCACGTGTGCAGGATGTGAAATCTTCACTTTGATTGTTAAATGTTCGTTCACTTTGTTTGTGCTTCAAATAAATTCACTTCATGGATGAAACAGTTTGTTTTGGTCCTGTGGCCCCATGAAACCCCCCCTGAGCCCACCCTGGTCAACCTGCTGTCAGACTTTATCTATCAAATATTTTACATCAAAATGCTCCTTCCACTCATGTTCATGTCCTTTTCCTGCACACTAAAGTCTGAGGCCAAGCTTAAACATGAATCTGTCAACACCTATAAACACACTCGAATCACTGCTTCTTCTTCTCATGCACATGAATCAGGGTCTGTCCTTCAGCACAGAGACTTAAATACACGAGTACAAAACAAGCAAGCGGTCCTTCCAAATCTGTGAGCTGTGGTTTAAAAAACACTTGACATGTGAAAGATCATCAGTGTCTGAATCTTCACAGAAATGCAAAAATAAAAATGTAGAATAGAAAACAGCAGATTTTTTAGTCACAGAAGTGAAGAAAATGCTGTTTTCATTTTGCTTCAGCATCAGAAGAGTGTGACATGATAGTGTGTAGAAACAGACACGTGTAGCTGTGCATGGACACATGATTCCATCTTTCTCATGCAAACACTCACCTACAGAAGCTGTAAACAGGCAGAGAAGCTTTCCTGCACATGTTTGTGTTCTCAGCAGTGACGCTGCTCACAGCTGCTTCATCCTCGTGGGTTTGATGATGTGAGGCTGCAGGTCAGTAACCATGGTTACAGGTGACGCTCTGATGATCAAAGATGTCAGGTTATTGTTTCCATGCAGAATCAAGACTGAAGTCAAGTAAATCCACTGTGTGTTTAGATAGTGTGTCAGTGTTGTTTCCATGGTAACACTGACTTATAAAAACAAAGGCGATCCATCAGTCCAGATCAATAATGTGAGCTCATTTAAGTGCACATGTATGTTTGTGTATTCAGAGCATGAAGGCTGATGTCCACTGATGACTGCTGACATCTAGTGGACATTTGATGACATTACAACAACAGTTTGTGTGAAATAAACAAAATGCAGACAGAAAACATTGATTCACACTAGGAGAAGTCATGTGACTGTGACGACAGATGTCATTGGTGGAAAGATTGGCGCCATCAGAACGCTGACTGACCTGCAGCCTGATGGCCTGTGGCAGGAAACAGTGCGTTCATCGTTCAGCTGTAACCTGATGGAGTCGTGTGTAAAATAAGGCAAAGATGTGGATGGAGCAGAAGAAGAGCAGACGCTGAGCTCCCAGTGTTTCAAACATACACACCACTGCGTTTGTGCTGTTCCAACATACGCACAGTGGTGACAACAAAATAGTCTCGTCCAATAAATCTGATGGTCATTTTGTGTGACATCTCCGAGAAGTTTGAACTTTTTCATGCAAACATTAGTAAACGAGGCCACACAGGTGATGACTTCATGCCTGTTGCTCTCTAATCTGGAAACACAGAAGAAGAGTCAGACGTGTTGCAGCAGGGAGACGAGCGCTGTCATGAAGTGTGATGCTTCCAGCCTGCAGTCAAACACCACCTTCAGCATGTTTCAGCCTTTTATCCACCATCACACCATGAAGCCGCCTCCAGTCAGAGACGTTACTCTGAGCGCTTTGTCATCGGGTCTCCTTCGCCTCCTCGTGTCCTTGTCTCCTCCCTCCTCGTGTCTCAGGTGAAGCTCCACAGAAACCTGCCCAGCTTGTGTGATTCATCTGTGCAGAGCTTTAAACTCACACTCTCCTGTCACACAAGCTCAGTTAAAAAGTTTTTTCCTCATGTGAACAAAGTGAGTGTGTGTGCTGAAAGCAGCTGCTGTGTGTGTGTGTTTCACTTCTTATTGCACACTAAAACACACACACTCTCTTTCAGCTCAGTTTAGTGTGTGCAGCCAAACATCACGGCAGACTGCCACAGAGTTCAGCTTCCTCATTGTTAATACAAAACTGTCCAGCAGCTATCAGGAGGGCCTTTAATTTGAAATAGATGGAAAAGGAAGCAGAAAAGGTCAGCCAGCTTCAGCGGTCAGAGGTTAAAGGTCATGTGAATGAAGAAATGCTGTTCATACTTTGGTTATTTTTTCTGTCTGAACTGGCAGGAAGTCCTCTGTGAGAAGCAGGAAGTCCTCTGTGAGAAGTAGGAAGTCCCACTGTTGTTGTTTCTGGTGACTTTCAGAAATCTTCCAGCCACTATAAAATAAAGTGATGCTGGAAACATGGCTGTGGCAGGTGGAGGGCTCAGCCGCCTCCAACCGAGTAAAGAGGTTCAGGCTCAGCAGCTCTGATCGTTCATTGGAGTCAGCACAGAGTGTGGAGACATCTAGTGGTGGTGGAGAGAAGTGCAATCAAAGCTCTGCTGGTGGATGTAGTTACTGTAAGGTCCCTGATGGAGCTCTGTGATTGGTGTCCAAACTAAACTCAGTGATAAAGTTTCCTCTGATAAACAATGAAAGGACCGATCAGCTGATCAGCATCGTGACACGAGCACTGGATCCAAATTTAAAGTTCTTTTCTCTGACCAATGAAATCTGACCTGGAATTTGGGGAAAGTCCTGGAAAGTTGTTTTCCTGCATTAAGGATTCTGCTCACAGCCTGGGTGACCTTTGACCTTAAGCTGAAGATTCAGCTCCACATTAATCATTAATAATAACTGACATATGAAAGTGTATCAGGGCCTGATGTGGCCCGCTGGCCGTATGTTGGACACCCCTGCTTTAGCTGCTGAGTCACGGCTGAACGAGCACAAACAGCTCAGACTTGTTTCTCACTACTTTCTGTGGAAAAAGAAAGAAAACAAACCCACTCATGATCTTCAGAGTGAACATTTGATTCTGTGTCACAGTGTGACTGTGGGGATGAAGGAGCTCTCAGGGCCTCCACAGCCTCCTGTTTCTAAAAGCAGCAGCAGCAGCTTCAATGACAGGAGGGGGAATAATTATCTGTTTAGTTACAAACAACAACGTCTCTGATTTGATGCTGTTTCATTTTAATGCAGACAGAATATCAACAGCATCACAAAGGCTGCAGATAAAGTGTTTTCATGTCCCTGAGTGAGGAAAGTATTAGATGCTACAACACACACACACACACCTGATCTCAGCTCATGTGTGGATGAAGCACAGCTGTGCACAGAGTCACTTTCTTCTGCTCCACCCTCTCCATCACCACAGGACCAAAGAGCTAAACCACGCCCCCTCACCCTCATCACTGCTAACCTCTTACAATAACACACTTATTGACTCAGGCTGTGGAAACTCTTTGCACGTCACTCCTGCCTGGATTTTGCACTCAGCTCATAATCATCCATAGTTCATATTTTCTCATCTATATCTGTGGGCAGGTCTGGTCTGGAACAGGTGAGTGATCAGCAGGTGTGACCAGCCCACCTACTGACCAATCAGCTGTCATGAGGGTGTGTCAGCACTGTGTGGGGAGAGCACAGCTGTTCACAGAGTCTTTGTTCCTCTGATGAGCATCAGTGTTGATTATGGAAGCTCAGACACAACTTTACTCTCTGATTCTTCCTCCATCAGCTGCTCTGTGAGCAGTAATATAGGATCCTGTCTCTGACAGACAGATGATGACCTTTGATGACCTTTGTGCCTGTGAACTCTGTTTTTTAAGTTTACTCTGAGCGTGAAACAGCATGAAAACTCAAATTTAAACATTGATTTAATGAAACACGATTCTTCCTCACATTCTCCTCGTCTTCATATTGAACATCATTAATACTTCACACACACCAGCTTTGTCTCAAATGTCCAACATATTAAATCCCTGTGTGATGTGTGATAAGCTTTAGCATCACTGTCACTGCTGTGGGCGGAGCTGAACTCTCAGAAGGAGACAAACGAGCGTAAAACTGCGAGTAGAAGAGAAACTGACTGAGACTGAATGAGATCCAAACATCTGGAGCTGATTTTACATTCATCTGTTTAAACTGTAACACACCTGCATCACTGTGATTTTATTATTACGGACCCTCACGTGTGATATGTGAGGAGTCCAGCACACACCTGCTTCCTGCTCTCTGCTGACATCGTGACCCTGAGCAGTCGTGTAACTGTGCAGAAGGTCGAGCAGCTGCTTCCTGCTGCGTCTGAGATTTATTCAGGAGGAAGAGAAGATGTGTTTGTCTCTTCTTCTCTGGAGCCAACCACAGTCCAGCTGCAGCCCTGATACGCTGCCTTCAGCTGCAGATACTGAGTGTGTGTAAACCTGCTGTGTGACTGTGTTTGTTGAGCCTGTAGTTTCAGACTGTTGTTAGTGTAACTGTGCTGCTGCCTTAACTCGGCTACATTACAGGACGTGGCCACGATCCTATAGGTCCAATGAAAACTCTGCAACACTAAATGTTTTTAAAGTGTCAGCCTCCTCTAGAGCAGAGCTGTCAAACATAAGGCCTGGGGACCAGAATCGGCCAAAGACTTCAGCCCATTGGACAGCTTTGGAAAATATGAAGCAGGGCATCAGTTTCTGTAACTTTAAATATATTAAATAAGTCTTACAGCGCCCTGCGACAGACTGAAGAGCTGTCCAGGGGAAGCCCACCTCTCCCCCCGTGGTGACTGGGAGATTCCGTCCTTGTCCTGTAGAAACACTGAGACGTGCTGCTGAAGCTGCTCCTTTATATTAACATGTCTCAGGAATCAACAGTGACTTAAACATCTTTGCACTGACACAAAGAGGAGCTTCACTCGTCCGGCCCACTGACCATCAACATGTATGTGTGTAAAATCAGTGTGACGCTGCGCTCTACAGGAAGAGGACGACACTCCACACACAGAATCCAGAAACTAGAAAAGCTGAGGACAGAAACCCGAGACGGGCGCGAGCAGAACCAAGGCGTCAGCGACAAAGACGAGAGCACGATCAGATATCTGCTGCACCGAGACGCCGAGCCAACAGCTGGATGTGAAGAACATGTGAGAAGATAGCGCGTCCCAGAGGCCAACGAGGGAACAAGATGTTCCCACAGCAGCTGAAACAAACACGTCTTAAACTTTACATCCTGTATATTTAACTTCAGCTGTGCTCTCAGACCGACCGTGGACCCAGCAGAACTGGGTTCAGATCTCTGGGGCCACTTACATCACCTTCATGTCCCGGGTCCATGAGAGCTCTTCAACACCACCTGGTAAAGAACTCTACAGGACCAGTGACTGTAGTACAGAACCATCACTGTGTGAGGACACAAACCAGTATGTTTGATGGTGAGGAGGGACACCCCTGCCCTGCTGTGGATTGCACCCTGTGGGAGGGGCCGCATTACAGCCTCTCCAGACTGAGAAAACAAAGCTGAAACAGAAATAACTCTACACTGTCAACACAAAGGTTAAACAAATGCGCATATTAAAATTCATTTTCCTCCTGCAGATGTTCCTTATCTGAGACAGGAGAGGAATTTCTCTTCGGGATGAAACCACGCCACCCAGAAGAACAAGGGGCGGGCCTTCCTGTCTCTCTGCAGCGTGTCACCGCACACCCCCATCCCCTTTAACAGGTCAGCCTGGCGGCTGATAGGATGCCTCTGTGGGCACGCCCCCACCTCCACAGGTGCTGCTATTGTCCACTTAGTCCACAGTGGATTAAAAGAATATTGTGCAACAACACCAAAACTACACAATATCAGGATAAAAAACCTGATATTTAAATAAACAAACATATAAATAATGACAATAAAATGACAATATGCATGCAGGTAAAATCAACACTATGTACCAATGCACAGTCTGATCAAACTGTGTGACATCAGCATGTTTCAGACAGCTGTGACATCAAAGATCTAATCAAACTAATAATGAATCACTTTGTTTGTGCAGCAGCGTCAGGAAATGTTCAGGAGCTCGTCTCTTCCTTCCAGCTGCTCTGATGGATCAATAAACCTGTGATCATGTTGTAAAGTGAAGGCTGTTTGTTTCTGCACTGTGTGAACTTGACACACACACTGAGTCAGTTTCTGGGTGGAGCATCCAGCACACAGTCTGACTGCAGCTCTGCTGGACCTGAGCGATCCCTCTGATCTTCTTCTTTCTAATCCTGTCCATGCTGCTCAGCTCCAACCAAACTCTCAGCATCTTCAGCTCTGCCACCTGCAGCTCCTCCTGTCTGTGTGCCACCGTCTCCATCACAGCAGGTCTCACTGCCATCTCCTCCTCTTCACTCTTACTGCTCTCCTCCTGTCATAAATCACTCAGCCCTGACCTCCTCCTCATCTCTCCTTGTTTGTACTTTCTCTTCTCTCCAGACTCTCCTCCTCACTCTCACTACAGATCATAACTTTGTCTGCAAACATCAGAGTGTTCATCAGCACTGCAAACGGGCTCAGACCCACCTCTTTGTGACCCCACTGCCTGAGCCTGTGAGTATTTAGAAAGTAGAAGGACAGAAACTCCAGGTGTGGACGAGGCTCGTTGCATCAAAAACAGCTGCTGCTGTGATTCCTGCTGAAGGGCTTCAAATAAGTGTCTGAATACTTCAGGAAACATGATGTTAAAGAAACAATCGTAAAGTTGTGTTTCCAGTTTGTCATTATTAGAAACATTATCAGCCACAGGCTGAATGGATTAAATGGAGTAAACTGATACTGGTCCCACCGTGACCTCTGACCTCTGACCTGCATCTACAGCACTGAGCCCTGACAGTGAGCAGCACTTGTTTCTTCAGCAGGATGTTTCCCTCCCTGCTGCAGACGGTGCAGGTGGAGGTGTTTGTGTCTCCATCTGTGGGGTATTTCAGGGTCAGACTGAGGTCTCCAGGTTACAGCAGCTTTCTCTTCATCTTCGTTGGGTCTCTGTAAAACTTGTGTGTCTCAGTTTGTTCCTGATGTGTTCCTGACTCGTTCTTTGGTAACTAGTCTGCAGCGTCCTGTAAAGTGCTGCAGACATGTTGGATGAAGAGCAGAAGAACAGACAGACTGAGCCTCCACAGTCGGCCATGTCTCTCACACGCTTCCTTTCTTTGGGCCTCAGCATCAGCAACGTGTCTGCGGAGGATGTAGCTTTGAGTGACCACAACTGCGTCTTTGTTGACCTTCACTTGAGGACGTGCCATTGGATAAATGAGTCTATTTGAAACTTCAGAAACAAAACTCAGATCAGAAAATGGGAGAAATCCCAAAGTTTTGTTTGACACAATCAGCTGTTGCGTCTCGAGCTGCCTCACCTATAAATGTGGCTCTAAAGCAGACAGCAACAAAAGTCTGATTTTCTGTAGATAAGATCAAAGAAATCAATGACAAACCCCCCCAGAGCGTTCTTGTTGTGGCAGCTCACTGCTGCTCTACTTTTACACCTGTGACATTTGATGAGAATCAGCCGTCTTCAGCTCCCTCAGATATTCTCCCCACAAAGCTTTTTGCCTTGTAAACCTTTTTAATGCTTTTCTTCAGACTGGAGTGTTCCAGCTTTTTCAAACATGCCGTTGTGGAAGCAAAGCTCAGCAAACCCAGCTTAGATCCAACATTACATCAACATTATAGATCAGTTTCTCTTTCAGGTCAAAGCTTGTTGAGAAGCCGCTTGCTGCCCACCTCACAGCCTGCTTGAAGAAACACCACATCTACTACCGTTTCCACTCTGGTTTTGGTCAAATGCATCCACTGACACTGCACTACTAACAGTAAGCAGTTATACTGTGATGTCAGCAGATGGTGGAAAATACACAGTCCTGGTCTTGTTGGAGCTCTCCTGCTCTGAACATCTGAAGCTCTGCACCACATGACTGAGCACAACTCAGGGAGGAACATTTACTGAAGCTGCTGCAACATTTGCTGTCAGCACATGATTGTGTGACAGTCAAGGAGCCACCAGAGGACACCTGCTAACAGGGCTGGGTATCCTCACTCATTTCTACAATCCATTCACTTTGAATCGCTGAAGTTTGCCTCAGACAGTCAGAAATATTATCATTCATTTCCATATTTTTATATCTATAAAAGAAAGCTGACACTGTGAGACTTCATCAGAGGTGTGAGCATCACAGCAGAGGCCTTTGTGTCAAAGTCACTGAGGATAAAACAGAAGAACATGAAGCAGATTTTCCTGGCCTGGCTTTTTATAGCAGATGACCTTAAAAATATTCTGCAGTAGAACAAAAACACATGTGAACATGACCTGATGAAGTGAAGCAGAGCAAAGTTACAGAGGTTTGATTACAGACACAGCTGAGAGTTTTGCAGTTTTGCATCATTTTACAAAGTTTGTTCAGTTTTGAGCAGCAGAAATGAGACTAAGTCAAAAACAACAACAAAGCCAGCGGCCGACAGCGCTGTCAACAACGGTAGACTGGTGGGTAACAACAAGCCAATAATGCAGGAAACAGAGATTTTTAGATGAAACTGATTCTGATGCGTCTTTGTGCAGAATCCGTGTTCCTGCTCTCAGTTACTGTTTTAGCTGTTTGATGGTTGTTGAAACTGTGGGAGCTTCAACCTGAGATTCAGGCGTTTCAGCTAAAATACATTTATATTTAAAAATCGATTCAGGATTTTAATTAATCAATATGATGTTATCCAAGCTAGAATAGATTTCAATCACTAATCAAAGCCCACCCCTACCTGCTAACCATCGGCATTATGGGTAGTGCAGTAGGAGACACTCACCTGACATGAAATAGTGCCGGAAATGAAATAAAAGACCTCCAGAGATGATGAGAACAAGAACCAGGAGAACCAGGAGAGCCAGGAGAACCAGCAGAACCAGGAGAACCAGGAGAGCCAGAAGAGCCAGAAGAACCAGCAGAACCAGGAGAACCAGCAGAACCAGGAGAACCAGCAGAACCAGCAGAACCAGGAGGACCAGGAGAACCAGGAGAACCAGCAGAACCAGGAGAACCAGCAGAACCAGCAGAGCTGTGGCCCAGGATGGAAATGGTTCTGTAGAGAAACACAAATTGTCAGGTGACCTTTGACTGAATGTGATGAATTAAAGAATATGCTTAGATTTAAAATGGTTAAACAAGCATGCTTATTGTGACAATATTAAAAGTTCAGTTTGAGTGATTGTGATCGTCTACAGCAGGGTTTTGGTTTGATGTTGACCTTTGACCTGCAGTGGGACATCTCTCAGTCTAAATGATCTGATGGAGCAGGTGTAGGTGGCGCTGTCAGACAGGTGGAGGTTGGTCAGGTTCAGGCTGAGGTCTCCAGTTTCCAGAGCGTCAGTCTTCATGGATGTTCGGCCGCTGTAACGCTGGTTTGGATCTTTCAGTTCGTCTCCTTGAAGCTGACGCTGGTGGACGGTTGGAGGACTGAGGTCGGAGCGACTCCACACCACTGTGGGGCTGTCCAGTTCAAAAGTGGGAAACTCACAGGGCAGCAGGACAAACAGCTCTCCCTCATACAGCTCCACAGCTGAGGCATGCTGGGAAACTGAGGACACAGACAGAGTCCATGTGTCACTTTGAGATCAAACGTGGACACAGCTTCAGTTACACAATATCAAATATCTACATATAGAAATAAAATCACTGTGCAGGTCAAATAAATAAACACAATAAAGAAAGAAATCAGGCGTGGTATAAGTGAAAAGTCTGAGTTCAGCTTCAGCTCACAGAAACACTGACTTCCTTTTATTAATGAGGCGGCTGTGGGAACAGGTAGGAGGCTCCTGGTTGGTTCATAAGGTGTGTGTAAGTGTCACAGAAGTGGCTTATGTATAAAGAACTTTGATAGATGGTTCCAGCAGTTAAAATGTTCTTGCTTGTATATTTCTGTGGACAATATTGTAAAGGTGTGTTTATCTTGTATAGGAGACATGTTTATCTTGTCACAAGGAGCGAGTTTTTGTTACACCGTTATTATCGCGAGGTTTGGGCGTGATAATATAGCCTGTGAGCCCACGTTTAATAATCATGCTAAGGAGTTCAGTGAGCTATCTGCAAAGGCCTGGTTAGTCTACCAGCTGTACAAGGTATTTGTCATTTGCTATAACTATATTGTAATATTGTGAAAATTTGTAATGTATGGTGTTCTAATTATTTTATGTTTTAATTTAGAATGCGCAGTAAAGGTATTCTTCTAGAACCTCCGAAGTGGCAGGCGCCACGAGGTAATTTTTGTTGTTAAATCATAAGTGTTACTTTTGATTGACTGAAGCGCTTAAAGCCTTTGTGTTTATATTTGTAGTTTTCACGGCGTTCAATAAATGCAGCGAAGCGCCCGTCTTGAAGAAGCCGTGCCTGTGTTGTCATTTCGGAGTTACAGTGTGAATAAATGTGTCATGTAGCAGGAAGCAAAGCCACATCAGGCCTTAGAAGGAATTCATGAAAGTCTGAAGTCTGTCTGCAGTGCAGTGGAGTGATCTCCTCTCTTTGAATGAAGTTAGAAGTCTGGAAGTTTAGGAAGCAGCTGCACGTCAGGAAGCACAAATGTGATGAGGAGAAGGCGTGGAGTGCTGTGTCAGGCTCTGCCGTGGAAACCAATGAACTTTTGCATGTTTTGAACTGGGAAAAGAAGCAGGATGTGAACTTTGTAGGTCAAAACAAAGCTCAGGGTCAAATTTGATCCAGTACTCGTGTCACAATACTGATGTCCTGACTGCTGATCAGCTGATCGGTCCTTTCATGGTTTATCAGAGGACAAAGAAACTTGATTTAGTTTGGACAATTCACCAATCACAGAGCTCCATCAGAGACCTTACAGTAACTACATTCACCAGCAGAGCTTTGATGGCGCTACTCTCCACGACCACTAGATGTCTCCACACTCTGTGCTGACTCAATGAATGATCAGAGCTGCTGAGCCTGTTTGCAGACAGAGGAGGAGCTCCTGGTGATCCGTGTGGGACTAAAAAGCTCTGATAACGTCCATCCAGCAGCTGATAACAGGGACATTTGGTGCCATGTCAGAGCTGCACAGTCAATCATCAGTTTGACTCTTTAGTTTGAAGAGTTCAAAGCAGCAGCAGAGAATCTAAAGTGTGTCACACAGCACCAAGTTTCCTTTGGTCACATATGAAATGTGAGTCAGAGCTTCAGCTACACAACAACACACACACAGCAGCTGATTGTAACATGAGCTCATCTGAAAGCCACCAAGAAGAATCCAGTGATTTGAAAGTTGCTGCTTTGGATTGTTAGTTTGATCTGAATCAGAATCCAGTGTTTGATGGAAATCTCCTCCTGAAACAATGAATCAGGTTAAAATACTTTAAATCAGTGCAGATGTATAATGTAATTTAACATGTTGATAATGGTTGTAGTGGGCTTGTAATGTAAATGTGTCTGATTAAATGTGACATTAATGGTGACGCTGCATAAACCTGATAAAACAGTTCTATTAGTGGGTCTGTGTGATCAGCATCAGTGGGTTAAGGTGAGGCCTTGACTAGTAGAACGTCATGTTGGTGTATGACAACACATGAGCCAACATCAGACTCCGGCGCTACGATGCTAAAGATCAGAAGATCCAGTGTGACATCATCGTTACCTGGCAACAGAAGCCCTCATCTGACTTTATTGGAGGATATTTACACCAGCAACACTGTTTAGTTTGATATGATGGATTAACAACATGCTGTGATATCCAGTTCATCTGTAATAGATACTGGATCTAATCAGTCAGCAGATATTTGATCAGCTTATTTATAACTATACTAGAAACAAACAACTGTGTTGGTGATTCATGCAAACTTGCATATCAGCCTTTTAAGGTTTTGTAGTATTGAGAACAAAGAGGTTGTGTTAGGGCTGAAAAGCCCGACTTGTTCTCCTCTGCAGGTCATCAAATGCACCACAGAAGTTTGTATTTGCACAGCCTGTATATGTTTGATGGCTTTATTATTCTCTGTTCAAAGACAATAAATGTAGAAAATGTCTCATGTAGTATCAGCTTCATTTAAAATGACTGCAAACATTTAGAGAACATGTGCTGCTGTTTGTCCTACATTTCAACACTGAATGAACCCTGAAAACGTGATGGCAGGTGGCAGATTGGAGTTCACATGAAATATCGGCTGTATGAAGACTGGAAAATATAAATGATACAAATATACAGCCAAACATTTGTGGACATGGATAAACTATCTGATCCAAAAAGCAGGAAGTGACACAGCTAGAAAATGAAAGTGTGTAACAGCTGAAGTCAAATGTAATGCAGAGTTGAATCTGCACTTGGATCCATGTGTGAAAGGTCCACATGTAGGGATCACATGAGTCCTGATGTTTGTCAGTGCAGCTTGATAACTCCATCTACTGTGGGCTACATATACTGGGCTGGTAGCTCCATAGTGTTGCAAAGAAACTATTAAATGTGCAAAGTTTAAAATCAGAGGCTCTTCTAACACAGGAGCCATGTTGAGTTTAGACCACAGGCAGTCTGAAATGGAACGAAGCCCATTGACAGCCAGCAGGTCTAAACAGGAACGCAGCAATTTGTATGCGTGGCAATGATGTGGCTGCAGCTGACACAGGATTGGTTCAAACTAAACATCAGACGCATTTCACAGAGTTCACAAATAAACTCACATTTTTATCTTTGAAGATCATCATAAAGTAGAATTGATGGTCCAGCAGACAACAGCAGGAGGTTTGAGCCCTTCTGATGCAGCAGAAACAGGATTTGGAGGAAGATGTTAATAGATTAGAAAGCATTGTACACTGTGAATCAATGCAAGTCTTTCTAGATAGACAGATCTTTAATAATCCCTCAGGTAGGTTCCTCTGGGACAGTCACAGACAGAGACACCAAGTCTGACGTCCTTTGAAAGCCTGACTTTGAATTTTCATCACTCGTCATGTACACAGATGTTAATTCTACATATTCCTAGTACTGAACTCTAAATCAATATGAAGAAAATGCTCCTACTAATCTGCATATATGTTGATATCAAATCCTTTTCCAGCACATGGATAAATCTCTATAAATCTTTCAATCTGATCAGAATGGGCACAGTGTTGTTATTGCAGCACTCCCTGATGTTTGAAAAGC
This sequence comes from Oreochromis aureus, assembly GCF_013358895.1. Classification (NCBI taxonomy): domain Eukaryota; kingdom Metazoa; phylum Chordata; class Actinopteri; order Cichliformes; family Cichlidae; genus Oreochromis; species Oreochromis aureus. The sequence continues at coordinate 99,354,996 of NC_052944.1, read as the reverse complement.
TAAATGTCCATTTTAAAGTGGTCGTGTGTAGGATTGTGTTTCCTTCCTTTGTGCAGTTCTTACAGTAAACATGTTTGAATGTTTCCTGTTCCCCTGATGCTTCTTCCTGTTGGATAAAGTTGGTTTGAATAACATGTTCTTATAGGTTTCAATGAACTTCAAACTGTGATCCACTTACGAAACTGTCTCATTTTATTGGAACGATCCACATTTGCATCCATTCACGGTACATTTGACATCAGGTCTGAACACGTTTGTCCACATGATGAAAGGACAGATGGTGTTTGTGTGTCCTTCTTAAACTTAGTGTGAATGTTTCATCATGTAGAACTACTTAGAACAAAGTCTTTGGGAACATTTGGAGAACACGTTTAGGAAAATAACATCCTGGTAGAACATTTTCTTAAAGCAAAGCAGAGCTGCAACATGACTGTGAGGATTCACAATAATAAAGTCAGAATACTTTACAGGGAGTGCAGAATTATTAGGCAAATGAGTATTTTGTCCACATCATCCTCTTCATGCATGTTGTCTTACTCCAAGCTGTATAGGCTCGAAAGCCTACTACCAATTAAGCATATTAGGTGATGTGCATCTCTGTAATGAGAAGGGGTGTGGTCTAATGACATCAACACCCTATATCAGGTGTGCATAATTATTAGGCAACTTCCTTTCCTTTGGCAAAATGGGTCAAAAGAAGGACTTGACAGGCTCAGAAAAGTCAAAAATAGTGAGATATCTTGCAGAGGGATGCAGCAGTCTTAAAATTGCAAAGCTTCTGAAGCGTGATCATCGAACAATCAAGCGTTTCATTCAAAATAGTCAACAGGGTCGCAAGAAGCGTGTGGAAAAACCAAGGCGCAAAATAACTGCCCATGAACTGAGAAAAGTCAAGCGTGCAGCTGCCAAGATGCCACTTGTCACCAGTTTGGCCATATTTCAGAGCTGCAACATCACTGGAGTGCCCAAAAGCACAAGGTGTGCAATACTCAGAGACATGGCCAAGGTAAGAAAGGCTGAAAGACGACCACCACTGAACAAGACACACAAGCTGAAACGTCAAGACTGGGCCAAGAAATATCTCAAGACTGATTTTTCTAAGGTTTTATGGACTGATGAAATGAGAGTGAGTCTTGATGGGCCAGATGGATGGGCCCGTGGCTGGATTGGTAAAGGGCAGAGAGCTCCAGTCCGACTCAGACGCCAGCAAGGTGGAGGTGGAGTACTGGTTTGGGCTGGTATCATCAAAGATGAGCTTGTGGGGCCTTTTCGGGTTGAGGATGGAGTCAAGCTCAACTCCCAGTCCTACTGCCAGTTTCTGGAAGACACCTTCTTCAAGCAGTGGTACAGGAAGAAGTCTGCATCCTTCAAGAAAAACATGATTTTCATGCAGGACAATGCTCCATCACACGCGTCCAAGTACTCCACAGCGTGGCTGGCAAGAAAGGGTATAAAAGAAGAAAAACTAATGACATGGCCTCCTTGTTCACCTGATCTGAACCCCATTGAGAACCTGTGGTCCATCATCAAATGTGAGATTTACAAGGAGGGAAAACAGTACACCTCTCTGAACAGTGTCTGGGAGGCTGTGGTTGCTGCTGCACGCAATGTTGATGGTGAACAGATCAAAACACTGACAGCATCCATGGATGGCAGGCTTTTGAGTGTCCTTGCAAAGAAAGGTGGCTATATTGGTCGCTGATTTGTTTTTGTTTTGTTTTTGAATGTCAGAAATGTATATTTGTGAATGTGGAGATGTTATATTAATAATAATAATAATAATAACTTTATTTATATAGCATCTTCAAGCAAAGTGCTGTACATCTGTTTGAAATTAAAAGGGTTTAAAGGTAATACATAGCAATACAAATAGGAGACACAGTACAAGTTAAGAACAGAAATAAAAAAGAGAAATTAAGAACAAAATAAAAGAAGAAAACATTTAAAACCTAAGAGCCATAAAGTTAAGACATGTAGGATAAGGTAAACAAGTGTGTCTTCAGCTTAGCTTTAAAAACCTCAACAGAGCATGCCTGCCTAATGTCCTGAGGAGGTTATTCCACAAAAAGCACGGGCACGAAAAGAAAAAGCACGCTCTCCAATTTTCTTTTTCCTGGCTTTAGGAACTTTTAAAAGACCAGAGTCCTGAGATCGGAGAGCACGGGATGGAATATACCGGTGTAAAAGGTCAGAGAGATACGAAGGTGCTAATCCATTTAAAGCCTTGTAAGTGAGCAACAGGACTTTAAAATCAGCTCGAACCGGACAAGGTAGCCAATGAAGAGAATATAAAACAGGGCTAATATGTTTGAATTTTCCAGTTCTTGTTAAAAATACGAGCAGCTGCGTTTTGCACCATCTGCAGACCTTTAAAACTTTTCTTTGGTAGCCCTGAGAAAAGAGCATTACAGTAATCAATGCGTGAGGACACAAATGCATGAACAAGAATCTCTGCAGTATCGTTTGACAAAACTTGTCTAATTCTAGCTATGTTCCTCAAGTGATAAAAGGCGGTTTTGTTATTTCTTTTATATGAGACTCAAAAGAGAGCGCCGTGTCAAACCACACGCCCAAATTTTTTACTTTGTCTCTACAAGTTATGACCCTATCATCAATTCTCAGGGTAAAATTTTGGGACGAGTCCTGGAATTTAGGCGGTCCAATGACCATCAACTCTGTTTTATCAGTATTTAAGCACAGGAAATTATCCGATAACCAGCCCTTAATTGCTGATAGACAAGATTCCAAATTAGAGATTTCAGTACAATTTCCAATTTTTAGAGGAACATAGAGCTGCAGATCGTCAGCATAACAATGAAAGGTTACTTTAAAAGAACGTAAAAAGAGCACCAAGAGGCGACAGATACATAGAGAACAGCAGTGGTCCAAGCACAGAGCCCTGAGGGACCCCATGCCTCACCACACAGGTCTCAGAAAGAACATTATTAAAATTAACAGTCTGAGACCTCCCTGACAGGTAAGATCTCAGCCATGATAAAACATTCCCTGTAATTCCAATTAAATGTTCGAGCCTATCCAATAAAATGCCGTGATCAACAGTGTCAAATGCGGCACTTAAGTCCAGCAGTAATAAAACTGAAGTGCGATCATTGTCTGCATGTACCAGCAGGTCATTCACCACTTTTAGTAAGGCTGTTTCTGTGGAGTGATTTGGTCTAAAAGCGGACTGAAATGGTTCAAACAAATTGTTTGTTGACAAATGTTCAGTGAGCTGCTTAAAAACCACTTTTTCGAAGACTTTAGACAAGAAAGACAGATGTGAGATGGGTCTATAGTTTGCAACCATGTCAACATCTAGTCCAGGCTTTTTCAAGATTGGTACTACCACAGCTGATTTATAACATTCAGGGAAGACTCCAGTCATCAATGAAATATTTAGAAGAAACAGAATGTAGGGTCCTAATGCTGACCACAGTTCCTTTATAGCCCAGGTTGGTAAAGGATCCAATGAACAGGTTGTACTACGAGCTGCTTTTACAACCTTGGTTAATTCAGACAGAGAAACGACCTTAAAATCAGAGAATGGTTTATCAGCAGCAACAGGCAAGACATCTGAGTAGTCTAACAAACTACCTGAGGAAGGAGTAATCTGGTTTCACTGGTAAAAATAAATAATTGAAATGGGTATATATTTGTTTTTTGTTAAGTTGCCTAATAATTATGCACAGTAATAGTCACCTGCACACACAGATATCCCCCTAAAATAGCTAAAACTAAAAACTACTTCCAAAAACATTCAGCTTTGATATTAATGAGTTTTTTGGGTTCATTGAGAACATGGTTGTTGTTCAATAATAAAATTATTCCTCAAAAATACAACTTGCCTAATAATTCTGCACTCCCTGTATTATTATGAAGACTAAAGTGCACCTTAATGCTGCCAATGAATACACATGTTCTATGTGTGAGCACAGCTGACATGCACCACACTGACCCCACTCGCCCCATTTCTTCATCCACCTCTTGCTCTTGTGCTTGAAATGAGACGCAGACGCAGCAAAAGTAAGAGGCTCTAAAATCCACAAAAAGGGGGCTTGTTAGATCAGGATATTGGATGTGATCCATAGAAAAGAAGATCAGACATGAAAGTGGAGATAACACAGAAGACCTGCAGCAAAGGGTCAGAGGTCAGACTGGGCCACGTGATTCAACAATGAGCCAATGATCATCAAGTAGTGACTAAAGCAGAGCCCTGACGTTCTGACATTTATCACACAGTTAGAACAAATGTCTGCTGATGACTTCATCTCATGAAATGACTGATAGATGTCAATTCATTGATCAGCTGAGCTGCTGCTGCTGATCTTCATCGTGCACAGAAACATTCAGCTTGTTTCAATCAGTAAATAACTCCCACTACTCTCAGTTTGAACTGTTCCCACTCAAAATGCTGTCAGAACAATGATCATTGTAGAACTTCACAAACATCACGTGTTGTTTTCCACATGTAAGATCAGCAAACATACAGAAACTTCCTGTTGCCACACACGGCCTCTAAAATCTCTTCCACGCTTTCTGTCTGAAGTCCACTCTCTGTGTCGGATCCACAGGAAACAACAAGGTCTTATTAACATGGTTTTCAATGTGTCTCCTTCCAAAAGTCCAACCAATGAACAAATGTGTATATTTGTGGAGGCCGAACAAAAGCATGACACATTTCTCTGTTTCTATAAACTGGTGTCAAACACAAATATGAAGAGTTTCATTGACAGACTCCAAAATGCCCCACAGTGAATCACAGGAAATCCTACAGTGTGGCAGAGAATCTTAATGGCTCCAACATCAACACATCCACAATGTTGGATCCAGTTCTACCTCACAGAGTTACTAAGACACACCCTCTGCCAGCATTACAACAGCTCCACCTGCTTCACCTGCCTCCTCAGCCTCTGTACACCTGAAGAGAAAAGAAAGGCTCCAAAAGCTCAAATCTACAAAGGATTCATGAAGTTTCATCCAACAATAACATGTTTGCCTTCCACAGTGTGCTGTTAGACACCACTGTACCTCTGCCATTTCAAAAGAGCAGCTTGGGAACATTTTGGCTCCAAACACTTTGTGTTTAAGTTCCTAATCTTTGTTTTCTTTGTGAACAACATCTGGAGCTTTTTGACTCATAGAAACATCATTTTGTTCTTTAGATGACAGCAGATTGGGACTGAATAATCAATCACTATCAAACCAATAAAGACAAAAATGCTGATTTTACAGGAACTTTGTTGGAGAAGCTGTAAAGACATGAAACTGGTGGAGATCCCAAACCAGTTGATAGTGCTGATTATTCCAAATAAAGCTGTTTTCCATTTGAGATGAAATGACTTTCTGTCCTGATATATAATAAAGATGTGAGTTGTTTTGAGCCCCTGTATTAAAAGTAGATCCAGTTTAAAGTCAGCTTGAGTTTGATGTCTTTATGTCAAAGCTGCTCATGATGTTGAGCTGCTGATGGAATAAAAACAGTGAAAAATCTGCCTCAATATAAAAGCATGTAGTCCAGACTTAAATGTAGCCTATTGTTAGCTGAGGTCCACACACAGTGTTTGACAGTGTAAACTGTGTGAAAGGGCTGCTGGTGGAGCTCACTAGGATGAGCAGGTGACCATGTGCCACGAGGTGGAGAGCAGCTGGCCTGGCTTTGATTCTGACCACGCCCCTTTCTCTCTCCCTCTGCTTTGCTGTCACTTATCTTCACTGCTCTGTCCAATAAAGCTGAAAAAGGCCCCAAATCAAAGAAATCTGCCTGCAGCCTCTGAAATGTCTTCTGTTTCCTTCCCGACGGCTTTTTCACCGTCAGCCCATCAGACAGTCCAGCAGCATTTATGATGATGTCATGATGTTGAAGAGACTGCTGTGGTGGCCTCCCATGACCCCCAGCCTCATCTACACTGAGATGCAGACATTTGAAAACATTCAGCAGACGACTGAATAATAGTCCAACACAACAGTCTGTGTACAGACACACACTGACCTTTCATAGAGTCAAAGGAGTCAATCAAACACAGCTAGTTGAGTCATTTCTTGTGTGAGTCTAAAGTGAATCTAGTATTTGAAAGTCCACTTCCTGTATTTGTTGTTGAAGACTTCTTCAGCTTCTTCTCAAGGACATCAGCTGCTTGTTTGGCAGCAGAGGCAGTTAAGAAGCTTCCTGAAAAACACTGAACAGTGAGTTCACTGTGGCATATGACAAATTCAGCTTTCTATGTGCAAATGTGTCTGTGTCAACCTTTCAAATGCTGTTGAATCCAAAACATCAGCGGCTCCTTGGCTGCTCACTTCATGCACTTCTGTCTTTGTGACAGTCCAATGACATCACAGCTGTTTCCACCCCCAGTGTCTCAGGACTGGACACCTTTAAACATGTGGAGGATCAAACAGCCGTCCAGCTAAACATACATGAAACTATCAAAGCTGACAATCATTCCAATAACATCTAATGCTGAAAGCTGAATATAATACAGAACAATAACAGGACATATAATCATGTAGCAAACATGATCTTCAACAGGCACACTTCTATTATTCATGATCACAAACACAAAGAACTTGTGCAGCCCTGATATCAGCCCTAATATATGAGTGTGTTTGCCCAAAGATTGAAACAGCATCAACATGACAGCTGTAAGAAATCTTCTCTCAGCCTTGTTTGGCAGAAGATCCCTGCAACAAAGATTGTAGCTGAAAGATGACGTGTGTAAAGTTTGTCTTTGGGAGGGTTGAGGCTGTTTTTAGACCTTTGATAGTTTCCAATCCAGTTCTGAAAGACAGAAATAAAAACAACATCATTAAGATCAGATCATGGAGCTGTTTTCTGCCTTGTTTCTAGCTTCACATTACAAGACTTTACTACAATAAAGATGCTAACATGTATCTGTAGGAACAACATCATTGAATCTATAACAACTGGAGCCAAACCAGTGGCTCTGCTGGGATCACTGGTGAGCCAACACTTCCTTGTTGGATGCAGATTTCAGGGCTTCCTGTTGCTCCTCCGTTATAACTGTTCTCTCTTCTCAACACATGATGACACAAAGGAATCAGCAGTGACGAAGATGATGCTGAAGCACACATTTCACACATATAACAGACCAGTCCAGTTACACACACCTCTGCTTGACATTAGGCCTCAAACAAAGACACAAAACACTAACTTGACTCTAAATAGAAGAAACTGGCAGCTTTTTCTGTTCTGTGCTTATTTATATTTGACACACATGCTTCTCTTTGTGCAAACACACATTGCACTATAAGGGTAACCTAGCACACAATGATTGGACAGCACAGTGATGATGCTGGGAGATCCTATACGAAGCAACACAGAAACACTGAGAACTTTAAACACTGATTATATTGAGATAAGCAGCCGACCCAGTCTAGATAAAGGCGAGCAGCTGGGACCACTGCTGCACCAAAAACAGGTTTCAGTGTTTCCATGTGTGTGTGTGTGATGTCTTTACTTATACTGGTCAATAGACTTTAGTCAACACATTATTGAAAGGTGTTATACATGAAATAAAAACAGTGTTTCATCTTTATTCCTCTGAAGCAGCTGCATTATAACCAATCTGCTCCTTTGTGGCCTTTAAAACAGCTTAAATAACTGTTGTTATATTTGTTTCTGCTCCTCTTGGACAGACGACTCTTGAAAAGACATTTTTGAATTTCAATGTGACTTTAACTGGATAAATATGGGATATATAAACGTCCCTCTGCAACAAACTGATTCCAGCTTCGACCTCATGATAGGAATGTTTTTGTGGCTCAAGATGACCTGATATCTTTCATGATGGATACATTTGACACGTTTCACATATTATAGACCAACAAGTTATTCATAGCAGTTTAAATACGGGGAGTCACTTTTGGGCCCAGCAGATCAAACAGAGCCAATATTTCCTTCTTTATTTAAGTGACGTGTGTCACAGATGTGACCTAGTAAAGTGTAGCTGAACATTAGTTACGTTATTAACACTCTCAGCTCGTCCTTGTTCCAGACCTGAAGATCCTCTTCTTTCATTCAGCAGCAGCTTCAGGTCTCTGATGGTCCAGGCTTGTTGTTGGGAAACAGCCCTGCTGGGATGATGGTGTCCTCACAGAAACAGTCAGTGATGCTGTTGATCTCCATCACAGAGCACGTCCCAGTCTGCAGTCTCAGTCCTGCAGGGCCTCGCTGGCTTCCTGACTCCACCCAGTCAACAACAGGAAGTGTTTGAAGTGCAGGAACAAACTGAGGCTGTGGTCAAACAGGAGTTTTTATCTCCTGGCTCTGACTCTCACTGCGGCCCCGCTGCTGTGTCAACATGTGTTTGTGCTAAACAATGATGGAAAGTGTTATAAATGACTTGTTGGCCTCTGATCTGTCACAAACAGCTGAAACGTCGTGTCTTGTCGTGTCTAATTTCTCCCAGCTGTGTCCCCTCGTTATTCCCCAGTGTATTTTAGCGCTGTGTTTCTCTGTGTCAGTGTTGGGATGCCCCTCATGCTGTGCCCTGATGCCCCGTCCTGTGTGGTTTTGTTAGATTTTGCCCAGTTTAGGTTTTGTGTGGTTTTTTTGTCCAGCAATAAAGCTGCTTTTTGACTTTCGCTCCCGCCTCAGTTGAGTCTGCATTTGGGTCCTTTTCCTGCCTGCACACAGCCGTCACATGACAAAATCTCTCCTGTGTGAACATCGCCAACAACAAGTGATACTGTTAGACCTGTTTTATTGGCCTGTATGTGTCATTTTTATCAGAGTCTTGGAGGGGAAACTGACTAACTCTGCAGAAACATGGTGGACAAAGGTGATAATGACACATTAAAGAAGAGAACTGATTGACACAATATGGCTGTGATAAGTATCAGGTGAGGTTGACTGCAGAAAAATATGCATTTGTTATACTTTGAGAAGGGATTTTGATGAAAACCAAAATAAGCCAAAATGAGCCAACCTCATGTTTCACCTCTCTGAGCTTCTGATGTCTGTGAACACTCGTGTTTCTTCTCTGGGCTCATCTGGACAAAAACACCTTTCTGTGTTTGGCTCCAGCCTCATTCTGACTGACAGGAAGTGTGTTATCCATGAGCTGCACTTCTTTGAGAAAGTTTCCTGCTGTGTTTCCTGTCTGTGGACAAACACGAGTGTTTCAGCTGAGGACTTGGTTCCTTCCACCTGTCCATACAGGACATCACGCTGTCTTTTCTCTTTAAATGCAGCTCCAGGTCCTTCCACGTGCTGCTCTGTATTTGTGCAGTTTGTAGTGTGTCCTGGGAAACGTAGCACACATGGTGTTCTTCTGGTGTTTCCTCCTTTCACTGAGTGTGAAACACTGACGCTGTGCTGTTGTTCACAGAGGGGAGCTGATTCTAGCTGCAGCTGGACTCTGTCATCTAACTGAATGTGTTGGTGCTGATCACGGGGCTCTGAGGGGGGAGCAGCAGGAGGACTCTGGATGCTGACGTCAGTGTATCTGTGGAAGCTCACACAGCGTGTCTCTGTCATTCAATATTGTGCTATATATTGTATCTATGCAAAGATGAACAGACTGTGTATTCACTGGTCTCTGTGCTGCTGACTGCTTTGCTGCAGCTGTGATGTCATCATCACTCCCTCCTCCACCCTCAGCAGTCCCAGCATGCTGCTGTGGTGCACCCCACCCTCACTCTACACCTGAGCCATAGACCACACCCTCCACCTCAATATACACCACAGTTTTCTCTGCTATGGAAATGAGATCAGGAGGAAATCATTATTATTATTATTTAATAAATGCTCACATTAATGTGGGCTTATTTGTTTCATATTAGAAACATTAGTTGAGTGTTTTTAGTATAAAATGGTGAAAGTCCCTCTTTTTGCTCCTCCCCTCACCTGTGGATGGACGGTGCTGTTACCGTGGTGACAGCTGTGAGCTTGGATATGTTTCAGTCCTGCCTGGTTATCACTGCAGGAATCTTTACTTTCACATTTATTACAGGTAATAACTCTGATTTTTCTGTGTATTATGAACTAAATGTATCCTGATACACACAGAGATGGATGAGCAGAGGTCAGATGATGAAAGAAAAAACATGGAGTCTTTGATTTATAAAGAAAAACAATGAAACAGCTTCTAAGAGTTTGACATCAAAGCAAATCTAATGTCTATCACCAAATTCCAGCAGATTCTTCACCAGGACCCTTTGTGATAGTTTTCATGTTTCATGCAAACTAAGGTGATACACAACATATGCAGTGCTATACACACACATTTACATGTTTCTAAGAGTTTGATAACCAAGCTGTTACCAACAACCTGCACCAAGTTCTTGTTCAACATGGGAAAAACACAAGACTAGTTTCACATGAGGATTGAAGCCTTTGCTGTTTATTAGATCAGCCACATGCATTATGATCCCTCAATACAATCAGTTTCTGCTTAGAACTGCATTCAAAACTATTGATATTTTCAGCTTCTATGGCTGAAACAAGAAGTTTACAAGGAATCATTTAGAAGAGTTTCAAACATCAACTGATTGAATCCATGAATCTGAAAACGTGTTTGTGAGTGAAAGAGACAGACATGTACAGACTGAACTATCTGTTCAACAGTCAGAGTGTTTCTCTAACAGGAGACACTCTTTACACTCCACTCAGCACAGGGACACTGAGCAACCAGGATAGAGTGTAAACCCAGGATAAAGAGTTTGAGTGAATGTGGTGTTGAAGGTGTGGAGGTGGATCAGAGTGTCAGAGGAGACTCTGTAGAAGGACAGAGTGCCAGCAGGACAGTCCACATACACTGCTGCTCTGTTAGAGACAGAGGAGGAGGAGGAGGAGGAGGAGGAGGAGGAGGAGATGGATATTTGTCTGTTATTGTGCCAGAGAGAACGAGGACCATCATCAGAGCAGTACAGACTCCAGGACTGATCATTCCATCCAAACCAACAGTCTTCACTGCCTCCTTTCCTTCTGATGCTTCTGTAACTCACTGATATATAAATGTCTCCTCTCGACTCGACCTCCCAGTAACAGCGACCAGTCAGACCATTACTACACAGCAGCTGACAAACATCAAATCTGTCTGGATGATCAGGATATGACTGAACCTCCTCCACATGTGTCACCTTCCTGTTGTTGTCAGACAGTTGGAGCTTTGTGTTCACTGTGTTTGTGTCGATTGTGAGTTGACAGGAATCTGATGGAGAGAACAAACACAATCCAGCTGCAGTTATTGATCCATCATCTGTTCATTGATTGACACTTTGATGATGACTCCTGACATGATGAAGATGGTTGAATGTGTGCTGCTTTGTTTTCATGAATCCCATTAAAAACACACTTACACTTCCTCAGACCTGGTCTCAACCATCGGACTCCAGCAGGCTCCACCCTGAAAGGAGGAGGGGGGTCAGAGCAGCACAGTCAGCATGCACACATGGACATTACATGGCTCTCATACACACACTGTTACACACTGGTAAAGGAACAGGCCAAAATTTTCACAGATACACTTCAATCCATACGTGGATCAAACTGCTGATGATCTGCACTGATCCTAGATCAGTACATCACTGTATTGAATGAAATATGACTGATTCAAACTGTGACCTTCATCATCTTTATATTCCTCTCCTGTTTAGGTGGAAAGGACACCTCCCTGCCTTTGCTGCCAGCTGGTTTTCTCCTCTTGGAAACACATTTATCATGGCTGACACTTTATTAGGTACACAGTGGCCACTGTCTCAGGTACAGTACACCTGTGACCTAATAAAGTGGCGAGTCACATGTTTATGAGCCGTCTCCCTTCAGCTTTTTTAGCCGACCTGTTTACCTCCAATGTTTTATTAGCAGCAGCGAGCCACAGACCGAGTCCAGCAGTAGCAACAATCCCACCACAGCTTCTCCAGAAATGACCTCGTCTGGTTTCATTGAGTCATTTTATTTCCACACAGAACAGACTGGATGTTATCAGCACACAGAAATCACATGTGCAACTTGTGCATTAAAGCATGTTAGTGGATTATCCACCAATAAATGAGGAGATTTTGGACGTGTTAACAGATGACAGATTAGTCCTGGGTCTGTAATATTGTCAGCAAACACAGAATATTAACCAGGAACAGCTCATTCATTTCCATCATTTAAGTTGGCTAATACAAACCACACCTCATCTCCTAATGCACTGAGCTTTCCTCATCTCTGACTCTGACAGACTGCTGGGTCCATGGTGTTCCTCCCCCTGCTGAGAAGGTGCAAACAGCTGCCTTCTTTGCGTCACATCAGTCTGTCCACTGTCATTCTTTCCATGACTTTCCCTGTATGAGATGTTAGAGCTGTAGGCCTATAACCTGAGGTCTTAGTGGGGTCTTTCCCTGGTTTCACAGTTCTTTCCAGCTTCCTGATATATTCTATTATAGAAGAGCAGGAGAGCATCCTCTAACTGCTTCATCATGATGTAACACACCCGATCCTTCCCAGGTGAAGTCATTTTTATGCATTTAAGAGCTGCTTTGAATTCAAACATTACAAACTGAACATTAGAACTATCCTCCTCTACAGGATCTTCCAGATTTAACATTTCAATATGATTCATTTTTGTTCTCTCACATCTGCCGTCATCACTTCAATTATTCCCACTGTGGATTTGATCAAACTGTTTGCCCAGCATCTCTACATTTTCCCATGCATACTACCTGTAGCTCATTAATACTATTAATATTGGAAACTGCTGTTGAAGCCTGATGGTGACACTTTCTGGTGAAGAAGTTAATTGCAGTAACAGGACTGGTTGGCTTATGATACACTGGACATTTCCATCAGTGCGTTTATGAAGCCACTGTAAGTAATAACAGCTTTATTACCTGTCAGGACCTTCGTGGTTATTAGTTTATTGCACGGCCTGTTAATGTGTGTCGAGAGGAGGTGTTGTTGAAGCTAACAGTATCATTATTATTTCAACTGTTTAACAGGTATTATGTAAACTACATTTATATTTCACTCATTGTGGGAGAATCAAAGCGCTTTGTTTTCTCTGCTCATAGACAACACAGATACACGCATGTATATACAGCGCACATCCAGCTCTGCATGCACTCCTTCTGCTCCATTTCTATAGAGAATAAACAACTTAACAGAATCATTCTCCATCGTTTCCAACTCAACCAGCTGCATTTAATGAAGGAGTTTGAATTTACTTTACGACAACTGCTGTTGTTTCTTGTTATGGCCCTGGCCATAATCTGTTTTGGTGGCTGTTTTTCTTTGTCTGTGTCCTTAAGTCTTTGCAGGTCCCTGATTGGATGAGCTGACGGCTGCTGATTGGTCCCCTGATCATGTGGTCGCATTCAAAATCCCTCACCAGCAGTTGTCCCGGGGCAGCCACTGACAGCAGCAGCAGACCTGACCCTGGCCTCCAAAACCTGTGACATTTGTGCCTGTGACTTTTGCGGCTTTCTGAGTTCTGTATATAGTGTGTACATTAGTTTTCATTGTAAATAGCACATTGTAAATAGCACTGGAACAGAAAGGGTGAGCTGCCTTATTGTTTTTCCTTGCACTGTTTTCTCCTGTTTATCTCAGTTAGGGAGTTAGGTGTAGCGCTCGTCTTTTGTTTGGTTTTTGATTTCACATAGGGTTTAGATAGCACCTCCTCCTGACTTAGCTTGTTTTGTTTGTTATTTTGGCCTTTGTTCACCCCGGAGATTCATTTTCAGTGTAACCAAATAAACCAACAGTTCACTAAGAAATTGGTTTTTCCCTCTGTGTATGTTTCTGGGGACCAGGGCAGGGCAATCTTTTCAACTCCTATGTTGCGTTCCTGTACCCCTAGACTGGGGCGTAACAGTTTCTGCATTCATATTCTTAACTATACTCCACACATTCTGAATTGGTGTAGTGCTTCCTAAAGTATTCCTGCCAGTACATCCTTTTAGTTTTCCTGTTTCCTCACCTCTGATGCTCACTGCTATTTTTTCCTCAATGCAAATTCATGCTAAGCTCCTTCATATCCATCCCTGTTTCTAAACCTGTAATAATTCCTTTAATGTGTCTTTGGCCTAATTATGAATCTGTCCACATGTTTTTAGTTCCCCACTTGCTTTGGTTTCTTAGCTCTGATTCTCTGAAATTTATCCTTGAAATCATTTACTGGCATCTCTCCCTCCCACTATCCCCAGAATACCAGAGTATTCATCTCGTGGTTTATCATATGGCCTCTTTACATTTTCTCCAACCATCCCTGCTTCTAGAGTCTTGCCCCATCTGCAGGCAGTTCAAGAGAAACTGCCTCTGCCATTTTCTTCTTCTTAATCTTTAATTTTTCTCTTCACTTTCTCCATTGGGTCTTCTTAGACGCACTTTCCAGAAAGCAGCAACATTTTTAGTGACCCATTTTTCAAATTGTGCATCTTACTTCAGTTTAATGTGTTTACTGATTTGTTTTTACACAGGTCATGTAAAAAAAAGTGTCTGACATTCAAAAATCCTACCAGAGGCTCGACAAAGCTGAACTGATAGAAAGCACGGGCAATAAATCAGAGCAGCACAGGACTTAAGCACATGGTCCATAGAAGCTGGGGTCTACAGGTGTACCAGGACAAGCTTAGTGTTAAGTCCCCCGAAAAAGTTTCACTTGTGCTGTTTCTGTGTAAATTACTGGTTTGTTTGAACAATTTCATCAGCTGAACCATAAATACTCCAAAACAATTTCTTTGTGACTCAGTGTGATTTTGCATTTTGTAATATTAGCATGTCAAACTCTACATTCTCTACACGGATGAGAAATGAAGTGTATTTAATAATAAAGTTATCTCTCAGAGACAAAGTTCGTGTCTCATTCAGGTCTGTATCTGTGTCGTCTCAGACACATGCAGTGCTCATATTTGCTGTTTTGTTTGTCGCTCAGACCTCTTCCTGACAGGGGCAGCAATTTCATTTAAAGTCACATTCACTGATACAGGCTGCTGGAGCTCCAACCAGGAGGGTACACATATGATCCAGGGAAAAATCTGATTAATATTTTTGTGCTGAAACTTGAACGTATATGTTCTCTTAGATAAATATTAAGAGGTCCTGTGTTTTACTACAAAATCAAAGTAGTAAAACACAGGACAGGTTAGATATAAGGTGATCTGACAAATCATGTCTGCTGTAAATTAGTAAGCCATTTATCGATGTGACTCAGGTTTTAAATCATCATCAGAAAAGACTGAATCCTGACCTGAGAATTCCCAGTGTACACTTTGGACTTTCCACTGCAGAAAATAGAAGCTTCAGTCCAGAATCCTGCAGGTTGTTTCCCAGGTCCAACTCTCTCAGACTAGAGGACTGGGAGCTCAGCACTGAGGACAGCGTTTCACAGCTTCTGTCTGACAGGTTACAGCTACTCAGTCTGAGAAAATGATGACAAGAAGACATGAAACACTTGTGTTAAAGTATATTCATGGTGCCATGAGGAGCTACTACATTTACAATATTTCAACACTGTTTCAGGACATGCTGGAATCCTTATTGCCTCATGTTACAAAAGACAAATGTGGCAGCTTACTGTGACTTGGATGGATTCATTAAAAAAATAAAAAACATACACACTGGCTCAATGTTAATTTTTTCCAAATGAAATTGATTAAATGACGTTAATCGATGGAAAAAAAATCGATATTGCTTGATCTAACCTCAGCGTTTCCAGTTTGCAGTATTGACTCTTCATCCCAGCAGACAGAAGCTTCACTCCTGAATCTTCCAGGTTGTTGTTACCCAGGTCCAGCTCTCTCAGACTAGAGGACTGGGAGCTCAGGACTGAGGACAGAGCTTCACAGCTTCTGTCTGACAGGTTACAACCACTCAGTCTGAAAAAATGATGACAAGAAGACATGAAACACTTGTGTTAAAGTATATTGCCATGAGGAGCTACTACATTTACAATATTTCAACACTGTTTCAGGCATACTTGCCAACCTTGAGACCTGAAAATTAGGGAGACATTCTAAAGGGATGTTGGGGTTGGGTGGAGTGGTATACATACACACACACACACACACATATATATATATATATATATATATATATATATATATATATATACACAAAAAACTTAAATTTTACAGTGTTTATTTATCGTCTGGCCGGAAATTGTCATGTTTAACCTGAGTAGCGAAAGACCGCGGGGGTTTGCTGTTCTCACTGGCTCAGATATTTGAAGTTTGCCCAGCGACATTCTCGCCTGAAAATATGTTAAAAGTTTATTTTGCGACCCAGAAAGAGAAATAAGAGCAATATTAAAACTAAGTAGCTGCAGCCATTGTTGGAAACTGGAATTGGCTGGGCCGCGCTATGAATTCTGGGATATGGTTTTTCTATTTTGTTGTCCGGGTGGAAAATCGGGAGAAATACGGGAGAATGGTGGCTCCGGGAGATTTTAGGGAGGGGCACTGAAATTCAGGATTCTCCCGGAAAAATCGGGAGGGTCGGCATGTATGGTTTCAGGACATGCTGGAATCCTTATTGTCTAATGTTACAAAAGTCAAATGTGGCAGCTTACTATGACTTGGATGGATTCATTTAAAAAATAAAAAACATACACACTGGCTCAATGTTAATTTTTTCCAAATGAAATTGATTAAATGATGTTAATTGATGAAAAAAAACTCGATATCGCTTGATCTGACCTCAGCGTTTCCAGTTTGCAGTATTGACTCTTCATCCCAGCAGACAGAAGCTTCACTCCTGGATCCTGCAGGTTGTTGTTACTCAGATCCAGCTCTGTCAGACGGGAGGATTGGGAGCTCAGGACTGAGGACAGAGCTACACAGCTTCTGTCTGACAGGTTACAACCACTCAGTCTGAAATCAAGCAGGAAGGGAGACAAGATCAACAAAACAAATCACAGCTTTATTGCTTTTTTTGTTGTTTTTAAGCAGAAATCAGTGAGGTGCTGGTAGATTCTGTTCTTTTGGTTTATTACCCAATAACACACACATACACTAATATTTGTGACTTTTGTAATAGTAGCATTTAAAATGCAAAGCAACAGGGATCACAGATTGAAGGGCCCTGAATAAAACTACAATGCAGTGATTTTTAAGATGACCTGTTCTTCCAATTTCCAACAACAGATTTCTCCAACCTTACAGTTAAAAATAATTCTTTATCTCATACTGAATCTTGGTGCACCTCCCCCCAGTTTATTAAAATGAAGTGGTACTGAAGTTGCTGTAAGTGATGTGTGATGCAACTGATTTCCTTTCTGATCCAATACAAAGTAAAATTCAGGCTGGTATCTGCGATACTGATGAAAACTATTCCTTCAGAATCAATACAAGACATCACAAGAAAATATGATGTTTTGTATGACATGAGAAGCCTGAATTTTAAAATATTCAATTAATAATCAAAAACAGATGTGACTGAAAATAATAAAGCTGGGAAACATTTTATGGCCATTGTTACGGGCCATTCGATCCTTTTATAACCATTGCAAGAGCTTGGTTGGCATAGCCGGCAATAAGTTGGATAGTAATAAGTTTGGTGGGTGATGGGCTCTGCCAGGGCTGCCCTTTGTCACTGATTCTGTTCATAATTTTTATGGACAGGATTTCTAGGCGTAGCCAAGTGGCGGAAGGCTTTCACCTGGGGGGTCTTAGAATCTCATCTCTGCTTTTCGCAGATGATGTGGTTCTGTTGGCTTCATCGGGTGATGGAACGGTTTGCAGCCAAGTGTGAGGCAGCGGTAATGAGGATCAGAACCTCCAAATCTGAGGCCATGGTCCTTAGGGTGGAGTGCCCACTCCGAGTCAGGGACAAGTTCCTGCCCCAAGTGGAGGAGTTTAAGTATCTCGGGGTCTTGTTCACGAGCGATGGGAGAAGGAGGCGGGAGAACAATAGGTGGATTGGTGCTGTGGCTACAGTGATGCGGACCATGTACCGATCCATCGTGGTGAAGAGAGACCTGAGCGTAAAAGCGAAGCTCTCAATTTACCCATCGATCTATGGCCCTACCCTCACCTATGGTCGCGAGCTGTGGGTAGTGACCGAAAGAACGAGATCATGGATACAAGCGGCGGAAATGGGCTTCCTCCGAAGAGTGGCTGGCCTCTCCCTTAGAGATAGGGAGAGGAGTTCAGCAATCCGGAAAGGCCATTGAAAGGAGTCAGTTGAGGTGGTTTGGGCATCTGACAAGGATGCCTCCTGGGCAAGGTGTTCTGGGCATGTCCCATCGGGAGGAGGCCCCAGGGCAGACCCAGGACATGCTGGAGAGATTATATCTTTCAGCTGGCCTGGGAACACCTTGTTGTTTCCCCGGACAAGCTGGAGGAGGTGGCTGGAGAGAGGCAGGTCTGGGCTTCTCTGCTTGGGCTGCTGCCCCCACAACCCGGCCCTGGATAAGCGGAAGAAAATGGATGGATGGATGGTGTTATTTTCTCTCTCTTTCCTATATTAAATATTTTGAATTGTATTTTTGTTGCTTAAATCCAACAGCTGCTGTTTTACTCCCAGTACAATGTATATTTTTAAAATAGCTAGTCTATGACTTCCGCTTCCGGCCGCATGGAGTGAAGTAGTGGGTGCGTCCAGCTCTGCTTATTAATTCTAAATATTGCATTTTCCAGACCACTTAATTCTTGGTTAGCTGAAGCCACGCTAAAATGGATACTAAGAAGACCAGAAAATACACACAAAAGACCATAGACATCGATTCGACCACCTCGAGTGGGGAATATGGCGAAGCAACTAAAGCTAAAGCTAATGCTAGCGTGGAGACGGGAGAGGAAGCGCCTATATCTGTGGGAACGCTGCGTGCAGAAATACGTGCAGGACTGAAACCGTATGAAGACAGCTTAGACAGCATTAAAATCCTAGTATGCACAAAGGAATCAGCAGTGACATATCTGTGCTGCGAGAAGAAGCTAAAGCAGATATTAAAGCCACCCGAGACGAACTTATGGGAAAAGTTGAACAGCTGTTCACTATGCAAGCAGAGGCAGCGAGCACACAGAAAAAGATGGAGAAGTCTCTGAGTGACACGACTGACAGGCTGACAACACTGGAAAAGTCCTATATGTCTCTAAAGGCAGACCATAAGAAGCTACAAGAAAAATGCACTGACTTAGAAGATAGAAGTCGCAGACAGAATATCAGAATAGTTGGTGTTGCAGAAGGCGCAGAAGCGAATAACATCACCGATTTTGCCGCAAAGTTTCTGGCGGAGGTCCTCGGAGTAGATAACTTTGACTCCCCCATTGTTATTGATTGAGCTCACAGAAGCCTTATCCCCAAACCACGCAGCGGGGAACGACCGAGGCCCATTATTATCCGATTGCACTACATACCCACAGACAAGGAGAAGATCTTGAGACTGTCTCGTAATAAAGGAAACTTACACTTCGACGGGTCTCCAGTTTATATTTTCCCCGACATAAGTCCTGAGGTTGGGCGGATGCGAGCAACCTTCAATCAATTGAAGCAGAAACTCCGCAGCGCCGGCATCCAATACAGCCTGTATTATCCAGCCAAATTGGTGATTACAGCAAACGGCTCCAGGTACACGTTTACCGATGCACAAGCGGCGGAGAAATTTATCTTGTCCAACAAGCTGAATACATCGGAAGATGAAACTGAATAGACGGCGGTGACCAGCTGATCGAGAAAGACATTACTGGATGGTAACACTCACTGACTGAGTTGATAAACTTTTATTCAGGTAAAATATGTTATTATGCTGTTGAGGATATTCTTACATCTTCTTCCTTTCTTTGTTCTGTTTTGAGAGAATGAATAAGTTTATAGAAGGAGAATGAATTAGTATGTGTTCGCAAATAAATTCATAGTTAACATTTAAATTGATTTATATTAAGGCAATTAAAGTTACAAGATGATGTTTATTCTCTTACCAATGTAATCTCTTGTTGCATGTAAACCATCATAATAGGGATTAAGGTCAATGGCAGAGCCTGAACTACTTTTTTTTTCTTTTATTATTATTATTATTATTATTATTATCATTATTATTATTACTGTGAGTGTACTTTATCAAAAATTTATCAAAATTAATCTGGATATGAATAATATAATTCTTTAGGAGCTTAGTGGTAAGTCAGATGTTCATATCTCTCTCTGAGCTGAGACTTAGATACTTTTGTTGTATGGAGTCCCCTCTCTGTCCAAGTTCTGTTGGACTGCTTTGGTCAGAGAGGAGCAGAGAGGGAGCAGGGACTGTTTCAGTGGGGTTTTTTGTTTGGGTTCTGTTAAGGTTCAAAAATATAGGGAAGCAAACACAGGCGGAATGCAAGTAACCACACTGGTCCAAAAGATGAATTCAAGCGTTGATTTTAATGAAAAGCTCACGCGTGGGAGATTGAGCTGACTCTGTAAGCAAAGAGCCCCACAATCTCAATCTCCAAACATCAGAATACAGTTTTATATGCATCAGAGTATATTTTGTGATGCCTCCTCATTGCGTCATCACATACATCAGCTTCAAAACCACAAATGTTCTATTTGACAACTTGAGACACAATTAAAAGAACACTGGCTTCCATCTTCTCCCGGTGGTGGTTCCCGAAGCCCGCTCAGCTCTCGCCGCCGTGCACCTGCCTCTTCATCAAAACAGTCACCTACCCCAACCTAAAACTGCAACCCTAGCAACACCTGCTTGAACTTTCACCTACAAGTGAACCTCTCTAACCAAGTGTGTGTGTGTGTGGTTACATGTATGTCTATGTGCTAACCACAATCGCACCCCATTTCACCTGCCGACTATCTCCTGACCTCCCCCAGACCGAGAGACAGAAGCCGCTCTCATGTATGTAATAACCGAACCGAAACTATGTATGTGTACTCTACTGAATAAATGTTTTCATCAAGAACCTCTACTAAAAGCTTAATTAACAGATATAAAAGTATAAAAGATAATAGCCTCATCGAAACTGCTCCTCAGACTAGCTTTCACTCAGACTCTGGTTTTGGTTTCACTTCCTGCAAAGCATGTAACTTCAAAAACATGTAACTTCCTGTCTTATTTTGGCACAGAGTTACTCTGCGTGGGGCCTTTTCTGCATATAAACATTTAAGATTATAAATCCAACTCAACAGTTTAAAGTGGTTCTAACTGCACCTGTAATAAAGCTGATATGATACCAATATGTTTGAACATTTGAATGCAATATCAATACCTCTTGTATCAATACTTCTTGTATACATATGCTTGCTATATGATTATGATGCAACAGTAATGACAGTAATAACAGTAATAACAAAATAATAAAAATAGAATCAATAAAAATAAAATAATAAATGGAAATAATAAAAATAACAAAAAGTAATACTTCCTTTCCAACAATTCCTCTCTTGACCTCTGGATGTTATCCAGAGGTCACCAAAACAAATAAGAGCATGACCGAAACTAATAATTCACGGAGTAGATCCCAGTCTAAGACTAGATTCACCTTAACTGTAAGGGATAAAAAGAACCTTCTCCCTACTATGCTCTTCCCCTCACTTATGTCCATCAATTTTCTCTTTATTCAAAAGCATGAACCTAATTATGTTTTGACTTCCTGACTTTTGTTCATATTCAGTCTTAAACTTCACTCATCTCAATCTACAGCATTTTAACAGACTTAAAGCGCTGTGTTATAACCTGTTCTGGTATAGCATTTTATCTCATTTTGCTGCTCTTAATGTAATGGTACATTCTAATTATATTTTATCAGACTTAACCAAAATATATAAGCTTTCCCCCCTTTTGACCTGGTTTAAAGCAAAAAGAAACCTTGGTCACTTCGACAAGCGTTCGTTATTCTGTAGCTGCATTTTATATAATAAGACTCATGTGGGGCTGCATGTGTTGTCTCAATATTTTACATGTCACACAATTTAGTTACAAGCGAAACTCCTATTCAGTTAGAAGCTAAATGGATTTGAGGCCTTTGGCCTGGAATCAATACTGTCATGTGTGTTTATGCCTCTTAAGAAACTCTCTCCTCTTCCCTAACAATAAGTTTATATAATGTCTGTATGTGTAGGCCTACATTATAACCACTTATCCTAAAATAAAAAGAAACCAAACATTTTCTACTCCCAAAATCTTCACTATTTTTTCCCCAAAGCATATCCTTTATTCCCACAGTTTCCCTTTACGTTTTGTATACAGCATCTTATGAACACCAGCATTTTATCTTCTAAACAGAATTCAGTTCATTTTAATCCTTTCTTTAAAAAATAACCTTCTCTGCCTCAGTTTTACCATATCTAAAGTATCACCAAAAACCCCACTAAAATCATACTAAAACCCATTTCAAATTAAACAAATTAAATCTTAAACCCCTCTCTTTTTTGACACATCTCATGTGGCAAAAAACTCAAAATGCTCCACCCACGCTTAACAAACTAAAAGGAAGAAAGGTTAGTCATATCATTTCCCAGAACAGCTCAGCAATCCTCCTCTCTGGTATTTTGCTCCAGCCCTAAAAACCTGTATTTAAGGAATAAGATCAATTTAATCATCATGTCAAATCTTCTCGAACTCCTGCTCCCTTCGAAGTCTGGATCCTTAGAATTCCCTGGAAACAAAACCTGTATATTAACCTAAACTTCACATTCCATACTCAGTTTTTCCCCCTTATGATCCAATCTGTGTTATAACAAAGAAAACTTAAAACAGAACAGTTATCAATCATATGTTACTTCAGTTAATGGTAACTTGAGTTACATCAGAAAATGTTTCCCTTTTATCATTTAGCATTTTATAATGTAATAACATGGTCTAACCCCAATCAATAAAACAGAAATTCACTCAAAGGAAACATCAGCATCCCCAGAATTAAGTCTTCCACTCCTCCTGTTTATCAACCTTTTATTTATCCCCCCCTTGGTCCAATCACTCGCATTCACTCACATGCATTCACACATGATGTTTTTGCTGATACTACAGCCATCCGCGCACGTCATCAGATGCTCCACATCAGCAAAATGAGCTCAATCATTTATTTTATTTCGTTTTCCTTTTTAGGAAAATAGTTCTCCATACTTTTGACTGGATTGAATCGCTACAGAGACTCACAACCAATCAAGTCTCCACCGGTAGACTCCTCCGCCGCCAATTATGATCTGGAAAGCCCACCTGATTTTCGTACTCGGTAATTTTGTCAGCGCCGTCAGTTCACCCCCTTCCAGGCCTGCTTAGAACAAAAATGAAAAAGGAGAGCTGATTATTAGCTCATCAAAGTACCAAACAAAATCACCTGACAGGTTTTTTCTGAGTGCACTACTACAAAAATTACTACACACACACACACACACACACAGAGAGGAAATGTTGGAAAGGAAGTATTACTTTTTGTTATTTTTATTATTTCCATTTATTATTTTATTTTTATTGATTCTATTTTTATTATTTTGTTATTACTGTTATTACTGTCATTACTGTTGCATCATAATCATATAGCAAGCATATGTATACAAGAAGTATTGATACAAGAGGTATTGATATTGCATTCAAATGTTCAAACATATTGGTATCATATCAGCTTTATTACAGGTGCAGTTAGAACCACTTTAAACTGTTGAGTTGGATTTATAATCTTAAATGTTTATATGCAGAAAAGGCCCCACGCAGAGTAACTCTGTGCCAAAATAAGACAGGAAGTTACATGTTTTTGAAGTTACATGCTTTGCAGGAAGTGAAACCAAAACCAGAGTCTGAGTGAAAGCTAGTCTGAGGAGCAGTTTCGATGAGGCTATTATCTTTTATACTTTTATATCTGTTAATTAAGCTTTTAGTAGAGGTTCTTGATGAAAACATTTATTCAGTAGAGTACACATACATAGTTTCGGTTCGGTTATTACATACATGAGAGCGGCTTCTGTCTCTCGGTCTGGGGGAGGTCAGGAGATAGTCGGCAGGTGAAATGGGGTGCGATTGTGGTTAGCACATAGACATACATGTAACCACACACACACACACTTGGTTAGAGAGGTTCACTTGTAGGTGAAAGTTCAAGCAGGTGTTGCTAGGGTTGCAGTTTTAGGTTGGGGTAGGTGACTGTTTTGATGAAGAGGCAGGTGCACGAGGCGAGAGCTGAGCGGGCTTGCGGGAAACCACCGGGGAGAAGATGGAAGCCAGTGTTCTTTTAATTGTGTCTCAAGTTGTCAAATAGAACATTTGTGGTTTTGAAGCTGATGTATGTGATGACGCAATGAGGAGGCGTCACAAAATATACTCTGATGCATATAAAACTGTATTCTGATGTTTGGAGATTGAGATTGTGGGGCTCTTTGCTTACAGAGTCAGCTCAATCTCCCACGCGTGAGCTTTTCATTAAAATCAACGCTTGAATTCATCTTCTGGACCAGTGTGGTTACTTGCATTCCGCCTGTGTTTACTTCCCTATATTTTTGAACCTTAACAGTTCTCACCTGCAATTTTGTTTGTATTTTGTTTGGAGGCCATCTTATTAAAAAGGGGGGGGGTTAATTGGGTTGCAAATCTTTATTTACAAGTTAAGTAATGGTTATTGATAATTATAAAAACCTAGTAAATTTTGTGTCATGGAATTGTAAAGGACTCAACGGTGCTGTTAAGCGGGGCAACATTCTAGCACACCTTAAAAAACTGGGGACAGATATAGGATATTTGCAGGAAACCCGTTTGAGAAATCAGGATCATCAGAAGTTATGTGGCAGATGGATTGGGCAGGTGTTTCATTCTAACTTTACAGCCAAGAATAGAGGTGCAGCCATTATTATCAAAAAAGGGATCCCCTTCATAGTGTCAAAAGTATTACCAGACCCTTGTGGACGTTATATCATAGTTACAGGGAAACTTTATAACAATAAGGTTATATTAGCAAATATTTATGCCCCTAATGTTGATGATGCAGATTTTATTAAATCATTTATATCCTCTTTACCTAATATGGATACCCATAAACTGATAATTGGCGGCGATTTTAATTTCGTTTTGGATCCTAGTCTTGATAGATCATCACAAAGATCAGTATCTAAATCAAAATCTGTGAAAACTATCCAGGAATTTATGAAGACATATAAACTGATAGATCCATTTAGAGCCATTTCCCCCAACTCTAAGCAATTTTCATTTTTCTCTTCTGTTCATCATACTTATTCTAGAATAGACTTTTTCTTAATAGATTATAGATTTCTTACACAGATCCAAAGTTGTGACTATAAGGCAATAGTTTTATCTGACCATAGTCCAGTATTGTTACAATTAGCAATAGGAGATAGACCTACCTACTACCAGTGTTGGGACTAACGCGTTATTAAGTAACGCGTTACAGTAACTACGTTATTATTGTGGTAACGAGCACGGTAACTAGTTATTATGCCAAAACCAGGAACGCGTTACTCGTTACTGGGATTTAGATAGGCTCGTTACTCGTTACTTCGTGTGGTGGATATCGCGGAGCTTCCGCAGATTCAATAACATTAGCAAGTGGTGGAAGCCAGCAGGTGGATGAAGGAAAAGGAGGCAAGAGGAGAGACCAAGCGGCCGCCGGTCCGCGTGTCAGGTGAACTGAACTTCAGGTAAGAAGTTATGACCTGCAGTCTATCTGAGTCAGATATAAACCAAGTTTAGGTGGAGTTTATTTTTGTTATGCTGACATTTTCGTACTGCGTGCTAGCTAGCATGACGGAGTTTCTATACAGCTGGGTGGGTGCTATGTTACTGATGTTGAACTTTATTTTGTTCATACGGTTAATTATTAGAGTTGCCAACCGTCCCCTAAAAAACAGAATCGTCTGGTATTCAGAGAAAATATTATGCGTTTCGTATTGAGGTGAAAAGGAACACAGTTTGTCCCGGACTTCAGCTACAATGAAAAAGACACAAAGCTGAAGCTGCACAGCTGCCTCTTCTTCTCTCATTCTCTCCTGTTTCTACTTCAATCACGAAACTGATCAATGATCAGCTGATCAGCTTTTCTCTCTTGTTTATTTATCGCCCACTTTGCGCCAGAAAGAGGAAACCAGCGGATGTCACGTTAAACAACAGCAGCACGTTTAAGCTTGATCAGCTGTTGTTAGAATTTATTTAATAATAATTTCTAGTATCAGCTGATGTTTGCTGGAGCCACAGCTGTAAAGCTGCTGGTCATGATATCGGTTTGGTTATCTGGTGAGAGGGAAACATGAAGATGAAACCAGGAGATGTCCTTACTGAATCATCAGAGCTGAACAGGTGATGGAGAAACAGGTTTACCTTTTAGGTGACATGAATGAGTTGAAGGGAAGTTACTGTTTCTGAGAGACAAATAACACCAGGATCCTTTTCTACGTAGCTGACAGCTGGTAACTGTGCAGGGGCGGGTCTAGCAAAGTTTTGCCAGGGGGCCAGGTAGGGCATTAACAGGGAAAGGGGGGCACAAGGAAATACTTTCTTGTTCTCATTTAAAATGTCTGGCTGTTATTAAATAATTATCTGAGTCTTACAACAAACAATTGATAGATTGATACATATATACCATCAGAACAGTGTACATCACTGTCACAACAGTGTTTATTTTCATTCAAAGGCTTTATGATTTTTCCTATAATGGTGGGCGGTCTCTAGTCAAAATGCCGGGATGATTTTTTTTTGTCCCAGTCCAGCTCTGTATGCAGCTCATCTGCAGTCTGGTGTTACCTACATCTTCCTATTCAGAAGGCAGAATTTCCAAGTTCTGAGTACAATCAAAAGCACCACGACTGCAGTTTTTGTGTTGGATGTAAAAAGCAGGCTAGAATCATGGCGGCGGTCAACGACGGTCCAGGCGTGGGATTTCTCTCGTGGAAATGTGCATGTTATTTTTTCCTTTCTATTGGTAGGTGGCACAGTGCACTTGTGGCAAGTAAGCAAGCTAGAAGACTGACAATCTTGCTGGGTATCCAGTTATGGAAGCAACACATTAACAAGAGAATTCTGAGTAAAACCAAAGTTACTTTCCCTAGTAACTAGTTACTTTGAAAGTAACGAGTAACTTGAAGTAACTGAGTTACTTTTTTAGAGAAGTAACTAGTAATGTAACTAAGTTACTAATTTAAAGTAACTTACCCAACACTGCCTACTACACTAAAATGGCAACTTAATAATGATTTGCTGTTAGATAATATTTTAGTAAATGAAATAAAGGATCAAATCAAGCTATTTATTTCAATAAATGACACACTTGAAGTTACGAGATCCACTATGGGACACATTAAAAGCCTACTTGAGAGGCCAAATTATCTCATTGAGTATCTATAGGAACAAGCAACGAAAAGAAAGAGAGTTAAACATAACAATGGAACTTTTAGAAATAGATAAGGAATATGCCATTTCTCCTTCATCCAAACTTTATAAAAAGAAGGTCTTATTGCAGACAGAACTTAAATTGCTTTATACAAATGACACAATAAGATTACTTACACAATGAACACGGGGAAAAAACAGGTAGTTTACTAGCAAGGCAAATTAAAGAAGTTGCAGCATCAAGATTGATTACAGAAATAAGAACTAGTGCAGGGCAATTAACAACTGACCCAAAGAGAATTAATGATGTATTCCGAGAATATTATAAAGCACTTTACTCTTCAGACTTAAAAAAAGATCCAGACATAATTGAAAGTTTTTTCGATTCTATTCAAGTCCCATCTATTAATATAGAACACAAACTATTGTTAGAACAACCAATAACATTAAGGGAGATAAATCAGGCTATTCAAAGTATGCAGTGCTCAAAAAGCCCCGGTCCAGATGGGTATAGTGCTGAATTTTATAAGACCTTTAGTGAACAGATTTCACCTGTTCTTTTGGAGGTATATAACGAAGCTTTAACTAAAGGTTGCTTACCTTCAACCATGTATGATAGCACTATCTCTTTAATCCACAAGCCTGTTAAGGATCCTTTAGAACCTGGTTCGTACAGACTAATAAGTCTATTGAACGTAGATAATAAAATATTGGCAAAAATCCTGGCTATGCGACTAGAGATAGTTCTCCCAACTGTTGTGTCGGAGGACCAAACGAGATTTGTAAAAAATAGACAGTTATTTTTTAATATTAGGCTATTCAATATTATATATACACATAATACTTATGATCAATTTGAAATACTACTCTCACTAGATGCAGAGAAAGCCTTTGACAGGGTTGAGTGGGATTTCCTCTTCTCGACCCTGTCAAAGTTTGGCATAGGCCCTAATTATATCTCCTTTGTTAAGCTGCTTTACACAAAACCTCAGGCCTTGGTTAACACAAATAATATAACTTCTAATCCTTTCCTCCTCCACCGCTCTACAAGACAAGGGTGCCCTTTGTCCCCATTGCTATTTGCACTTGTCATAGAACCTCTCGCCATTCAATTACGCTCTACAAAGGATTATAAAGGAATAAAGAGATTTGGTGTAGAACATAAGGTGTCTCTCTATGCAGATGATTTGTTGCTATATATCACTGACCCTACTAAATCATTGCCAAAAATTATGACAGTTTTAACTGAATTTGGGAAAATTTCTGGATACAAAATCAACTTAACAAAAAGCATATTGTTTCCTATTAGTTCTTTAGAAAAGTTAGATAGTGCTACATTGACCTCGTTTCCTTTTACAATCTCAAATACCTTCAAATATCTTGGAATAACTGTAACCCGTGAATTCTCTGGCCTTTTCAAACATAATTTTATTAATTTATACCATCAAACTGAACAGAACTTGGAAAGACTGTCTAAACTGCCCATCTCACTTGCTGGCCGAATAAATATCATTAGGATGAGCACTTTACCCAAATTTTTATTTTTGTTTCAATGTATCCCAATATTGATCACAAAAACTTTTTTTAAGAAAATAGACCAGTTAATTTCTCAGTTTATCTGGAACAAGAAGACACCCAGAATAAAAAAGATATTTCTCCAAAGATCTAAATGAAATACATACTTTGTTGCCTAATTTGAGATATGAGTTGACCCCTTTTTATTCAAAACATTTTATATGTTCTACAGACAGGCACAACTACACCCAATATTTAGCTTCATCATTATTAGGATTTTTATATGTGAAATCTGTTTGTAGACTTATATAACTGTATGTAATTATACATGTATATTATATATTGAGGTGGGATCAAATGAGTTTACCTTTAAGTCTTTTTGTACCAACTCTTTCTTTGTCTCATTATTGCTAAAAGTGTATTTTGTTGTTATTTTAGTCATGTTCAAAATAAATCAATCATTCAGTGACAAAAAAAAAAAAAAAAAATAGCTAGTCTATAGTCAACTTTAAATGCTCTACAATTTGAACAAATGGGATTTGTAGTTTGAAAGATGCAGTCAATTCCCATCATTTAAACATAGACAGAAAAACCCAGAGCCTGGATTTTAGTCACTTTACAAAGTTTAGCAACCGTGCTATACACCACTGCAGCTCCATATTTCCTCCCTCTATACAGGGATAGTACTTTATTTGTGTTGGAAGAGGTTTTCACCCCTGCCACATTTCTCACAACTAGCATCTTGGCAGTTTGTGGAGCTGAAATATCTTCACACATGACTCGCTTGTGATCATCACCTGAGTGAGCGAGCACACGTCAGCTGTGAAGCATTTTTACAGCTGTATTTCACACATTATTGTGACAGGTGGAAGAAGTAGTTCCTACTAATCATTTAGACAATCCCAACAATGCAGTTACTTTCAACTGTGTTCCTGTTAATAATAAACATAAAATACCCCAATTTAGTAAAATGTTGATATTTTAATAAATTCTAGAACAGAAATAATATATATCACTAAGTAACAATCAACACACCACACCCAGCAGCCTGGACCCCCCTGATTCAGGTGAACCAGCCCAAGGCAACATACCGAGAGAAACGACAAAAGAACCAAATTCTCAAAAATCCAAACAAAGAAATATTAGCACACATGTGATTCTGCACATGGGTCCATCCTACCAACCAACCTCAGATCTCCACGCATGCTCACATCAATGCACGTACATTTGCAGACATACAGATTTTAATGTTCTGTTTTTAGAGTTTAACTAGAGTGTTTGATGTGGGTTCATAGATCAAAACATTTTAAGCTCCTTAAGTGTTTAAAGGCTGTATCAAAAGTTCATTCAAGTTACAATATTGTGGTCAAAAGTTCTCTTTTTTTCTTTTATACTATACAACTACGTAGGCTCATGGTTTTAGGACATGGATCTGTCATGGAAGAAATCTATGACCACTTTTAATCAACATTTTAAAAATAAACATGATCACATATTTACTCACAGAGCTTTGTTGGAGGCTTTGACCACTGGCAGCAGCCTCAGAAGAGCCTCCTCTGAAGCAGAGTATTTCTTCAGGTCAAACACATCCAGATCTTTTTCTGATGACAGTAAGATGAAGACCAGAGCCGACCACTGAGCAGGAGACAGTTTATCTGTGGAGAGACTTCCTGATCTCAGGGACTGTTGGATCTCCTCCACTAGAGAACGATCATTCAGTTCATTCAGACAGTGGAACAGATTGATGCTTTTCTCTGCAGACAGATTCTCACTGAGCTTCTCCTTGATGTACTGAACTGCTTCTTGATTGGTCTGTGAGCTACTTCCTGTCTGTGTCAGCAGACCTCGTAGGAGAGTCTGACTGGTCTGCAGTGAAAGACCCAGGAGGAAGCGGAGGAACAAGTCCAGGTGTCCATTTGGACTCTGTAAAGCCTTGTTCACAGCACTCTGGTGGAGAGGTTTTACACTCTTTTTCTTTTTAAATAATTTAGACCATGTAGAGATTGTTTGTTGTTCTTCCAGCAGATTGAGTCCAGAGTTGATGAAGGTCAGATGGACATGAAGAGCAGCCAGAAACTCCTGAACACTCAGATGGATGAAGCAGAACACCTTGTCCTGGTACAGTCCTCTCTCCTCTTTAAAGATCTGTGTGAACACTCCTGAGTACACTGAGGCTGCTCTGATATCGATGCCACACTCTGTCAGGTCTGATTCATAGAAGATCAGGTTTCCTTTCTGCAGCTGATCAAAAGCCAGTTTTCCCAGAGATTTAATCATCTTCCTACTCTCTGGACTCCAGTGTGGATTTGTCTCAGCTCCTCCATCATACTTGGCCTTCTTCACTTTGGCCTGAACCACCAGGAAGTGGATGTACATGTCAGTCAGGGTCTTGGGCAGCTGTCCTCCCTCTCTGGTTTCCAGCACATCCTCCAGAACTGTAGCAGTGATCCAGGAGAAGACTGGGATGTGGCACATGATGTGGAGGCTTTGTGATGTCTTGATGTGGGAGATGATCCTGCTGGACTGCTCCTTACCTTTGAATCTCTTCCTGAAGTACTCCTCCTTCTGTGGGTCAGTGAACCCTCTGACCTCTGTCACCATGCCAACACAGTCAGGAGGGATCTGATTGGCTGCTGCAGGTCGTGTGGTTATCCAGAGGTGAGCAGAGGGAAGCAGTTTCCCCCTGATGAGGTTTATCAGCAGCACATCCACTGAGGTGGACTCTCTAGGGTCAGTTAGGATTGTAGTTTTGTGGAAGTCCAGAGGAAGTCGACACTCATCCAGACCATCAAAGATGAACACAACCTGGAAGTCTTCAAAGCTGCAGATTCCTGCTTCTTTGGTTTCAGTAAAGAAGTGATGAACAAGTTCCACCAAGCTGAACTTTTCCTCTTTCAGCACATTCAGCTCTCTGAAAGTGAATGGAAATATGAACTGGATGTCCTGGTTGGCTTTGTCTTCAGCCCAGTCCAGGGTGTATTTCTGTGTTAAGACTGTTTTCCCAATGCCAGCCACTCCCTTTGTCAGCACTGTTCTGATTGGTTCATCTCTTCCAGGTGAGGCTTTAAAGATGTCTTCTTGTCTGATCGTTGTTTCTGGTCTGTCTGGTTTCCTGGATGCTGTTTCAATCTGTCTGACCTCATGTTCATCATTGACCTCTGCAGTCCCTCCCTCTGTGATGTAGAGCTCTGTGTAGATCTGATTCAGAAGGGTTGGGTTTCCTGCTTTAGCGATGCCCTCAAACACATACTGGAACTTCTTCTTCAGTGCAGATTTAAGGTTACGATGACAAACTGCAGCTTGAAGTTCTGAATGAGAAGAAAAATAAAGACTCAGTTCCAAAAAGAACTAATCTTTAAAACAGCGTTTGATACCATTTCTCACAATATTCTCCTGAACCGGTTAGCTTCCATTGGTATTAGTCATACCCCCCTTGCCTGGTTTACCTCCTATCTCTCAGACCGGACTCAGTTTATCCAACTTAAATCCCATTCTTCAACTCTCTTTCATGTTTCTGCTGGTGTGCCCCAGGGTTCAGTATTAGGGCCTCTTTTATTCATTATTTATTTGCTCCCTCTTGGTTATATATTCCGAAAATATAATATAAATTTTCACTGTTATGCCGATGACACCCAGCTCTACCTTTCTTCTAAACCCAATTCATCCCTCCCACCTACCTCTCTCTCAGACTGTCTTATTGAGATTAGATCCTGGTTCTCCTCCAATTTTCTCAAACTTAACAGTAATAAAACTGAAGTTTTACTTGTTGGTACAGCCTCTATCTTAACCAAATCCCACAGCGTTTCCATTAACATTGAAAATTCTCCCACCCTTCCCTCCCCTCAGGTTAAGAGTTTGGGTGTCATACTTGATAACACTCTTTCATTCCAGTCTCACATTAATTACATAACCCGGACTGCTTACTTCCATTTACGTAATATTAACCAACTCCGTCCCTTCCTTACTCCCCATGCTGCAGCCATCCTTGTCCATAGTCTTATTACGTCCCGTATTGATTACTGCAATTCCCTCCTATTTGGTCTCCCTAAAAGGTCCCTTCATAAACTCCAACTTCTTCAAAATTCTGCAGCTCGGGTCATAACCCGTACTCCGTTAAGAGCTCATATTACCCCAGTTCTTCAGCAGCTTCACTGGTTGCCCATAGAAGCCAGGATAAATTTTAAAATCTTACTTCTTACATACAAGTGTATCCATAAATCTGCTCCTTCATATTTGTGTGACCTGCTCCATATCACCACTGTTTCCCACCCTCTCAGATCATCATCTGCTATTCATCTTACTGTTCCGTCCTCACACCTTATTACTATGGGGAACAGAGCTTTCAGTCGCTCTGCTCCCCGGCTCTGGAACTCTCTTCCTCCAGCCATAAGAAATATTGACTCCCTCTCTGTATTTAAGACACAGCTCAAAACACATCTGTTTAAACTGGTTTATTTGCTTTAATGCTGATTTTATCTGTTGTCCAGCTCTGTTTTGTAATTTTAACTTATTTTATGTATTTTATGACTACTGTTGTTAGATTTGTATTGTTGATTGTCATTTATGCTTAGAAATATCTACTCATATATGCTTAGAGGTTTATAATTAGTTGTAGATTGGTAGAGGTTTGATCCTTAATAGTCTGCAAACTTTGTGTGCATTCCAGAGCACTCTGGCTTTCACACCCACATCTTGGGAGCATGGGAGAGGTCATACCTTCTCTTATTGTTTTATGGTAGGATAAACGTATCTACAGTCAGGTCCATAAATATTGGGACATCAACACAATTCTAACATTTTTGGCTCCATACACCACCACAATGGATCCCAAATGAAACGAACAAGATATGCTTTAACTGCAGACTGTCAGCTTTCATTTGAGAGTATTTACATCCAAATCAGGTGAACGGTGTAGGAATTACGACAGTTTGCAAATGTACCTCCCACTTCTTAAGGGACCAAAAGTAATGGGACACAATAAGAACCATAAAATCAAACATTCATTTTTTAATACTTGGTTGCAAATCCTTTGCAGTCAATCACAGCCTGAAGTCTGGAACACATAGACATCACCAGACGCTAGGTTTAATCCCTGGTGATGCTCTGCCAGGCCTCTACTGCAACAGTCTTAAGTTCCTGCTTGTTCTTGGGGCATTTTCCCTTCAGTTTTGTCTTCAGCAAGTGAAATGCATGCTCAATCGGATTCAGGTCAGGTGATTGACTTGGCCATTGCAAAACAGTCCACTTCTTTCCCTTCAAAAACTCTTTGGTTGCTTTTGCAGTATGCTTTGGGTCGTTGTCCATCTGCACTGTGAAGCGTCGTCCAATGAGTTTTGAAGCATTTGTCTGAATATGAGCAGATAATATTGCCCGAAACACTTCAGAATTCATCGTGCTGCTTTTTCAGCAGTCACATCATCAATAAATACAAGAGAACCAGTTCCACTGGCAGCCATACATGCCCACGCCATGACACTTCCACCACAATGCTTCACTGATGAGGTGGTATGCTTAGGATCATGAGCAGTTCCTTTCCTTCTCCATACTCTTCTCTTCCCATCATTCTGGTACAAGTTGATTTTGTCTCTTCTGTCCATTGGATGTTGTTCCAGCACTGTGACGGCTTTTTTAGATGTCGTCTGGAAAACTCTAATCTGGCCTTCCTGTTTTTGGGGCTCACCAAACATTTACATCTTGTGGTGAACCCTCTGTATTCACACTGGCGGAGTCTTCTCTTGATTGTTGACTTGACACACATACACCAACCTCCTGGAGAGTGTTCTTGATCTGGCCAACTGTTGTGAAGGGTGTTTTCTTCACCAGGGGAAGGATTCTTCGTTCATCCACCACAGTTGTTTTCCGTGGTCTTTTGGTGTTGCTGAGCTCACCGGTGCGTTCCTTCTTTTTGAGAATGTTCCAAATAGTTGTTTTGGCCACGCCTAATATTTTTGCTACCTCTCTGATGGGATTGTTTTGTTTTTTCAGCCTAATCATGGCTTGCTTCACTGATAGTGACAGCTCTTTGGATCTCATCCTGGCAGTTGACAGCAACAGGTTCCAAATGCAAACAGCACACTTGAAATGAACTCTGGACCTTTTATTTGTTCATTGTAATTGGGGTAATGAGGGAATAACACACACCTGGCCATGGAACAGCTGAGAAGCCAATTGTCCCATTACTTTTGGTCCCTTAAGAAGTGGGAGATACATATACAAACTGTCGTAATTCCTACACCGTTCACCTGATTTGGATGTAAATACCCTCAAATAAAAGCTGACAGTCTGCAGTTAAAGCATGTCTTGTTCGTTTCATTTGGAATCCATTGTGGTGGTGTATAGAGCCAAAAATGTTAGAATTGTGTCGATGTCCCAATAGTTATGGACCTGACTGTATATCTGTTTTAGTCTAAGTGCCTTTTGTTTAGAAGAACTGTTGGACTTCCAGACCAGCAGGTTTAGGGAAGTCATTTATGGGGTCACACACTGACCTCACACACACACACATGCTTACACAACGCACAGGCAAGGTACTCTTTGTGTGTATGTAGACGTCATATGTTAATGAACCTATGCATATTCATGTGACCTAAATAAAAGAGCAGTGTACGGGGGAGCGGACGAGAGCAACTGGGGTCAAGCGAAGGAACGGCGCTCGTCACAGTTCTCTCCCTTGTATACGAGTATCATGAAGAGCTCTGCATGGTGTTCAATGCTTTTGCTGTGTAATTACATTGTCTTCAACGTTCCAGCGAATAGGTTCAAGCTACAAATCTAACAACTGTTCCTTTTATCCTTTTATTAATTTGTTTCTTGTAAGGTGACCTTGGGTTTCTGAAAGGCGCCCTCAAATAAAATGTATTATTATTATTATTATGTTGCTCCATCTTCCATCTCTGGAAAATGTTCATTTATCCAAAACTTTAAATCTTTAGATAAATCCTCTTACTGCTCTGCAGACGGTCAGCCAGCTCCTCCTGCTTCATTCTCCTCAGGAAGTCCACTGTGATCTTCACAAATGCCTCTCTGCTGCTGCTCCTCTGACTCTCTAAGCATTCTGGGTAATCTGGACTCAGAACCTTCTGGATCTTCTTCAGCTCGTTCTTCACAAAAGTGATGATGTTGTCCTCCAGCAGCTGGAACAGAATACTTTATGAATGAGCCAAACAGACTGACATCATGGAGCCAAACATCAGATCCATGTTGGACACACTGACAATCCACTGGTCTACAAACAGCAGCATGGAGATGACTCTGAACAGAATAGATGTAACAGTAGTTGTTGTACATGTACAGACCATAAATATGGAGTCCAGCTGTGTTTGATGCTGCTGGGCAGACTGACCACTGGGAACCTCTGAGCTCTGCTGGTCCACTCTGTGGAGGAACCATCAAGAATTAGTTCAATCACAGGATAAAGATCCAAATAACTTCATCTGAATCAAGTCTGTCGAGTTTTAAACTCTCAGATTGTGAACATATCAGTAATTTTCAGTCTGTTTTCATGGACGTCCTTTCAGTGGTGATGTCAGGGATGATTTTGAAGAAGCTCATTAAACTGAACCATCAGCAGATCACTGCTCCAAAACCAGAACATGATCCGAGGTCTCTCCACCACCAGAACACCAGCTTTACTAACGTGGTAGATCAGTGTAGTACAGATCAATAACTGATGAGTCATTTGATCAAAATCACTGAGTGCTTCACATCTGACCCTCTGATGTTTCTGTAGACATTTTGCATATTTAATGAATGTCTGACAGTTTTACATTCATTCTATGAATACAGTGGAAATGTTGTGTTATAGTCTCCATGTTTTTTTCCAGCATCATAAAGTCTTAAGTTCAGAAAATTAGATTCTTTTTTTCAAAGCTGAAAAACAACAACATTTATTCTCTATTGAAATCTGCATCCTCCACTCCAAAGGTCACAATCTGAAGGTAACATCTGGTTTTGTTCCCTGTGATTAAATCTGAGCATCAGTATGGTGGGATTTATCCACTACATCCACACCACTGTGGTTCAGTGTTGTCCTGATGGAGTCTGATTAACAGCAGCCAGTATGATCCAGGCTTTAGCTGCTGGGTCTCTTCGTGACCTCTCAGACTGTTTAA
The DNA here is from genome assembly GCF_013358895.1 of Oreochromis aureus. Lineage (NCBI taxonomy): Eukaryota > Metazoa > Chordata > Actinopteri > Cichliformes > Cichlidae > Oreochromis > Oreochromis aureus. The sequence continues at coordinate 99,318,167 of NC_052944.1, read as the reverse complement.
CAGATCAGACACAAAGAGAATCAGAGCAGCTCTTTAAAGACAAACATGAACCCACTCAGGTCACACTTTCCCCACAGATATGAGCATCACTGTCCTCAAACAGCAAATGACCAAGTCTAACATTTGGATCTTTTCTCTTTCATTGTTTTCTTTTTAATGAATCTTTGTAACAATCTGAGGATGTTTCAGGTCAGATTTATCCAGGAAACACAAACATGTAAAGGAGTCATCACAGCTCTCTGACCTCGTTGGTCCAGGTTCACCACTGAAGTTTAGAGGTAGATCTTTGGACCGGTCACTCCTCACAGACGGACAGCTGGACCCTGCAGACTGTGACCTCTGACCTCTGCAGACACAAACATGATAAAGTGATTGAAGCAGCTATGATCACACAGACTGCAGATAATGCAGCTGTTTCCTGTCAGTAACATCCTCTTAGATTAGAGTTCAGCTTTTTAAAGGAAAACAAATGTCCCTGAATGCAACAGTGAGAAACAGTCTGCCTCTGTGGCTGTGATAGCTGCTGTTAGGAGCATTTATGTGTTTGCACTTAGACGAGGAGATGTTACCATCATGGAGATGTTAACAAATCCTGCAGCATCACGTGGCACAAACACTTTGTGTTCCTGTCATCTGCGAGCAACAGGAAGTTCATTAATAAAGGCGGGATGGAGATGTGACTGTGATGGTTCTCCTTCATCCAGCTGTTATAGACACATCTGGGCTCACACGACGAGCCTTTTTTTAATAAAGCAGCTGCTCTCTGAACACTTTTCTGAAGAGGAGCTGCACAAACCTTTGTTTGCTTTCTAGAGCAGCGTATCATCCTCACAGAGCACAGCTGGCACGCTTGTTTCTGTTAGCTTAGCCACCAGGCTAAAGTCAAACTACCCACTGCTAGCAGCTGTTTCTATCACAGTTTAGGATCCAGATGTGTGAGGTCTAAATTTACACCTGTGATTAAAATAAATAGTTAAAAACAGCCAATTGTGTCCACATGTGTCTTAAACCAGATAAACTGACAGTTACACCTGAGGCTGTGTGTCCTCTGAGACACTGCTCTCCTACAGACATGCATTTTAGAAACCAGGAAACATCATAATCATTTAAATCAAAGAGTTCATGTTACTAACAGCTCACCTCTCTGCAGCAGACACAGGCTGGACTTTAAAATTAATGGGTTCACTTTTAGACCGGTCACTCTGTAAGGACACAGAGCTGGGTGGAGGTCCAGGTGGGTTCCTGTGAATAATGATGGAGCAGTGATGTGAGTGCTGAGCTGTGACATGGAGAAGAGTCATGGACAGTTAGAGATGGTCATCTCACCTCTGAGCTTTGGTCTGGCTCTCATGTTCCCCACACAGAGTGGTTTTAGAGGAGGGACTCCTCCTCTCTGTCCTCACACTGATCCATGCTGCTCAATTCACATCAGCTCACACACACTTTCTACCTTCACCTGCAGAGGAAACACAAATCATTCATGTGCACATCAACTGAAATCCTCCTTTCCATCATGTGTGCTGTCCAAATATCAGCTGCTTCTTTCCTGCTTCATCTCAGTGCCAGCTGAATGCAGTCAGACAGCAGTGTGAGGCAGAGGAAGCTGCCATCAGCTGCTCTACTATCAGTCCACTAGATGGAGCCTGAAGAAAACACGATGCATTCACTGACACACACTGATTCACTGTGACTGGAAGCTTCAGTCAGTCCAACACGTGTGAACAACATTTTAAACATTTCAGCTGATCCATGATTCAAAGAGGATCAGCAGAGTTAAAGCTTCACACTAATTATTCCTGCTGAGTTTGCAGAGAACTGCACACACACTGATTTACTGTTTGGGAAACTAGAAAAATGTTAGTCTTGAACTGCCTGCGTAATGCAAACAGGGTAGGACCCGAATATAACAGTGAAACATCTTCAGGCAACTTACAGAAGTCCAGACGCTTTTCTTTCCAAGCTCCTTAGACTACGATGACCTGGATGACTGAGAACCTTCACAGGAAAAATGAAACACACTGAACAAAGACTTTCACAATAAAACAGCAAACAAAGGAACGCAACACTGACACGAGAGCTTCACAGAGGAGTGGAGGAAAGGCAGACGAGAGTGAGCGAGGGAAAGAGGAGACAAGAGAGACATGACAGGCTGATGAAATATAGAATGGAGCACAAGGACTCACACAAACACACACAAACACAGACACACACAGAGACATAGGGGGGATCTAATGATCAAGGAACTAAACAGGAAGTATAAGAAACTCAAAGCAGCATAAATAAGACTGTAAATGAACCAGAACATAAACCATAATACAAAATATCACCAAAACAGAAGAAACCCACAGTGCTGGGTCAAAAGGACCCAGAACCATCACAGTACTTTTCTTTGCTCTTCACTGTTTGAGTGCAAACAGACTCCACATAAAACTATGACAGCACCGTCCCTGCTGCTGCTGTCAGACCTGTTATTCACTCACTGCTCGCCGGTGTTTCTAATCAGTTTTACTCATCCATGAGAGTTTAAAGCTTGCACTTACAAGGTGACTACCAATAAAAATGAGTGTGCATAACTGTCAGAGCTACGGTGATTCATCCAGTAGGTCGAATGACTTGATAATAAAAATATTTGTTTGATGCTTTGCATTGAGGCGCATTGTTGAATTTGCAGGGACACAATAACCACAGATCAATTGTTCAAACCACTACAGTAGGGAGCCATGTTATGAATAATAAACAAATAATAATTCTAATACTAATACTACTACTAATAATAATGTTAATTTAAGTGATTGCTTTTGACTGAACATCACATATAATGCATCAAAGAGTAAAATCTTTGATGCATTAAGTGTATTATCAGCATTTGGAGGAGCTCCTTATCCTTCTCTTTACTGCTCACCTCTTACAAAGTGTTCACACAGTTTACTAGCCTCTTTCAGCCTGCTAGCTACGCTAACAAGTCCACTGCCTGCACGTGACTCAGTCACATGACAGGCAGCAGAGCTAGCTGCTCTGCTAGCTAAGCTAACTCATGTTAAAGGTCAAAGAAATGAGGTGATGCTGCTGGGAGTTACGTCACAGACTAGCAGAATTTAGTTATTCAGCATAATATTTAATCCTTATTATCTGCTCCTCTCACCTCTGTTTGCCTCTGAAAACAAGAAAATTTAGCCAACAGTTTATTAGCTTTGGTGAAATTATAAACAGGCATCAGCGCGGTCACCTATACTGTCCTTTAATGCTGGAGCAGCAGGAACACCAGTTAATCTAAAATCTCCTTTTCTCTCTAAAAAAAGTGACAGCAGACTGAGTCAAAGACAGAAACCTTATATAAACACAAAATATTCACTTCCTGATCCAGGATTCAAAGAGGACGTTGCACTTACTCAGCTTCTTCCACTGAACGTCTTCACTCTGCAGATCTCTGCTGTCTGGACCAGGTCTGTGTAGAAACAGAGAAAATCCTCTGCTTCTTCTCTGTCATCAGTTGTCTGTGTCTGCAGGCTGAAGTCACACTAAACACTTCACACCAGCAAAGAGTCTGAAGCTCACAGGTCAAAGGTCAGCTGCTGCAGCTTGTGTGATATTAATTTGATCAATCATTAACTTGAAGCAGGTTTCTGCTCCAACTCCAACACACTGAAAACAACCCTGAAAACAAATCAGATGATGTGTGGGTTTGTCTGCAGGCTTCAATAGATGAGGATTAAACACTTCACACCAGCAAAGAGGCTGAAGCTGACAGGTCAAAGGTCAGCTGCTGCACCTTGTGTGATATTAATTTGATCAATCATTAACTTGAAGCAGGTTTCTGCTCCAACTCCAACACACTGAAAACAACCCTGAAAACAAATCAGATGATGTGTGGGTTTGTCTGCAGGCTTCAATAGATGAGGATTAAACACTTCACACCAGCAAAGAGGCTGAAGCTCACAGGTCAAAGGTCAGCTGCCACACTGTATATAACAATTCACTTTTGAACAGTGGATATGAGCTTCGCGGAGTAATCTGGGTTCAGGTCCCAAAGTCAAACGAACACTGAGAGTTAAAAACGGTCTAAATCATTTCATCTTTAATAAAATCATCAGCGTTGCTGCTTTACCAGGTGTAACAATTAAGTTTAACATCCATGCATCCATGAAAACAGAAGTTATAAAATTTAACAAAGTTACAAGTTAACAGGAAGTTAGCTCGCTAGTTTCCACCTAAACATGACATACCATGTTCTGACTGAGAGATTTCTGAAACAAATTCAAACGTACAGCTCTGCTATCACTTCCAACATAAATGAAGACAGAAAACTAAACAGCAGTGGCGTTTGCAGGGTTACTGAAGTTGGACTACCTGGTATATAATGTTGTGCTACGTGATTGCTAGCGACACAGCTATGTTAGCATAACATTAGCACAGTGAAGCTGGAGGATGAACGCCAACTTTTTTTCCACTCGATAAAAGTTAACGTGAGGGATTTTGGTGGATAGGGACAAATGCAATCACATAGCAGGATGCTATACACGGGCCAAACTTCTGTCAGGAGAACAACTGAGATTATTCATCCACAATACAAGGTTAGTTATTAATATACTGCAACAACATAGGAATAGAACAGCTGCGAGAGAATTCAACATTAATGAATCAATGTTACGGAAGTGGAGGAAGCGCAGTTTTTGGCTTTCCCCATATTTCAAAAGTGCTTCAACTCTTTGCTATGACTGTCGCCCGGCATAATTGCAGATGATAATGGTTGTAGCCGCTAGTGATGTGCGGGTCGATCCTGAAATATCAATTCCTCCGATACCAATCATTTATGTTCTTGAATCGATTCTCACATTAAAATATCGATATTTTAGTAATTTAGGGTAAATTTGTAGTTTATCATTAACAGGAACACAGTGGAAAGAAACTATAACATTCGGATTGTTTACATTCAAAGGAACTACTTCCTCTTCCGCCTTTCATAGTAATGTGCGAAATACGGCTGTATAAATGTCTCGCAGCCCCTTGGCGCGCGCACTCACAACAATAGCTGAGCGTAATTGTGCGGACGTATTACCTCCACAAACCGCTGAGACGTGGTTTGCGATACATGTGGCAAAAAAGTGAGGTGTTGTGGCCATACTTGCCAACCTTGAGACCTCAGAATTAGGAAGACATTCAAAAGGGCTGTTTTGGGGTGATAAATACATTTTACAGGGTTTATTTATCGGATAAAATACATTAAATGTCACCGTTATTATTGGCCGGCCCGGAAACAGCGGGGGTGTCCAAATTCAGAGGCTGCTTCCACCTGAGGACCCGGCCTTCGCGGTCTAAAGAAAGCCGGGTAGTACGTCATGAGCTCCCTCGGTGGAGTGAAACTCTGCTGTCTGCTCCTTGCTATCTAAAATATAACCGGGTGCTGGCGTAAACTCTCGACCGTCTCACACTTTGTTTAATTAGTTTTCTGTTTAACGTTTATTCACCTGTGTGAAAACCCCAGAGGAACCCTCCCGAGGGATTAATAAAGTTAAATTTAATTTAATCTAATCTAATAACTTTAATCTCAGCCAAACCGATTTACTCACGAACAAATAAAACACTGAAAAAGCCAAACAATAACATTTTTAAGTTATCAAAGTGACTTATATATCATGTTTAACCTGAGTAGCGAAAGACCGCTGGGGTTTGAAGACGATGTGTCGGTCGGCTCAGATATTTGAAGTTTACACAGCTACATTCTCACCTGAAAATATGTTAAAAGTTTTTTTGCGACCCAGAAAGAGAAATAAGAGTAATATTAAAACTAAGTTGCTGCCGCCATTGTTGGAAACTGGAATTGGCTGGGCCGCGCTATGAATTCTGCGATATGGTTTTTCAATTTTGTTGTCCGGGTGGAAAATTGGGAGAAATTCGGGAGAATGGTGGCTCCGGGAGATTTTCGGGAGGGGCACTGAAATTCAGTATTCTCCCGGAAAAATCGGGAGGGTTGGCATGTATGGTTGTGGCAACATCACTAACCTTGTCAAACACCTCAGAGTAAATCATATCACAGAATATGACGAGCGTATGTTGAGGCGAACTGAAGAGGGGGGCAGGGACAGGTGCTGCTAGGGCGAGACAGACGTCTCTCACGGAGTCCTTTAGTGCTGCAGGCAGGCAAGGTGTTCAAATAGCGCACAACTTCAGTTTTTTTATTTCTATATGATGAACTCTGCATTATTAAGTGATAAGAACGAGTAATCTGATGTCCTGTAATCATTATGATGCTATAATTTGAGAAACAATAAATAAAACTAGAAAGCGAAAATTTCGGAAGAAATTTTATGTGTGCCTATGCCGCTGCTAATCAGTGTAGTTTGCCATTCATACGGCTGCTTAGGGCAAAACTCAGAAGAGCAGCCATTCTCCACCATGAACTATGGTAAAAACAAACACCGCTCACGCTTCCCAGATGACAGCTTACAGTTTTGTGTAAAGATGAAGTGACTTCGTACAGCGCCGATTTGCAGACGCTGTGCACAGAGGTTCATGAGCAGAAGTCCCATTGTATCACGGCAGACCCGACAATGTTTGCATGAACACGCTTTGAAGCATTACGTTATGGACCACTTTTCACACATGGTTTGTTTACCCACACAGCCGGCTGTAGCTTTTCAACTCACAGCCCGACACACACCCAAAAAGCAGCCGAGAGAGCACAGACTACGCCTGAGAGGCGTGATTGCCGATGCCGCTCAGGTGGGTCCACCTCCCCTGCAGCGGCACTGCAGACCACGCCCCGCCACACACATCAAACACATGAAATAAATATTTATGCACTTTTGCATTCACTTTTTGTTTTTTGTTATTTTTACACAGTGTTCTGAATGATGAACAATGGTCTACAGCCAATCTTGTGTATTATTATACAAACTTTGGTTGTAAGATTCAGATAACTATTTAATAAAAGCTAAATATTTTATATGAGAGTAAGAAAGAAAAGTATAACTTTCTGTCCACCTTTTTTATCATCATTTAGTTTTTATCATTTCAGGCTGAAAATCAACATGAATTTGGTTCTAATCAAAGAAGCTCCTTTAATGTCTGTCATTAAAATCCTCACACAGACTTAAAAAGGCGACATTAATATTAAAATAAATGAATGAAGCTTCAGCTGAGAGCTTCATGCAGTCATCATAAGCAGTTCATAGCAGTCACAGCTCTTTATTACGCAGAGTTTGTGTGAGAAGCTGCTTTATGGACAGCTTCACGTCTTTATTATTTCTTCATAAATCAAACACACAGGTTTGTCTGTAGATGATTTAAAGTGTGTCGCTGTGCAGTTAAAGCTGTTTGTGTGACGCCCTGACCTCCTGTGAATGAAACAGCCAATCAGATCCAGCAGAGTGTTGTGTGTTTGTGACAGAACAAGGAAACAGTGATAATGATGAACATAAAGATCCTCTGATGACGTGTTTGTGTTTCCTGTTACAGTAACGCTTGTTCATCTGTTGCTCTCCTACACTTTCCTATAAATAAAGGAGAAAAAGTCCTTTTAGTTTCATTTCCTAAAGCTCAGAGTTACTCTTCACATTCCTGCAGTCACATCAAAAAGCTTCACTTTGGTCCAACATCTACATGTTAACATGAAACACAGAGAGACTGCAGAACATCTGGAACATCTGCACTTTGATCCAAACTGTTATAGCCAGAATATTTCCTACATATTTCAGACATGACCTTTATTTTGATTTCTTACATGTTCATGGATGGATGGACAAGTTTAAACTGCTTCAACGTCCCACGTCTTCTATTTAAATATGAACTGTGAACGACACGTAATCATCTGTAAATGGTTTGAGGCACACTGAGGCCACCTACAGGGCAGGTGGGGAACAGCAGGGATCTGAAATCATATGAGATGTTAGTGAGTGAGAAGTTAGAAAAAAAGGACTTAAGATGACTCTAAGTGATCAAAGTTGATCTAAAACAGAAGATAAATCCAAAGCAGCATCAGATGAATGTTACCAATTCCAGTTACGGTGTCCTTCATCAAATATGGAAATGTGTTTTTTTGCCGTGTTGTTGTTCTTCCTATTGTGTTTAGGCCAGAGATGCTCTTCAAACAGCTGACAGACCACATTACAAGAACATGGTGTGAGTCCGATTTGATATTCCAGTCAACGCTGAGAGACCTTAACCAGGAAGTCAGAGGTCAGCTGATGCTGCGAGCAGGAAATGAACCAAGGGAGAGGTTCACTCTACTCAATGTCAAAGAAAATATGCTGGTATTTGTTGATGTTGATGGTACAATAATAATATATAATATAATAAATGATAAAATATCATGTGATGTTGAGCTGTGTTATTGGTGTTTGTATTTTCTGTAAATGTCTTTTTTAGTGTAAATGCTTTGTTCCAGATGGGCAGGGAATCGGTTGCTGTACGATGATGTCATCTTGATGTTGACGAGGAGGGCGAGAAGAAAAACTAGTTTTGTCCTGCAGATGGCGAACTTGCACCGTGTTCATAGAGCCGACACTTTGATGATGCTGCTCTACTCAACTTACTTTAGCCTGGGTTGGACTCCATATGAGCAGCTTCCACTCTGGTTTCACTGTTAAATACACTTGTTTAATTTCAATTGGAAAAGTTGAAAAATATATTTTATTACAAAATTATTTGTTGATGCATTTTTTTTTAGGGTCAAATATCTTGTTTGATTTGAGGAATGAACTGTTAAGGTGGAAAAACTCAATCAGGTTAAAATAGTGGTGCTTTAAATCACTGCAGATGTATAATGTAATTTACATGTTGATGATGGGTTGTAGTGGGCTTGTACTTACAAAACTGTCTCATTTTATTGGAACAATCCACAATTGCATCACGGTACATTTGACATTTGGTCTGAACACGTTTGTACACAAGATGCCTCAGTTCTGGATGTTTCCACAGACTCCTCTGTGCACCTAAAGAAAAGGTCAAAGGTCAGCATCACATGTAGTTGGGACAATTCTTCATTTACAAACAACAGTCGCACAAACTCTACAATTATTTCCTCCAATGACGACTTTTCACTTGCAGAAATGGTCCTGTGTGATTTCTAGGCTGTGATATAAAAACTAGTTCCTAATGGCAGCGATTCACTCAGTAAACATGTGTTTCCTTCACCAACCTCACACACAGATCCAATAAGATCAGGAAGTGGGCAGTATAGTACAATATGTGTTATTTTGTACTGTACTGCCCAAACTAAAGATCTGCTGAAGTGTTGGAAATGATTCAGATGTTTATTTTGGACGATACAGCAGAAGATCAGACATGAAAGTGGAGATAACACAGAAGACCTGCAGCAAAGGGTCAGAGGTCAGACTGGGCCACGTGATTCAACAATGAGCCAATGATCATCAAGTAGTGACTAAAGCAGAGCCCTGACGTTCTGACATTTATCACACAGTTAGAACAAATGTCTGCTGATGACTTCATCTCATGAAATGACTGATAGATGTCAATTCATTGATCAGCTGAGCTGCTGCTGCTGATCTTCATCGTGCACAGAAACATTCAGCTTGTTTCAATCAGTAAATAACTCCCACTACTCCCAGTTTGAACTGTTCCCACTCAAAATGCTGTCAGAACAATGATCATTGTAGAACTTCACAAACATCACGTGTTGTTTTCCACATGTAAGATCAGCAAACATACAGAAACTTCCTGTTGCCACACACAGCCTCTAAAATCTCTTCCACGGTTTCTGTCTGAAGTCCACTCTCTGTGTCGGATCCACAGGAAACAACAAGATCTTATTAACATGGTTTTCAATGTGTCTCCTTCCAAAAAGTCCAACCAATGAACAAATGTGTATATTTGTGGAGGCCGAACAAAAGCATGACACATTTGTCTGTTTCTATAAACTGGTGTCAAACACAAATATGAAGAGTTTCATTGACAGACTCCAAAATGCCCCACAGTGAATCACAGGGAAATCCTACAGTGTGCAGAGAATCTTAATGGCTCCAACATCAACACATCCACAATGTTGGATCCAGTTCTACCTCACAGAGTTACTAAGACACACCCTCTGCCAGCATTACAACAGCTCCACCTGCTTCACCTGCCTCCTCAGCCTCTGTACACCTGAAGAGAAAAGAAAGGCTCCAAAAGCTCAAATCTACAAAGGATTCATGAAGTTTCATCCAACAATAACATGTTTGCCTTCCACAGTGTGCTGTTAGACACCACTGTACCTCTGCCATTTCAAAAGAGCAGCTTGGGAACATTTTGGCTCCAAACACTTTGTGTTTAAGTTCCTAATCTTTGTTTTCTTTGTGAACAACATCTGGAGCTTTTTGACTCATAGAAACATAATTTTGTTCTTTAGATGACAGCAGATTGGGACTGAATAATCAATCACTATCAAACCAATAAAGACAAAAATGCTGATTTTACAGGAACTTTGTTGGAGAGGCTGTAAAGACATGAAACTGGTGGAGATCCCAAACCAGTTGATAGTGCTGATTATTCCAAATAAAGCTGTTTTCCATTTGAGATGAAATGACTTTCTGTCCTGATATATAATAAAGATGTTAGTTGTTTTTGAGCCCCTGTATTAAAAGTAGATCCAGTTTAAAGTCAGCTTGAGTTTGATGTCTTTCTGTCAAAGCTGCTCATGATGTTGAGCTGCTGATGGAATAAAAACAGTGACAAATCTGCCTCAATATAAAAGCATGTAGTCCAGACTTAAATGTAGCCTATTGTTAGCTGAGGTCCACACACAGTGTTTGACAGTGTAAACTGTGTGAAAGGGCTGCTGGTGGAGCTCACTAGGATGAGCAGGTGACCATGTGCCACGAGGTGGAGAGCAGCTGGCCTGGCTTTGATTCTGACCCGGGCCACGCCCCCTTTGTCTCTCCCTCTGCTTTGCTGTCACTTATCTTCACTGCTCTGTCCAATAAAGCTGAAAAAGGCCCCAAATCAAAGAAATCTGCTGCAGCCTCTGAAATGTCTTCTGTTTCCTTCCCGACGGCTTTTTCACCGTCAGCCCATCAGACAGTCCAGCAGCATTTATGATGATGTCATGATGTTGAAGAGACTGCTATGGTGGCCTCCCATGACCCCCAGCCTCATCTACACTGAGATGCAGACATTTGAAAACATTCAGCAGACGACTGAATAATAGTCCAACACAACAGTCTGTGTACAGACACACACTGACCTTTCATAGAGTCAAAGGAGTCAATCAAACACAGGTAGTTGAGTCATTTCTTGTGTGAGTCTAAAGTGAATCTAGTATTTGAAAGTCCACTTCCTGTATTTGTTGTTGAAGACTTCTTCAGTTTCTTCTCAAGGACATCATCTGCTTGTTTGGCAGCAGAGGCAGTTAAGAAGCTTCCTGAAAAACACTGAACAGTGAGTTCACTGTGGCATATGACAAATTCAGCTTTCTATGTGCAAATGTGTCTGTGTCAACCTTTCAAATGCTGTTGAATCCAAAACATCAGCGGCTCCTTGGCTGCTCACTTCATGCACTTCTGTCTTTGTGACAGTCCAATGACATCACAGCTGTTTCCACCCCAGTGTCTCAGGACTGGACACCTTTAAACATGTGGAGGATCAAACAGCCGTCCAGCTAAACATACATGAAACTATCAAAGCTGACAATCATTCCAATAACATCTAATGGTGCATATATATAGACACAGGACTACAAGGAAATGGCTCTCAGCATCTGGCTGTGGGAACAAATGAGTCCCTGTTTGTGTTCAAATTGTGTGCATGTTTTAGACGTGTGTCACATGTAGAAACACAAAAATCCCACAATGACACAAAGATGTGTTTGACACAACTGTGCAGCTGTAAGTTGTTTCTAATGATTCATTGAAGCTCTTCTAACATTCTGGAGACAATCAGTCCATGAATCTGTTCAACACCACAACAATTTGACTTCAATGTGAACGTTTGCCATTAAATAACCTTCTTCATCCAGCTGACAGCATCCTTCATTCTATGATATTAACAGTTCCTCCTGTTGATGACAAACCTCTGACATGATCTGCTTGAGGAGCTTTTTTTCATGTGAAGCTCTCTGAGCTCAGGGCTAAGTTGCTGTGTTTCATCTTTAAGAGCTGCTGCCTCCTCGCCGGACTTGTTCTTCTCTTCTTCTCCTAATGACACCATTTCTGCTTCATATCTTTCACTGGGCCTAAAACAGATGAAGAGTAGATCTACTGCTGTTCACTGCTTGTGTCAATATGGAGAAATATGAAAGACAAACACAGCACATACAGAGAAATGTAGACAGAATGTGCAGCCAGTGCAGTAAATGGTCTAAATATCAGCTCTTTAGAAAATGATCCTGATGAACATGAAACTAACATCCAATGAGAAACACAGCTTCCTTGTTTCATGTCCAATAACAATAAATGAAGAGCTAATAAAGAGCTATTCTATTGTAACATGCTGAGATGATTATTAGACAGAACCCAGCGGCTCATCAAAAGCCTGCATTGAAAATCTATATGAAAGTAATCTATGCTCATATATGGCAAAATCCTTTAACTGTCACTGTGTTTTTCATCTGTGCTCTTGTTGGTTGGACAAGTTTGTAAATGACAAAGAGCTCAGTGGACTTTGCATCCATCAAATCCTGTTAGATGTTTGTTTTTCCTTCACAGCTTTGTGATGAAGGCTAAAGAACAGAGATATGAACTATTGCCAATATGAATCCTGATGCATGACGTGGGCACAGACCCACCAAAGCTACACTCAGCTCACCTCATTCCAGGCGCTTGTCTGCTGGAGACCATGAGCCTTGTTAGTCACACATTAGCACCGTGGTAGGAAACAGCCTCCATCATTTCATTAGATCTGAATTTGGACTGTTTCCCTCTGGATGAGAACCAAGTCTGTCAAATCTATTGATCCAACACAAACTATCAAACACATTGGCTCACAGTCAGATTGGCTTTGTATGGATGGTGTAACAGGGGCTGGGAAAGGATGCTGAAAGCTGAATATAATACAGAACAATAACAGGACATATAATCATGTAGAAACATGATCTTCAACAGGCACACTTTATTATTCATGATCACAAACACAAAGAACTTGTGCAGCCCTGATATCAGCCCTAATATATGAGTGTGTTTGCCCAAAGATTGAAACAGCATCAACATGACAGCTGTAAGAAATCTTCTCTCAGCCTTGTTTGGCAGAAGATCCCTGCAACAAAGATTGTAGCTGAAAGATGACGTGTGTAAAGTTTGTCTTTGGGAGGGTTGAGGCTGTTTTAGACCTTTGATAGTTTCCAATCCAGTTCTGAAAGACAGAAATAAAAACAACATCATTAAGATCAGATCATGGAGCTGTTTGCTGCCTTGTTTCTAGCTTCACATTACAAGACTTTACTACAATAAAGATGCTAACATGTATCTGTAGGAACAACATCATTGAATCTATAACAACTGGAGCCAAACCAGTGGCTCTGCTGGGATCACTGGTGAGCCAACACTTCCTTGTTGGATGCAGATTTCAGGGCTTCCTGTTGCTCCTCCGTTATAACTGTTCTCTCTTCTCAACACATGATGACACAAAGGAATCAGCAGTGACGAAGATGATGCTGAAGAGAAGCACACATTTCACACATATAACAGACCAGTGCAGTTACACACACCTCTGCTTGACATTAGGCCTCAAACAAAGACACAAAACACTAACTTGACTCTAAATAGAAGAAACTGGCAGCTTTTTCTGTTCTGTGCTTATTTATATTTAACACACATGCTTCTCTTTGTGCAAACACACATCGCACTATAAGGGTAACCTAGCACACAATGATTGGACAGCACAGTGATGATGCTGGGAGATCCCTATCTAAGCAACACAGAAACACTGAGAACTTTAAACATTGATTATATTGAGATAAGCAGCCGACCCAGTCTAGATAAAGGCGAGCAGCTGGGACCGCTGCTGCACCAAAAACAGGTTTCAGTGTTTCCATGTGTGTGTGTGTGTGATGTCTTTACTTATACTGGTCAATAGACTTTAGTCAACACATTATTGAAAGGTGTTACACATGAAATAAAAACAGTGTTTCATCTTTATTCCTCTGAAGCAGCTGCATTATAACCAATCTGCTCCTTTGTGGCCTTTAAAACAGCCTTAAATAACTGTTGTTATATTTGTTGCAGTTTCTGCTCCTCTTGGACAGACGACTCCTGAAAAGACATTTTTGAATTTCAATGTGACTTTAACTGGATAAATATGGGATATATAAACGTCCCTCTGCAACAAACTGATTCCAGCTTCTACCTCATGATAGGAATGTTTTTGTGGCTCAAGATGACCTGATATCTTTCATGATGGAGACATTTGACACATGTTTCACATATTATAGACCAACAAGTTATTCATAGCAGTTTAAATACGGGGAGTCACTTTTGGGCCCAGCAGATAAAACAGAGCCAATATTTCCTTCTTTATTTAAGTGACGTGTGTCACAGATGTGACAAAGTAAAGTGTAACTGAACATTAGTAACGTTATTCTCATTGCGTGCTTTGAAGTTAGCATCAGCTAAAGTAATATACTAGCAAAAAACCATTTTCAGGTTCAACTTCCATCATACAGATGATGCTCGTGGCAAAAGAGTAACGTTCAGAAGCCTTTTCATTATGAAATCTGTTTCTGTTCATGAGGAAATCATATTCAAACTGATTAAATAGACATTTTTCAGTAGTTAGCTGCTATGCGCCCGTCTCAGTGTGAAGTGAACTGGAGTCTGTCTGTACTGGATCTGGATTCATCGCCGTCCCTCCAACAGCGACACAGCGATCCGGCTCACCGATTGGTGATAACGACCTACTGAGCCTGCTGGCAGGTGCAGGAGGGCCAATCTGGGCCACAGTTATGGGGCTGATAACTGCTAATAACGCCCATTGATGGACTGATAACATGAATATTAAATGTCAGCTTCCTCCAAAATAAGAGCTTTTTTTAAAACTCAGACTGAGGTCTTATTTTGAAAGGCACAGTTTGTTGAAGCCGTTTGCTGGAGCAGGACCCTGAACAATTAGAAAAAGCAGATTTAAAAATACTTCATATCATCTATGCTAATTAAACTGACATCATCTTCTCACCAGCAGAGGGCCACAAATCACCCTCTATGAAGAGTCATCAGAGACATCAGAGCTGTATGTATTGATCTGATTAATATGGAAGTTCATGTTTCTGTGATTGGATCAGTTTTTAAAAGCAGCTGCTTTTTAGAATGACAGAAACATGAGAGATGCTGAATGTCTTTAATATTTGATACACTGAGTACTATTGAATCTCCACTAATTCAGCCATGATGGAAACATCCCATTAAGAAAGAGAAATCAAACATTTGGATTCATTTTAATGACTTGTTGAAAATGCAGAGGAGCTGGTTGTGAACTGAGCTTCAGAGAAACACAACATACTGAGATTCACTGTGAAGCTTTGAGTGGAAAAAGACAGAAAAACAACATGTGGATCCTGGAATAATAGGAGCTTCCATCTTTAAAGGACTGAAGAGGAAGAAGTTTACAAGGAATCATTTAGAAGAGTTTCAAACATCAACTGATTGAATCCATGAATCTGAAACGTGTTTGTGAGTGAAAGAGACAGACATGTACAGACTGAACTATCTGTTCAACAGTCAGAGTGTTTCTCTAACAGGAGACACTCTTTACACTCAACTCAGCACAGGGACACTGAGGAACCAAGAGACCAGTCTAGCCAAAACCCAGGATAAAGAGTTTCAGTGAATGTGGTGTTGAAGGTGTGGAGGTGGATCAAAGTGTCAGAGGAGACTATATAGAAGGACAGAGTGCCAGCAGGACAGTCCACATACACTGCCACTCTGTTAGAGACAGAGGAGGAGGAGGAGGAGGAGGAGGAGGAGGGGGAGATGGGTGTTAGTCTGTTATTGTGCCAGACAGAGTAGCCTAATTTATCAGAGCACCTCAGACTCCAGGAGTGAGGGTTGAATCCAAAAAAAGAGTCATATTTCTCTCCTTTCCTTCTGATGCTTCTGTAACTCACTGATATATAAACCTTTCTATTCCACTCGACCTCCCAGTAACAGCGACCAGTCAGACCATTTCCACACAGCAGCTGTTCCCATTCATCAAATCTGTCTGTATGATCAGGATATGACTGGACCTCCCAAACATGTGTCACCTTCCTGTTGTTGTCAGACAGTTGGAGGTTTGTGTGTACTGTGTTTGTGTCAATTGTGAGTTGACAGGAATCTGATGGAGAGAACAAACAGAACAATCCAGCTGCAGTTATTGATCCATCATCTGTTCATTGATTGACACTTTGATGATGACTCCTGACATCAGAATGATGAAGATAGTTGAATGTGTGCTGCTTTGTTTTCATGAATCAAAAACACACTTACACTTCCTCAGACCTGGTCTCAACCATTGTTCTCCAGCAGGCTCCACCCTGAAAGGAGGAGGGGGGTCAGACCAGCACAGTCTCTTTCAGCATGCACACATAGACATTACAAGGCTCTCATACACAGACTGTTAGACACTGAGGATGGCTCAAAGCATGGCTCCACTGTTTTAAGCATTTAGATAAAAAAAAACCATTTACATTTAATTATAAGCACATTTAAAAACAACACAGGTTGAGCCAAAGCGCTGCACATAGTAGAGATAAAATAGTAAACACACACACGAACATTTTCACAAATACACTTCAATCCATACGTGGATCTTGGTGTCAGTGTGGTTACTGTACCTGACCTCTGGCCCCTGAGTGATTGCAGCGTTTTTTCCATATGTTTTAACCCTCTGGGGTCCAGGGTATAACTGGCCGTTTTTGACTACTTTTGATTTTACCTCTATATTTCACCTTTAAAATGTGTTTTTCTTGCCTTGTTTGGTATCATTATTTTCAGCACAACCTCAAATATCTGAAATTTGAGTTAGTTTTTCATTTTGATATACTATATTAGCACAGTTGATCTAAATTCAGACAAAAAATTAAAATTCCGAGTAGAAAAAAGTTATATCTTTTACTGTAAAACCCACAAACATTTTTAACGAACCATTTTCATAACTTGAAATGCAAATAGAAATTGTACATTTCTAAAAATTATGCACAAGTTTTGCAAACAACAAAGTTATATGGTACTATTTACCTAAAAATGCAGCAAAGGCCTCAGGGGTTTTTATATAACTATTTATATCTATTTACAAAACAATCAGGTGTGCTGCATCAAATAAGAAGGCACACAAATTATTTGTGCCAGTCCAAAAAATGTAGTTTGTGTTCAGTATAAGACAGAAGAGAACACCACAGGCCAAAACCCTGCAGGTCTGACTGCAGGAGGTGCATCAGTCCAGTTTCCCATGTGGAGACAGCGTTTACACTGGAATCCACCTTTGACGGCTTTTTTTGGAGAAAATATGAAATTCAGCAGTATAACTGACACACAATACAAAACAATAACTACACAACACACTAACTACAGCCTCCAAACACACTAAACATCACTAATGTCTCAGATATGAAAACTCGCTCTCTCTCTTTCTTTCGCTCACCTGCTTTCCGTCGCGGGTGTCACTCCTAAAAACATCCACTTCTCCCTAAACAACCAAATGTCACATGTTGCCATATCATTTTTTTGATTGGCTGACATGGTAAACTAACACCCAATGGGGAAGGGGTGTTTTTTCTTTTTCTTTTTTCACTCGCAAAGGGAGAGTGTTTGCTAGCGCTGTCTGTAGAAAACACCGTTTTTACCGATCTTCCCACTGTAAACACCCCTGTTTTGTTCAGAAAAAACATCGCGTGTATTTTTATCATAACTCTGGTTTTACGTGGCCTATCGACACAATTCAAAAACTGGTATATAGTTTGAAGTCCGCACTTTCGACCCAAGTTGAAATGGAGACTCTGACTCGCTGCATCTTGTAGCTGTGTCGTCTTAAATTGGTCATGTGAACCAAACTTAAATATGTAAGAAGGCTACATATACAAAGATTCAACTACATACACTTAACTGTAGGGCTGTGCGTTATGACCAAAATGTCATATCCCGATATAAGACATTTCTCATCCCAAGATACAAAACAATGCTTTTTCTGTAAATTCTGGGAATCTCGGGCAATTTGACTTCCATCCCACATAGCAAAATTGGGATGTCCCGGATCAGGCCCACACAATGTACTTACACATGGCACACATACCTCTGGTTTGCCAGAGGTGGCCCACACATGGGCCAGCACAAGTGCCAGTTGCAGACAGTGCTGGCCCATGTGCTGGCCATGAACAGTTTCAGCTCTGGCCCTAGATGTCAGCCTAATGTGTACCTTAATCAAGCCATGTAGTAACATGTGCCGGAACATAATAGTGCAAAAGTAACATGATGCAACTCTGTTCAGACAGTGAATGGACTGATTCTCATATAGCACTTTTGTACTCTCCCAGATTACTCAAAACACATATATATATATATATATATATATTAAAAAAAAACACCCAGCACGCCCCTGCAGGCGGTTTTATCCTTCAAGCTCGGGTCCTCTACCAGAGGCCTGGTAGCTTGAGGGTCCTGCGCAGTATCTTAGCTGTTCCCAGGACTGCGCTCTTCTGGACAGAGATCTCCGATGTTGTTCCCGGGATCTGCTGGAGCCACTCGCCTAGCTTGGGAGTCAGCGCACCTAGTGCTCCGATTACCACGGGGACCACCGTTACCTTTACCTTCCACATCCTCTCGAGCTCTTCTCTGAGCCCTTGGTATTTCTTCAGCTTCTCGTGTTCCTTCTTCCTGATATTGCTGTCATTCGGAACCGCTACATCAATCACTACGGCCCTCTTCTTCTGTTTGTCTACCACCACTATGTCCGGTTTGTTAGCCACCACCATTTTGTCCGTCTGCATCTGGAAGTCCCACAGGATCTTAGCTCGGTCATTCTCCATCACCCTTGGGGGCATCTCCCATTTTGACCTTGGGACTTCCAGGTTATACTCGGCACAGATGTTCCTGTACACTATGCCGGCCACTTGGTTATGGCGTTCCATGTATGCCTTGCCTGCTAGCATCTTGCACCCTGCTGTTATGTGCTGGATTGTCTCTGGGGCATCTTTACACAGCCTGCACCTGGGGTCTTGCCTGGTGTGATAGACCCCAGCCTCTATGGATCTTGTACTCAGAGCTTGCTCTTGTGCTGCCATGATTAGTGCCTCTGTGCTGTCTTTCAGTCCAGCTTTGTCCAGCCACTGGTAGGATTTCTGGATATCAGCCACCTCCTCTATCTGCTGGTGGTACATACCGTGCAGGGGCCTGTCCTTCCATGATGGTTCCTCGTCTCCCTCCTCTTTGTTGGGTTTCTGCTGACTGAGGTATTCACTGAGCACTCGGTCAGTTGGGGCCATCTTCCCAGTGTATTCTTGGATGTTCGTTGTCTCATCCTGGACTGTGGTGCTGACACTCACCAGTCCCCGGCCCCCTTCCTTCCGCTTATCGTACAGCCTCAGGGTGCTGGACTTGGGGTGAAACCCTCCACGCATGGTAAGGAGCTTTCTTGTCTTTATGTTAGTGGCTTCTATCTCCTCCTTTGGCCAGCCTATTACCCCAGCAGGGTACCTGATCACGGGCAGGGCGTAGGTGTTGATGGCCCGGATCTTGTTCTTACCGTTCAGCTGACTCCTCAGGACTTGCCTGACCCTCTGCAGGTACTTGGTGGTTGCAGCTTTTCTAGCGGCCTCTTCATGGTTTCCATTCGCTTGGATCCTTGGATCCCCAGGTACTTGTAACTGTCCTCTATGTCTGCAATGTTGCCTTCTGGTAGTTCAATCCCCTCAGTTCTGACTACCTTCCCTCTCTTTGTTACCATCTGACTAAAATTCTCCAGCCCGAATGAAATCCCGATGTCATTGCTGTATAGCCTGGTAGTGTGGATCAGTGAATCGATGTCTCGTTCACTCTTGGCATACAGCTTGATGTCATCCATGTACAGGAGGTGGCTGACAACTGCTCCGTTCCGTAGTCGGTATCCGCAGCCAGTCTTGTTAATGATCTCACTGAGGGGGTTCAGGCCTATGCAGAACAGCAGCCTTCTTGTAATCAATCCAGGCAGTGCGCAGGATGGTCAGTCTGGTCTTGCAGTCTCGGCTGACTGTTCTGTGTACCAGTAGCTGTTGTTTTGCGCCTCTGGTATTCTTGCCTATCTATCTATATGTCTATATATATATATATATATATATATATATATATATATATATATATATATATATATATCTATATCTATATATATATATATATATATATATATATATATAGATATATCTGTACATACATACATACATATATACCCAAGAGGAGGAAGGCGAGGAACCATCATGGAAGGACAGGCCCCTGCACGGTATGTACCACCGGCAGATAGCGGAGGTGGCTGATAGCCAGAAATCCTACCAGTGGCTGGACAAAGCTGGACTGAAAGACAGCACAGAGGCACTAATCATGGCAGCACAAGAACAAGCTCTGAGTACAAGATCCATAGAGGCTGGGGTCTATCACACCAGGCAAGACCCCAGGTGCAGGCTGTGTAAAGATGCCCCAGAGACAATCCAGCACATAACAGCAGGGTGCAAGATGCTAGCAGGCAAGGCATACATGGAACGCCATAACCAAGTGGCCGGCATAGTGTACAGGAACATCTGTGCCGAGTACAACCTGGAAGTCCCGAGGTCAAATGGGAGATGCCCCCAAGGGTGATGGAGAATGACCGAGCTAAGATCCTGTGGGACTTCCAGATGCAGACGGACAAAATGGTGGTGGCCAACCAACCGGACATAGTGGTGGTAGACAAACAGAAGAAGACGGCTGTAGTGATCGATGTAGCGGTTCAATGACAGCAATATCAGGAAGAAGGAACACGAGAAGCTGGAGAAATACCAAGGGCTCAGAGAAGAGCTCGAGAGGATGTGGAGGGTGAAGGTAACGGTGGTCCCGTGGTAATCGGAGCACTAGGTGCGGTGACTCCCAAGCTAGGCGAGTGGCTCCAGCAGATCCCGGAACAACATCGGAGATCTCTGTCCAGAAGAGCGCAGTCCTGGGAACAGCTAAGATACTGCGCAGGACCCTCAAGTTCCCAGGCCTCTGGTAGAGGACCTGAGCTTGAAGGATAAACCGCCCGCAGGGGCGTGCTGGGTGTTTTTATATATCTATCTATATATATATATATATATATATATATACTGGACCCACTGCCCTCACTGGACCCACTGCAATTTGCATACCGCCATAACTGCTCAACGGATGATGCCATCTCCACTGCACTCCATCTTGCCCTCACACAATTGGACAAGAAGGACACACACGTTCGAATGCTGTACATAGATTTCAGCTCAGCATTTAACACGATCATCCCCCGACAACTGATCGGAAAGCTGAGCCTGTTGGGCCTGAACACCTCCCTCTGCAACTGGATCCTGGACTTTCTGACCGGAAGGCCTCAGTCAGTACGGATCGGGAACTGCACCTCCAGCACCACCACACTGAGCACTGGGGCCCCACAAGGCTGTGTGCTCAGTCCTCTGCTGTTCACACTGCTGACTCATGACTGTGTAGCAACACACAGTTCAAACCACATCATTAAGTTCGCTGATGACACGACCGTGGTGGGTCTCATTAGCAAGAGCGACGAGTCAGCGTACAGAGAGGAAGTGCAGAGGCTAACGGACTGGTGTAAAGACAACAACCTGTCTCTGAATGTTGACAAGACAAAAGAGATGGTTGTTGACTTTAGGAGGACACGAGGCGACCACTCACCGCTGAGCATCAACGGTTCCTCTGTGGAGATCGTCGACAGCACCAAATTCCTGGGCGTCCACCTGGAGAAAGACCTCGGATGGTCCCTCACACTCAGCTTCCTGCACAAGAAAGCCCAACAGCGTCTCTTCTTTCTGA
The DNA here is from genome assembly GCF_013358895.1 of Oreochromis aureus. Lineage (NCBI taxonomy): Eukaryota > Metazoa > Chordata > Actinopteri > Cichliformes > Cichlidae > Oreochromis > Oreochromis aureus. The sequence continues at coordinate 99,296,256 of NC_052944.1, read as the reverse complement.
GAAGACTGAGAAAAGCCCAGCTTCCACCACCGATCCTGACCACCTTCTATAGAGGAACTATTGAGAGCATCCTGAGCAGCTGTATCACTGCCTGGTTTGGGAACTGTGCCGTATCGGACCGCAAGACCCTACGGCGGATAGTGGGAACAGCAGAGAAGATCATCGGAGTCTCTCTCCCCTCTATTAAGGACATCTACACCACACGCTGCATCTGCAAAGCCACCAGCATTGTGGCTGATTGGACACACCCCTCTCACACACTCTTCACACTCCTGCCATCTGGAAAAAGGTACCGAAGCATTCGGGCACACACATCCAGACTGTGCAACAGCTTCTTTCCACAAGCCATCCGTCTCCTCAACAAAAAGGGACTGGACTGATAAACACACACACACACACACTCTCTATCACTCAGCTCAACTCAACTACCTCAAAGCATTGACACTGGACTTACACATCAACCTGTAAATGCTCTTTTTGCACAATATTTTTATGTTTACTGTTCCTGCACTACCTACCTACCAAGTATGTTTACAGTTTCCTTTGCACTACCTACCTAGTTAGATAGTTAGTTTTAGTTAGATAGTTAGTTTTTGTTAATTTATGTTGTAATTTATGTTAGGTCAGTCTGTCCTGTCTCTAGTTAGCTAGTTTAGTGATTTTCTGTTAATTTATGTTGTAAATTTATGTTGCATGTAGCACCTTGGCCCTGGAGGAACGCTGTTTCGCCTCACTGTGTACAAACTGTATATGGCTGAAGTGACAATAAAGCCGACTTGAAGACTTGAAGACATATATACATACATACATACATACATACACAGTTATATATATATATATATCTATACACATATATATAGATAGCGTTAGGAAAATACATTTTCTAGCGCTTATTTGCTGTGTATTTTGTTTTATGCATTTAATAACAGGCCAGTATATTAAAGGCCACCTCTGAGTTATAAACTGTGTCATAGGTCATTAGATTGTTTAGCAAGACTGAAAACTGCACAACAGGAAGCTTTGTGCAGAGTTGCAGAGAACATTGCCTACGTTTGTGCTGGTAAAAGATAACAACAGGAAATGACATTAAGGTCATAAAAACTAGACATGAGGAACTATGGTGCAGATGTTTTTGCAGCTATGTGCCAGATATGTAGAATTAAAATAGATAAAGTACTGGTTTTGTAAGGGAGGAGGGAGCAGGCTATATTATACACGTCCGGCCTGTAATGCTTAACACCATGCACATCTCCTTTCGAGAAGGTAATGATTGAAGAAAAGGATTATAAATAACTCTGAATCTGTGTCTTTTCTGCCCAGTCTGAAGAATTAAAGAACCTTGGCCTATAATTTATATATATATACATACTAGGGGTGCAACAATATTCGTATCGATATTGAACCGTTCGATACAGTGCTTTCGGTTCGGTACGCATATGTATCGAGCAATACAAAATTTTTAATTTATTTTATCAACTTTTCTTCTGACGATGCTGTCTGTGTTGAGAGCTCAGTGGATCTGCGTTCAACTACTCCGCCTAGGCTGCACTGTCGAGCGCAGATCCACTGAGCGCAGCGCAAGCTAGCAAGACCGAAGTTAAGCTCGTTGCAACATGGCAACTGCCTCAACGCTACCCGAAATTGAACCTCCCCCATCCTCATTCAGATCTGGCGTTTGGAACTATATTGGTTTTCATGTGAAGTATGACCCTGATGGTAAGCGCGTCATGGACAAAAGTAAAACAGTATGTCGGATGTGCCACGTAATGCTCAAATACATTAGTAGGAACTAATGTGGAACTAGTGTGTTAGCGCAGTTAGCTTGTTAATGTCTTGATGCCAGCCCCACACACGGGGCGATCCGCGGGAACTCATTAACGGAGATTTGCCGCGTTATGGCGTTAATGTCATTTTAACGAGATTAATGCTGACAGCACTAGTGGGAACATAATGAATATGACTGCACATTTACGCCAACATCATCCTAGTGCAAAGACAAGTGGAAGCAGACAAAAACAACAAGCGCGCATGCTACAAACTTTACCCGGGTCATTTAGACAGCCGTTAGCACATGATTCTCCTTATGGGGACCTGATATGTTTAATATGCTGCAGAGAATATACCCCAGAAGAAGCGTATAGTATAGCTTTTATTTTGGAAAGAGCCATTTCTCTGTAACAAACTCTCTTTTCCAAAGATGAGTGATTTCTCGATCAGATAGATTTAGATTTATTTTTTATTATTTTGTTGTTTCAGCAACATTACATTTAAAAACTGTACTTTTGAATTAAAATATATATATATAATTTTAATAAATGACAAATTAAAAAGGCATGAACATTTTTTTGTATCAAAAAAATATCGAACCGTGACACCAAAGTATTGAACCGAACCGAACCGTAAATTTTGTGTATCGCTGCATACTTCGAAACGATAGATGTTTTCGTATCATTTCATATCATCATATTTTGTCATCTGATCTATTTCGACATATCGCACAGCCGTACTTCACTGTGGTACAAAAACTAGTAGATCAATACATTCATTGACTAGCAATGACCTAAAAACACAGCTATGTTCCTTATGTTCACGAATTCCAATCAGCACTTCAGGAACTATGTGAAGTCTGCATGAACCACGTCACAATCCCGCATTCTGAACCTCCGCTGACACAACTTGCCATTCAAAGGCTCTGCTTTCTGATCTCAACTTAGATCAACTGACCAGTCACTTCTTGCAGTCCCCATGTCGAGATTGAAACACCGGGGGGACCGAGCTTTCACTGTTGTGGCCCCAAAATTATGGAATAAACTGCCCCTCCATATTAGGCTGGCCCCAACACTTGAAATGTTCAAATCACTTTTAAAAACACACTTTTTTCCCCCAAGGCTTTTTAGGAGTAGTACCAGAATCAGCGTGTAGTCAATTTTAGTCAGTGTTTGGCCACTCTTAATGTTTTTAATTTTTTTAATTTTATTCATTGTATATCTTATTGTCTACTTTACGAATGTTTTAATATTCAATATATACTGATTTATTTTTATCTTCTTTTTTCATTTATGTATTTATTTTATTGTTACTTACTTAGACTTAGATCCTCCCATGCCTTATGTGGCATATCGGGTGGCAAACGAACACCACCAAGCTCGATCTTGTGCCCGGGCTTCAGCTTCTTCCAACGATATATTTGATGTCTTTAGGTCTTGATGGAATGACCTTCGCCAGGTGTTGCGGGGACGCCCTCGTGGTCTTTTAATGCCCAGGGGTTGCCAGCACATCGCTGTTTTTGGAATCTGTGTGTCATCCATGCGGAGGATATGGTCGGCCAGTCGGATTCTTTTGCGTGCAACGATGTTGCGAAGTTTGACTGTGCCACTTCTTCGCAGGACCTCCTTGTTGGTGATGTGGTCGGTGTAGCAGATCCTCAGAATGCGGCGAAGACATTGCTGTTGAAAGACGTCGAGCTTGGTGTCGATGCAGGCTGACACCTTCCAAGTCTCGCTGGCATAAATGGCAGTTGGGATGATGACTGAATTAAGCAACCGGAGTTTGATCTTAAGGGAGATGGTCGGGGAGGACCAGATCTTGTTCATCCTCCGAAACACTGCAGCTGCCTTTCCAATGCGGCATTTGACATCCACATCTGTCATGGGAAATCACGCTACCGAGGTAGGTGAATTTCTCCACTTCTTCTAGCTGCTGTGTCACGATGTAGATTCCTCGTCGTGGGTCCTTGGAGCTGACACGCATGATCTTTTCAGAGCTAATCCTCAGGCCAGTCTTGCCAGCTTCTCTTCTTAGATTGGTTGTTTCTTGCTGTAGCTTCAGCTTGTCTTCCTCAAGTAAGGCGATATCACCAGCGAAATCGAGGTCGCCAAGACGGTCTTGATCAGACCAATGGATGTCAGCTCCTGTACGGGCACCGGCTCGTCGCATAACGTAGTCGAGGGCAACGAGAAAAAGTAGAGGTGACAGGATGCAGCCCTGCCTGACACCGGTGGTGATTTAGAAGAAGTCGGTGTGGCCATTTAAGGCCTTAACGCAACAGCATGATCGCAAGTACAGGTCCTTGAAGATGCTGATGAAGATGGTAGGGACACCGTATAATTTTATTGTTATTCATATTTATTTCTTCGTCTGATTAATGCATAGTTTTTAACTGTTATCTCTGTTTCATTATTGGAAAGCACTTTGTGTAACTATGTTGTTTTTAAAGTGCTTGTGGAATAAGGGAAATATTTTACTGCTACTTATGCTTATTATCATTATCATTGCATTAGTTAACTTTGCATTAAGTCATGATCATTGCATTAAACCATATAATAATCACTTCATTGAAGCAGTTATTGAAGCTGCTGACATTACATTAAAATCTGTATTACAGGTGTTATCATAATCACATAATAATCTCTCATTGCAGGCGCAACTGTAATCATTTTATATACACATTGCAAGTTGGTGCTTATTAATGAGTTGTAGCTCAGCCAACTAGTTAGAAAGTTGAAAGCTCCGTTGGGCGTGAATGTCCCGGCGAAACATGGAGTAAGTGGCTTGGAGCTATGGAAGGTTCAATGCACGCACGCCTACAAAACACATATAATACATGTAATCAAGAAACAGGCTTGAGTGAAGGCCTGAATGTATTTAGCTTCTTGTTGCATTTGAGTTTGCCTAGTTACAGGTGACAGAAGAGGTGGCCAGATGACTACCATCCCCAAGGACCGTCTGGAGGGTGCAGCAAGTGGCCTTATATGGAAAATGTGATAGAAACAGGAACTTCTATGTCTATTTTAGCTTATGAAAATGAATATTTACTGTATCTGACATATCACAATCTTTGTAAACGCATGAGGGGGCGTTAACCCTGATGAATCAAAAGCAATCTGAAGTGTCTTTTTGGGTGGAGTTCTACAACTGATGTTTGGCAGTTCGTACCTCCCCGCATGTGTATTCAATAAACTCTTCCATTTGATTGCATCCTTCTGGGCCTTTGGTATTTTGTTTTGGATCTCAATATTTCGAATCGGGACATGCTCTATAAATAAAGTTCGATTGGATTGGATGTAATCATGGTAGCCCAACAACCCACTGACACAGCCAATGACAGTTAAGGAGTTAAGTCATGTAAATATTATCATCTGATTGGTTTGAATCCTAGTCTGTCAGAGAAAGAGGTCCAACCTCAAACCCCTCACTGCTAGCTAACAGCAGGCTAACAACACTATGCTAACTGTATTGATCATTAGCAGCAAACGATATTTTGTCCAATAACAACTGCTCTCAGTTTAACTGTAGGCTTTATCTGAAGTGTTCTCAGGGTTAAGGTTTCTGTGGGACAGCTCTTTGGGGACATGAGCAGTGTTAATTGCTCTGGTTAGGTCTGTTTACATGTGGACATTTTTTTTACCTGTTTACTGAAACACAAAAGGTTGAGTCTGTTCATCGGGACGTAGTGTTTTCAGTGATAGAAACCTTTCGTCACTCATCCAAGTGACTTCTTCAGTCTCAGCTGGCTGCAAGTTTCCCCAACCTTATAAACAGTACATTTGCAAAATAACTGAAACCAGCCCTTTTTCAGTCTCAGACTGAAGAACCTGACCTTTTGGGGTTATTCTTACCTGGATGAGCATGCATCAAGATGTTTACTGAAATATATTCCAATTATATTTATTGTTGAACATAATGTGTAAATGCAGAATTTTCCGCTTTCATTTGAGTTCATTTGTATCCACATTCAATCTGAAATAGGGTTTAGAAGTTTCAGCTCTTTAACATGTGCCAACCTCTTTTTAAAGAGACCAAAAGTAATTGGATGACTGATTCAATGGCCTTTTAACAGGCGGAAGAGGACAATTTCTTTGTTAAGTCATTATCTATTAAGCAGACAAAAAGCAGGGGTGGAACTAGTTCATGCATTTATTACTTCCAGGCTGGACTACTGTAATTCATTATTATCAGGATGTCCTAAAAACTCGCTGAAAAGCCTTCAGCTAATCCAAAAGACTGCAGCAATAGTACTGACAGGGACTAGAAAGAGAGAGCATATTTCTCCTGTATTGGCTTCCCTTCACTGGCTTCCCGTTAAATCCAGAATTGAATTCAAAATCCTGCTCCTCATATACAAGGTCTTAAATAATCAGGCCCCATCTTATCTTAATGATCTTGTAGTACCATATCACCCTATTTGAGCATTTCGCTCTCGCTCTGCAGGCTTACTTGTTGTTCCTAGAGTATTTAAAAGTAGAATGGGAGGCAGAGCCTTCAGTTTTCAGGCCCCTCTTCTGTGGAACCAGCTTCCAGTTTGGATTCGGGAGACAGACACTATCTCTACTTTCAAGATTAGGCTTAAAACTTTCCTTTTTGCTAAAGCATATAGTTAGGGCTGGACCAGGTGACCCTGAATCCTCCCTTAGTTATGCTGCAATAGTCGTAGGCTGCCAGGGATTCCCATGATGCATTGAGTTTTCCTTTCCAGTCACCTTTCTCACTCACTATGTGTTAATAGACCTCTCTGCATTGAATCATATCTGTTATTAATCTCTATCTCTCTTCCACAGCATGTCTTTCATCCTGTTTTCCTTCTCTCACCCCAAACGATCTCAGCAGATGGCCCTGCCCCTCCCTGAGCCTGGTTCTGCCGGAGGTTTCTTCCTGTTAAAAGGGAGTTTTTCTTTCCCACTGTCGCTAAAGTGCTTGCTCATAGGGGGTCATATGATTGTTGGGTTTTTCTCTGTACCTATGAAGCGCCTTGAAGCGAGTTTTGTTGTGATTTGGCGCTATATAAATAAAACTGAATTGAATTGAATTGAATTGATATAACTCGTGGTGCTTGCATTTAAAACTGCAAATAGATAACTTGCAGCCAAAGCACAACATGACTTATCAGTTCTCATTAATGTTCCTGCAAAACAGACTCCTTGGAGACCCCCTACATAAATATCCATGTACTATCCAGCTAGACTAGTGTGTCTGTCCCTGAAAATATTCCTGCATGTGTGATTGTTCATGTCTCATCTGCAGCAAACAAACAGGAAGTGAGTGAAGGACACAGGAAATGTTTCCAGTTCTTCCTCCTCTATCAGACATTCTCTCCATACCTGAGAGTGTCCAGTCTCCAGCCTTGATCCTTCAGTCCAGCCGACAGCAGCTTCATTCCTGAGTCACCTGGATGATTGTAGCTCAGGTCCAGCTCTCTCAGATGGGAGGGGTTGGAGCTCAGAGCTGAGGCCAGAGAAGTACAGCCTTCCTCTGTGATCAGACAGCCTGACAGACTGCAGACACACAAAACAACAATCCATTACGTTTTTCAGTAACGAGTAATCTAACTAATTACTATTCCTATCGTTACAACGCTGTTACAGGTACTAACAAGAAAATGCGATCCGTTACTATTTTTCAACAAACAGACGGTTGAAGCTGTGTTCAGCTTACCGCATCTTACATCAGTTGCATGGAAGTAGCTCACTACGTAAGTATCAGGACGCTACAGCTTTAAGCAGCTGCGCGCGCTCCCGCGCACAGTAATCACGATCACTGTCTAGCACAACACCTGGAGCTAAGGGGGCAAAACAATCGCATGAGTGCTCCTGTTTGACTGAGGGAGAATAAAGTAGTCGTGGTAAGTGTTACGAAATAAATATACAGGGTGGGCCATTTATATGGATACACCGTAATAACATGGGAATGGTTGGTGATATTAAAGTCCTGTTTGTGCCACATTAGTATATGTGAGGGGGCAAACTCCTCAAGATGGGTGGTGACCATGGTGGCCATTTAGAAGTAGGCCATCTTGGATACAACTTTTGTTTTTTCAATAGGAAGAGGGCCATGTGACACATCAAACTTATTGGTAATGTCAGAAGAAAAACAATTTTAATTTTTAATTTTTTCAGAACTCTCTCAGTACATCATGTTTAGGTAGGAACTAGTGAGCTAACTTCTGCTAACTTCCTGCTAACTTCTAATGCCGTTAAATTTAATAAACTCTGTTTTCATGGATGCCTGGATGTTAAATTAAAATTGTCATACCTGGTAAAGCAGCAACATCGATCATTTTATTACAGATGAAAGAATTTAGACAATTTTTAACTCTCAGTGATGCCCCAGTATTCATTTGACTTTGGGACCTGAAGCGGAGTTTAGACCCATTTTGCTCACAAATGTTGTGACATGGCGTAACCCAGCTCATAACCTTAGCATGTCGGATCAGTATGCGTCACGTGATAGAGCAGATGTGGCCTGCAAGACCTGTCGGTGGTCTGGTTGAGCATTTCGAGCCTCGCTACTAAACCGGCATTTCATCTCAGAGAAAGCTATCCCAGAGAAGTAATTAAGTGTGTAAGGTCATCTCTGAATGTTTGCAAAGCATTCCCACGTTAAGCTTAATAACGCATATATGGAGCGACTGCCTCTCATTTTCTCCACCTCCCTCTCCTTTTGTTACTTCAATCATGAAACTGATCAATGATCAGCTGATCGGCTTTTCTGTTGCAAGTCTTGTCTCTCTTGTTTGTTTATCTTCCACTTTGCATCAGAAAGAAACCAGCTGCTGAACAACAGCAGCACGTTTAAGCTTGATACACTGTTGTATTACTTTCTACACCAGGATCGTTTTATAAGTAGCTGACAGCTGGTAACTGTGCAGGGTTCTGCATATCTCAGTCAGATGTCTCTGACTGTAATGAAAACAGGTCTGTTTTCATTACAGTCAGAACATGTGAGCGCAGCTCCCAGTCTTCATTAATATTATGTACTGTATCTCCCAAGATGGCGCCGAGTATGGCAGCCTCATCGCAAGCTCCCCCAAGCAACAGGTAGTTTTTGTGTTTAATTTTACTTTTCCTTTATTTTGAGTAGTATATGTCTCCTTATGTATGCCCGACAAACCTTACTGGACATAAGAGATGGACTTTCTCATCACTTTCTGGAGTTCAAGTTTTGCAACACGGACCCTCCATTTGCAGACCCCCCATTCATCTCACCCGAGATGCCTTTGTTCTGGGCCCCTGGAGCCCACAAACGCCGACACAGAGGGAGAAGATCTGGCATCCTGGTTCAACTGAGACGGCGCACTAACCAACCACCGCTCCCCAGTTTATTACTGGCTAATGTGCAGTCTCTGGAGAACAAGATGTGCGAGCTTCGGGCACGGATCTCATTCCAGTGAGAGATGTGGGACTGCTGCGTGATCTGCCTCACAGAAACCTGGCTATCGGTCAAGGTGCCAGACTCCAACATACAATTACCAGGGTTCTCCTCACCAACCATTCCCATTTTATTACGGTGTATCCATATAAATGGCCCACCCTGTACATGAAAAGAGAAACAAATTAAGTTTGAGTGAAAATGTACATTATTTGCACTCTCTGGGCAACTGACTCAGTGACTCAAATGACTCAAAAAACCCAATTCACTTTGGTGAGTGACTCATTGAAACTCGATTCAGTCAAAAGAATAAAATTTACCATCACTGACACTTGTCACCCAGACTAACAACACTCCACAAGTACACCACTAGGAGGCGCTAAAAGACCATATACAGTGAGATTATCACTAAATGTATCCTGTGTCTGACGGTGACTTGGGTTTTTACTAACTGGCTACATGAGCAGGATTAGCTGCATTTCTATCTTTGCATTTCTATCTTTTGTAAAAGCAGCAGATTAGAACCAAACAGAAAATTTCTACTTTTTCTGCAGCAGCAGCTGAATGCATGGAGCCTAAACTCCAGTGACAATGAGACACATACTGTGTGACTGTTGTGACTTTACAGCTGGGCCTCCTTCACTGACATTAGAAAGATATGACTGAATCTATATCACACTTAAAGTTTTCTGTAAATAAAAGAATCAGTGAAAACGAGGCACTTCAGTCGATTTTAAACACAAACTCTGAACATAACCTGCTCCAGACCAGGTTATAGGCTCAGCATCAGTAACCATGGTGATGTAGCAAGTTAAAGAAAGCAAGACAGAGACAGAAAAACATTTATCCTTATAATCACACATCTCCAGTTAACCCAACATGCATGTTTTTGGACTGTGGAAAGAAGCAGAGTATCTGAAGAGAACCCACACAGGCCACACTATCACCCTTATTTAGAGAATTAGAAACTAATGAGTTGATAAAGCAATAAATTCTTTACTATTTTAAAAATATATATATAAAATACATAAAACAGTGTAAAAAATCTCAAACAATATTCATTTTAGTTCAAATGGAAAAGTAGAAAAAAATAAACAGTCTATAAAACCTCCTAGAGCTGAAAGTCTGTGAAGGTTCTCAGTCATCCAGGTCATCATAGTCTAAGGAGCTTGGAAAGAAAAGCGTCTGGAACACTCTAAAGGAAAAGAAAGAAAACGCAGGAAATTTCACACATTGCTTTCAAAAACGCACACTACTCATTCTGAACCTACACAACTCAGAGAAGAAAACACACCTGAAGAAAGCTGGTAGAGACCTAAAGACTGGCAGCTGTAATTGCAGCAAAAGGTGGTTCTACAAAGTATTGACTCGGGGGGCTGAATAGTTACGTACACCCGACTTTTCAGTTATTTATTTGTAAAAAATGTTTGGAATCATGTATGATTTTCGTTCCACTTCTCACGTGTACACCACTTTGTATTGGTCTTTCACGTGGAATTCCAATAAAATTGATTCATGTTTGTGGTTGTAATGTGACAAAATGTGGAAAAGTTCAAGGGGGCCGAATACTTTTGCAAGCCACTGTATGTGCTAGCAAAAAATAAAGACAAGATGCTATCGAGCTAGCCGAGGTGGGTAACAGACATCTCCGAAAATGTCGGAGCGCTTTTCAAAATGTGTGGTGTCTTGATAAACTGAGCAGATATTTGAGGTTTACACAGCTACATTCTCGCCTGAAAATATGTTAAACGTTTATTTTGTGACCCAGAAAGACTACTAAGAGCAATATTAAAACTAATTAGCTGCCGCCATTGTTGGAAACTGAGCTGGGCCGCGCTATGAATTCTGGGACACAGCTTCTTCTTCTTCGGGGTTTAACAGCAGCTGGCATCCTTGTACATGCAGTGCTGCCATCTTCTGTTTCAGTCCGTTATTACACTCATAAATTCTACTACTTATTCCTGCATCTTTTGGGATCTTACTAAGCTTCAAACGACGCGTCGACTATTAAATCAGTCATCGACGATTTTGATAGTTGACGTAATCGTGACTAGTCGACTAATCGTGGCAGCCCTAGTCTCAGCCGATCCTCTCCAATGCCAAAATCCCTCCGTCCATCCTCACAATACAAGAAAAGAAGGCCGTCGCTTCCCTGAGCAAAGACCACAACATCACTATTTTACCAGCTCATAAGGGAAGGTGCACCGTGGTCCTAAACACTACGGATTACCACACAAAAATCACTGCTCTCCTCAGTGACAACAACACCGATGAAGCCTTAAAGCAAGACCCCACAAGCAGCTACAAAAAGAAAGTTATAGCTTGCCTTCAAGACCTTGAAAAGGACAAAATTACTGACCGCCTTACATATCACCGCCTTTACCGAGTGGATGCCATACCCTGCATTTACGGACTTCCTAAGATCCACAAAGAAGGGGTCCAACTCAGATCCATTGTCAGTAGCAGAAACTCAGCCACTTACAACATTTCAAAATACCTTGCTACCATCCTTGCACCTCTCATGGGGAACACCCCACACCACATCAAGAACTCCACCGACTTCACCGACAAGGTCCAGAAACTTTCCCTGGACCCAGATGAAACCATGGTGTCCTTTGATGTAGTCTCTCTCTTCACTTGCATACCCACCACGGAGGCAGTGGAGACTGTCAGAAAATGACTACAAGAAGACAGCGCCTTGGAAGACAGGACCAACTTCACACCCGATCAGATTTGCACATTGTTAGACCTCTGCCCTACCACTACATATTTCAAATACAACGAGGGCTTCTACAGACAAAAACATGGCTGTTCCATGGGCTCCCCCATGTCACCTAATGTAGCCAACCTTTTCATGGAAGAAGTAGAAAGGAAGGCTCTTGGCTCTTTTAAAGGGATAGTGCCCAGCCACTGGTACAGATATGTAGACGACACCTGGGTCGAAATCAAGACACAAGAAATGGAATCCTTCACTGCGCACATTAACGCCGTGGACAAAAACATCAAGTTCACCAGGGAAGACACAAACGATAACTGTTTGCCTTTCCTGGACTGCGCTGTGCACATTGAAGAGAACGGCAACCTCAACATTGAAGTTTACCGGAAGCCCACACACACGGACCAGTACCTCCTCTTTGACTCACATCACCCTCTGGAACACAAACTTGGAGTAATTAGGACCCTACACCACCGAGCAGAACATGTTCCCTCTAAGCCTGAAGGGAAAAAGAAGGAACACACACACGTAAAGGAAGCTTAAAACTTAAAACACTTAAAACACTTAAAACACTTAAAACATGTGGTTATCCTAATTGGGCATTTATAAAGTCAGCAAAGAGGCACAGAAAAGAAGATCAGACACCAGCTAGGGAGGATAAGAAAGGCAGACGCAACAACATTGTCATCCCCTATGTAGCCGGTGTATCAGAGAAACTCAGGAGAGTTTTCTCCAAGCACGACATCCCAGTGCATTTCAGACCCAGCAACACACTCAGACAAAAACTGGTTCACCCGAAAGACAAAACTCCTAAACACAAACTTAGCAATGCTGTATAGTGCAGCAAGGAATGCCCAAACCTCTACATTGGAGAGACCAAACAGCCACTTCACAAGCGTATGGCACAACATAGAAGAGCCACCTCCACAGGACAAGACTCAGCAGTTCATCTGCATCTAAAGGTCAAAGGTCACTCTTTCGAGGATGCCAATGTTCACATTTTGGACAGAGAGGACAGATGGTTTGAAAGAGACCGTGGCTCAGGGGGTTGGGAAGCGCACCTGTAACCGGAAGGTCGCCGATTCGATCCCCGGCCTTTCTGTCCTGGTCGTTGTGTCCTTGGGCAAGACACTTTACCCTACCGCCTACTGGTGTTGGCCAGAGGGGCCGATGGCGCGATATGGCAGCCTCGCTTCTGTCAGTCTGCCCCAGGGCATTTGTGGCTACAACCGTAGCTTGCCTCCAACAGTGTATGAATGTGAGCGTGAATGAATAATGGCATTGTAAAGCGCTTTGGGTGCCTTGAAAAGCGCTATATAAATCCAATCCATTATTATTATTATTATTACTAAAGAGTGAAAGAAGCCATTTACGTCCACTGTGAGCGACCATCTTTGAACAGAGGCGGTGGTTTACGACACCAACTGTCTGCCATCTATAATCCAGTTTTGAGTTCCCTCCCCAGACGCCTTAACACCACTCACATCCTGGGCCATCTGACCTCAGGAAATCACATGACAGGGTGGGGCAAGGTTTCACAATGAGCTCACCCAAAACCCTGGCTGATTGTGACCCACACCTGTTGTAACACGTTGGCTCATGTGATTAGAGGATCATCAGGGGGTCCTTTTGTCCCTCTTTGGGGGGATACTCCCACTGGGTTTAAATCTGGGACTCTCTGCCATTTGACCTTAGACCTGAAGAAGCTTCTCGGATAAGATGTGAAACGTCTTCAAGCAACTTAAAGAAGTCCAAACGCTTTTCTTTCCAAGCTCCTTAGACTCTAGAGCTGAAACAAATTTAGTCAATGGAGGAAGTAAAATTAAACCTATGACACCAAAATAAAACAGGAAGTGAATAACAATTATGACTGTAAATAAAAGAATCAGCGAAAACAAAGCACTTCGTGCTCATGCTTTTCCACACCATGTCTTTATCCTGTTTTCCTTCTCTCACCCCTAATGGTCGCAGCAGATGGCTGCCCCTCCCTGAGTCTGGTTCTGCCGGAGGTTTCTTCCTGTTAAAAGGGAGTTTTCCCTTCCCACTGTCGCCAAAGTGCTTGCTCATAGGGGGTCATATGATTGTTGGGTTTTTCTCTGTATCTATAAAGCGCCCTGAGGCAACTTTTGTTGTGATTTGGCACTATATAAATAAAACTGAATTGAATTGAAATTGAATTGAACTTCAATTGATTTTAAACACAAACTCTGAATATAACCTGCTCCAGACCAAGTTATAGGTTCAGCATCAGTAACCATGGTAATCTAAACAGCATGCATGCTTTTAAAGGAAGAGAATAAATCGATAAATAAATAAATAAAAAACATTAATAATTATTAATTAGTTAATACAGTAAGTCATTATTTGATATGTTGATGAAAACATAAGAAAAAATCATAAAAATTATTTCAAATCAACTATTTTTTTTTTAGTTCAAATAAAAAAAGAAAACAATAAACACAGTAAATAAACAAAAATTCAAACATAACTAAAACTAACGAGAGCTGAAGCGAGATCGATCAACTGCAGACCAGACAACAAACGACGGAGGCTTCCAGAAAAGTGCAATCAAACGATGAGTTTATTAGCAGCGGAGAAGACATATCAGGATATGTCCTCTGACAAAAATACATGTGAAGAACATTTTAAAGCACTGGGGTATCCGCCCCCCCATGGCGTCAACACAAAACAAAAGTTCATCGTGTACAGTCAATGGTATATCTGGTATATCTTCAGTAGCTATAAACAGACATATAACAGACATATAACTTCCCCTTTCTGCAACACCTCCCATGCACAATCATAGTCTTAAGCCTTCAGAGTGTCTGAGGGCTGGTTATTGCCTCCCGTCATCTGCTACTAAGTAGGTAAAAGGGCAGCCAGTTACAAAAAGGTCAAAGACACTTGGGCCTGCGCTCAGGCCTGTTGCTAGATTTATGTATTGTAAGCATGCATGCAATCAACCTGCTATGTTCTCATCTTCCCTCAACATGTATCACATGGACACTCTCACCAGTGAAGCTTAAAACCCTCTTGGATGGAACATCAACTCTAAACAAGCACAGTTATGCATTGTGTATAGAATGATCATAAATAAACCTGTGAATAGAAAGGTTAATATGATGACAAAGATATTCAATGCAATAAGAACCCTGTAAACAATATTACTGTTAAAATAATACTGTAAAACACGTTATCAATGCATTCATCATAAGGCAGATTATATAATAGCAATAAAAGAATCTCTGAATCCCAACAGCTCAAAATACTAATAGCTGAAAACGCTAAAGCAACCAAAGAGAGGAGCTAAAAATAAGAAGTCTAAAGTACAAGCAAAAAAAACAACAAACCTGGCACTGTGACATATTTAGTCTGTGTGAAGAATGTGACACTGCAGTGAGATGGAGCCCTGCTGATGCAGACGGTCTTCTGGTCTCACACTGACCACATGCTGAAGCTAACATGGCTAACACTAGCATCACTGCATGTATCCCAACTCTTCTCACAGCAACATACAACTCTCATGGCTAGACTTTTCACTGATTGGCTCATGTTAGCTCGTGAAAATATAAAGTCTCAGCAGTACTAGCTATTTTATATACTGTTTATAATAAGCTAAATGTGCTTTTAATGAGCAAATAAAGCCTGACGCAGCCAGCACTGTTTGCATCAGCACAAAGCCCTGTTGCGTTTATACATTGTTAGAGCCTTTAAAATAATGATTAAAATGGTGTAAAGACAGACAAATTAATCCAGATGTTACCACATTACTTTATGATACTCAGATTTAACAGAACTGAGAGGGAGTGATTAAAAGCACTGTCAGTCCAGTCAGTCCTTGTATTACTGCCCTCTGCCATGTTAATAAACACTGAATATGGTTTTTGATTCTGATTCTGAGTTCTTTTTTTTTTAATTATACAATTCAGAGGTTCGAACATTTTTCTTGTAAAAAAGGGGGGCCTGGCAAAAAAGTTTGGGAACCACTGACACAATTGCACACAGTCATTCTGACCTGAAAATAGAAAACCATCAAGGGGAAATCTCTGTAGGTTTAATTTTACATGATGGTTGTCTTAGATCTTATGTAATTTACAGATTCATATCCAACAGCTGGAATTTATATGAATACATCCAGTCTTAGTTCAACACGTGTTGAATCTAAGCAATGAAGGCAGAGCATATCATGGTGAATATAATTTAAGCAATGACTGCGCCTGCATTTCCTTCAACATCAAATCTAATTTCTTACAGAAAACAGTGCTAACCTCTTCAACACACTATTGGCACTTTTTTTTTATCTGATAGTTAACACTCTGATAAAGATCACTTCTTTGACACATTTGATGCAGATTTTTGACTCAGAGGATCAGATTGAACAAATGAAGAAATACCACTCATAAAGAATTTACATTAAAACAGTTCTATGAAGTTATTGTTTATGCATTCATATAAATCACGTTTTAAATTATCATCAGTGGAAAATTGTAAATACTGACCTGAGAGTTTCCATTTCACAGCATGGACTCTTCAGTCCAACAGACAGATGCTTTACTCCTGAATCCTGCAGGTCAGAGTTACTCAGGTCTATCTCTCTCAGACTAGAGGATTGGTAGTTGAGAACTGTGAACAGAGCTTTATAGCCTCTCTCTGAGAACTGGCAGTGACACAGTCTGAAAAATGAAAGATAAACATTAAACAAACCCCGTTTGTCATGTGAGGCTGAGGCAGGGAGGAAGGAGGTGGACCCAAATGCAAAACTCAAACACATCCTTCATTCCTTACTAAGATACAACAACAAAAAATCTACTTTAATACCTTAAAAACACTGTTAAAAAAAACAGATCATTGTACTGTACTCAGTAAAATGGAGGATCAATTCTGGTCTCCATGTGCCGTGCAGTGAAAGCAAACACAACAAAACCAGCTGATATTGATCAATAACTCTCTGCTACGTAAACAATCAGAAATGTAGTGTAGAAGGTAAACTGACGTGATGCTATACTTTGATTTAAAAAGTATTTATTTTATTTCTTTAATTGTTTGACTAGTACATTTTTATTAATTAATTCTGCTAATTTGATTAAAAAACAAAACATCACTTAATCTTACCTCAGAGTACTTAGTTTACAGTGTAGAGTCATAAGTCCAGCAGAAAGAGACTTCATTTCTGAATCCTGCAAGTTGTTGATACTCAGGTCCAGCTCTCTCAGACTAGAGGATTGGGAGCGGAGAACTAAGGACAGAGCTTCACAGCCTCTCTCTGAGAGATAAGGCACACTCAGCCTAAGGCAAAAGAAAAAAAAGGATTTGTGATCTGCATTACTACTTAAGGTTAACTAACTAACTGACCTGGAATTTCAGTTCAGTTTCAGTTTTCAGTTATATTTGTCATATGCAAGTTAGCAGAGGGTCAACATTGCAAGGAAATGTATTTGACGAGTAGAAGACAGTCACTCAGCAGAATGGTACAGTAGAAAAAAAAATAGTAAAGAGCAAAATATTAATAAAATTTAGTAAAAGAAAAAAGATTAACAGTTAACAGACTAAATATATATGTATATATAAAAATATATGTACACACTAGTGATTAAATAAGGAAAATCTTAAATAGGAATGTGTGTGTGTGGGGGGGGGGGGCAAATGGGATATTGTACAATTTGTAAAATATTATACACTTTAACAGAAACAGTTGAAAGCTGGAATATTTGTTGACACTGGTTTAGTACATCCTGTCACATCCATACTCGGCTGTTCATCGGTTTCCATCTCACAATTCTGTTTAATCAATTTTCTGCTTGAAGTTTATTCAGCTGTCTGAAAACTATAACTTAGCAAAACCAATTTACTCAGGAACAAATAAAACACTGAAAAAAGCCAAACAATAGCATAACATTAACCTGAATAACGAAAGACAGCTGTGTCTAAAAACAATGTGCTGGGAGTTCAGTGTTCTCACCGGCTCTTGTGGGCCTTGTGGGTAAGTTTATTTTGTGACCGAGAAAGTAATAAAGTAATAAAAATGATATTAAAACTAAGTAGCTGCTGCCATTGTTAGAAACTGGAATTGGCTGGGCTGTGCTATGAATTCTGGGATAGTTTGGAGCACAAACTATACACCCGACCCATCCTTCAAATTTGGTGACGTATTTGTCAGCCTTCAAATTGGGACAGCCTTCGTCGCCTGACTGTGACATAATCAGCCTTCATATGCAGGATGCAGCTTAGGTTTTGGGACAGACCTTTTGTCTCTACGTGTTAGACAAGGGAAAGACTGTCAACCTGTCATCTTCACACAACCGGCACCTTAAAAAGAATGATAATAAAAAAGAAAGACTAAATGGGTAAGATTAAATTAATTAGAGTTTCTGAAAGTTGTTTTTTTTTTAATCAATTTTCAAATAACTGCTCACCCCTGGTCTCCATTACCCCCACTGGGTCTGAGCAGCACCAAAGGTAAAGAGCTTGACTACTGCAACAGTGATGAGGCATGTGAGCTCCAGTGATGAATGAGAGGTGTGACTGACTTCACTGTTGAGGTAAGGTAGAAACACAGATGTGCTTCATTTTAAAGGTGGATAGTGGAAGCTTAAGGAAAGATGACTCCTCATTCTGTGCCCAGGTGATAAGTCTGTAAGTATTCAGCAATAAGAGGGAAGGCTGGCTCAGATCCTGGTGAGCGAGGGCTAGTTACACTCTTGGTGGCGCTGTCACGTGGTGTTCACTCGCTCTGCGGTAGAGTACCACTTCCTGTTCCTGCTCAAACACAGTGGTGTTTCTGAGTAGCTTATCTGCTTGCAATTTAATTAACAACTTTAAAATACATTCTTTTCTCATAGTATAATCTCCACGTGCTTCATCCGAATCACCCTTTCTGTGTGCTCACTACCTAATTTATAGCCAAAGTATTCACTGACTGTGTCTGTACTGTTTCGCGAGCTTAGCTTAGCTCGTAGCCGACTCGTTAGCACCATGGCTACTTCACCTGTCCCTACTGCACTTTCCTGCTCATTGTGTCAGATGTTTAGTTACTCCTCAGCCTCCTTTAGCAGTAATGATACCTGTAACAAATATAGCATATTTGCAGGTCTGGTGGCCAGGATTACTGAATTGGAGACTCGGCTTCGCACCCTTCATTCACCCGTAGCTAGCCAGGCCCCTGTAGCTGGTGCAGCCAAAGATAGCGTAGGCCCGGCAGCTGTTCCCCGGCAGACCACAAGCAGCTGGGGAAAGAGGGCGGCTGGGTGACGGTGAGGAGGAAGCATAGTCTTAAACAGAAGCCCCAGGTACACCACCAACCTGTTCATGTGTCTAACCATTTTTCCCCACTCGGCAACACACCGGCCGGGGGTCAAACTCTGGTGACTGGTGATTCTGTTCTCAGACATGTGAAGCTAGAGACACCGGCAACCATAGTCAATTGTCTTCCAGGGGCCAGAGCAGGCGACATTGAAGGAAATTTAAAACTGCTGGCTAAGGGTAAACGTAAATTCAGTAAAATCATAATTCACGTCGGCAGTAATGACACCTGGTTACACCAATCGGAGGTCACTAAAATCAATATTGAATCGGTGTGTAACTTTGCCAAAACAATGTCGGACTCTGTAGTTTTCTCTGGTCCCCTCCCCAATCAGACCAGGAGTGACATGTTTAGCCACATGTTCTCCTTAAATTGCTGGCTGTCTGAGTGGTGTCCCAGAAACAATGTGGGCTTCATAGATAATTGGCAAACCTTCTGGAGGAAACCTGGTCTTGTTAGGAGAGACGGCATCCATCCCACTTTGGATGGAGCACCTCTCATTTATAGAAATATGGACAAATTTATTAAACCCCCCAAAATATGACTATCCAGAGTTGGGACCAGGAAGCAGAGTTGCAGTTGTACACGCCTCTCTGCAGCTTCTCTCCTCCTGCTTCCCCCCCCCCAAAAAAAACCATCTCCATTGAGACTGTGTCAGCTCCCAAAAAGACAAAAAAAACAACAAAAAAAACAAACTAAAAACCAGCAACAAACAACTTAAACATAGAAAAATCACAAAGAAAGAACAATACAGTATCCACATCTGAACCAAAGAGTAAAACAGTGAAATGTGGATTATTAAATATTAGGTCTCTCTCCTCCAAGTCTCTGTTAGTACATGCCTTCTATTATCTACTACTATTGGCTGCTCTCAAAATGTAAAAGAACCCACCCACCACTTTAATCACACTCTAGATCTCATTTTAACATATGGCATAGAAACTGAACATTTAACAGTGTTTCCTGAAAACCCTCTGCTGTCTGATCATTTCCTGATAATATTTACATTTACAATAATTGATTACACAGCAGTGGAGAGTAGACTTTATCACAGTAGATGTCTTTCTGAAAGCGCTGTAACTAAGTTTAAGAATATAATCCACCCACTGTTATCATCTTCAATGCCCTGTACCAACATAGAGCAGAGCAGCTATCTGAACGCTACTCCAACAGAGGTCGATTATCTTGTTAAAAATTTTACCTCCTCACTACGCATGCGACTCTGGATACTGTAGCTCCGGTGAAACTAAGGCCTCAAATCAGAAGTCCCTGACTCCGTGGTATAATTCTCAAACACATAGCCTAAAGCAGATAACTCGTAAGCTGGAGAGGAAATGGCGTGTCACAAATTTAGAGGATCATCATTTAGCCTGGAGAAATAGTTTGCTACTTTATAAGAAAGCCCTCCAAAGCCAGAACATCTTACTATTCGTCACTGATTGAAGAAAATAAGAACAACCCCAGGTTTCTCTTCAGCACTGTAGCCAGGCTGACAAACAGTCAGAGCTCTACTGAGCCAACAATCCCTTTAACGTTAACTAGTAATGACTTCATGAACTTCTTCACAAATAAAATTCTTATCATTAGAGAAAAAATTACCAATAATCATCCCACAGATGTAATATTATCTACAGCTACTTTTAGTACCATCGATGTTAAGTTAGACTCTTTTTCTCCAATTGATCTTTCTGGGTTAACTTCAATAATTACTTCCTCCAAACCATCAACGTGTCTTTTAGACCCCATTCCTACAAAACTGCTCAAAGAAGTCCTGCCATTAATTAATTCTTCGATCTTAAATATGATCAACCTATCTCTAATAATCGGCTATGTACCACAGGCCTTCAAGGTGGCTGTAGTTAAACCTTTACTCAAAAAGCCATCTCTAGACCCAGCTGTCTTAGCTAATTATAGGCCAATCTCCAACCTTCCTTTCATATCAAACATCCTTGAAAGAGTAGTTGTCAAACAGCTAACAGATCATCTGCAGAGGAATGGCTTATTTGAAGAGTTTCAGTCAGGTTTCAGAGCTCATCACAGCACAGAAACAGCTTTAGTGAAGGTTACAAATGATCTTCTTATGGCCTCTGACAGCGGACTCATCTCTGTGCTTGTCCTGCTAGACCAGGGGTCAGCAACCTTTAACACCCAAAGAGCCATTTGGACGCAATTTCCACGCAAAAGAAAACACTGGGAGCCGCAAATACTTTTTGACATCTAAAATGAAGATAACACTGTATATATTGTTTGTTTTTTACCTTTATGCTTTGTGTAAACAACTAAGGTGTGTTGCTTAAATCCATGAAGTGCTACAGAGAAAATTACATTTTATTTATGTAATTAACACATTTTGAACTCTTAAAGAAATATAACAAAAGGAAAGACACCCAGCTGAACTAAAATGATCCATGTAGCAAACAAAAACTGTTGTGAGCCATCACCCTTATTTCGCTTTTGGACTTTTGGAGCCTTAACCTGACTTTTAAAATAATAATTGGAAAAAAGCTCTATGCTGCTGAAAAATGAAAAATAGATATTTGCAAAATTCTGCCTAAATATGTATTTTACGGCAGGGCAGCACCGCTGCAGGGGAGGCGGATGCACCTGAGCGGCACCCGCAATCACACCTTGCCGCCTTAACGTCTGTGCTATCTATGCTGTTGTGTTGGTATGTGTCGGGCTGTAAGCTGAAAAGCTACAGGCGGCTGTATGCGTACAGCAACTGTGTGTGAAAAGTGGTCAATAAAGAGATGCTGAAAAGCATGTTCATGGAAACATCGTCGGGTCTGCCGTGATTTGTTTACAATGGGACTTCTGATCCTGAACCTCTGCGCACAGCGTCTGCAAATCGGGGCTGTACGAAGTCACTTTCATCTTTACGCAGGACTGTAAGCTGTCATCTGTGAGGTGTGAGCGTGTTTGTTTTTAACATAGTTCACGGTGGAGAACAGCTGCTGACATAATGTGGATCCGAAGATCCATAATTGAATTTTCTGAGGTTGAAAGTCTCGATAAAGGTACGGTGTTTCGGCGGGTATTTCGGCTTTCGCAAGTGTGACACTTATTCTGAGCGATCAAAAAATAATAGAATATAATTTTATATTCATATTTCAATATCACAATAATCTTCCAATTTAGAACTACAAGTTAAAAAAAAGAACTAACATAAAAAAATACACTTCAGCTAATTATTTAAAAAAAAAAACTTTTTTAAAAATAATTTATTTTCCCAAACCACGCTGAGCCGCACTAA
This sequence comes from Oreochromis aureus, assembly GCF_013358895.1. Taxonomy (NCBI): domain Eukaryota; kingdom Metazoa; phylum Chordata; class Actinopteri; order Cichliformes; family Cichlidae; genus Oreochromis; species Oreochromis aureus. The sequence goes on along the minus strand of NC_052944.1, from coordinate 99,273,843 downwards.
AAGGACTAAAGTGCCGCATGCGGCTCTGGAGACGCAGGTTGCCGACCACTGTGCTAGACCTTAGTGCAGCGTTTGATACTGTTGACCATAATATCCTATTAGAGCGATTAGAACATGCTGTAGGTATTACAGGTACTGCACTGCAGTGGTTTGTATCATATCTATCTAATAGACTCCAATTTGTTCATGTAAATGGAGAGTCCTCTTCACACACTAAGGTCAATTATGGTGTTCCACAGGGTTCGGTGCTAGGACCAATTCTGTTTACATTATACATGCTTCCCCTACGCAGCATCATCAGAATACAGAAAAAAAATTGTCAGAAATACTAACACATCGTGCTGCAGTGAAACATTAAAAGTGTCAATTTTGTCTGAGTGACCGATAATCATTTATTCACGATTTTTAGATTTTTTTAAAAAAGGCTAGGTTCTTTGACTTGAGCACACCTGATGTTTTTGTTAAATTGAGTCACGATATAAAAAATTAAGCAATGAGTTCACATTTACTCACAGAGCCTTCTTGGAGGCTTTGACCACTGGCAGCAGCCTCAGAAGAGCCTCCTCTGAAGCAGAGTATTTCTTCAGGTCAAACTGATTCAGATCTTTTTCTGATGACAGTAAGATGAAGACCAGAGCTGACCACTGAGCAGGAGACAGTTTATCTTTGGAGAGACGTCCTGATCTCAGGGACTGTTGGATCTCCTCCACTAGAGAACGATCATTCAGTTCATTCAGACAGTGGAACAGATTGATGCTTTTCTCTGCAGACAGGTCTTCTTTACTGAGCGTTTCCTTGATATAATGGACTGTTTCCTGAGTGAGTCCTGAGTCACTTCCTGTCTGTGTCAGCAGGTCTCGTAAAAGATTCTGATTGGTCTGCAGTGAAAGACCCAGGAGGAAACGGAGGAACAAGTCCAGGTGTCCATTTGGACTTTGTAAGGCCTTGTCCACAGCACTTTGGTAGAAGTGTGTATCTGTAGATTCTCCTGTTTCAGACATCTTGGAGGTTGTTTGTTCTACCAGCAGATTAAGTCCAGAGTTGATGAAGGTCAGATGGACATGAAGAGCAGCCAGAAACTCCTGAACACTCAGATGGATGAAGCAGAACACCTTGTCCTGGTACAGTCCTCTCTCCTCTTTAAAGATCTGTGTGAACACTCCTGAGTACACTGAGGCTGCTCTGATATCGATGCCACACTCTGTCAGGTCTGGTTCATAGAAGATCAGGTTTCCTTTCTGCAGCTGATCAAAAGCCAGTTTTCCCAGAGACTCCATCATCTTCCTGCTCTCTGGACTCCAGTGTGGATCTGTCTCAGCTCCTCCATCATACTTGACCTTCTTCACTTTGGCCTGAACCACCAGGAAGTGGATGTACATCTCAGTCAGGGTCTTGGGCAGCTGTCCTCCTTCTCTGGTTTCCAGCACATCCTCCAGAACTGTAGCAGTGATCCAGCAGAAGACTGGGATGTGGCACATGATGTGGAGGCTTCGTGATGTCTTGATGTGGGAGATGATCCTGCTGGCCTGCTCCTCATCTCTGAATCTCTTCCTGAAGTACTCCTCCTTCTGTGGATCAGTGAACCCTCTGACCTCTGTCACCCTGCCAACACATTGTGGAGGGATCTGATTGGCTGCTGCAGGTCGTGTGGTTATCCAGAGGTGAGCAGAGGGAAGCAGTTTCCCCCTGATGAGGTTTATCAGCAGCACATCCACTGAGGTGGATTTTCTAGGGTCAGTTAGGATTGTAGTTTTGTGGAAGTCCAGAGGAAGTCGACACTCATCCAGACCATCAAAGATGAACACAACCTGGAAGTCTTCAAAGCTGCAGATTCCTGCTTCTTTGGTTTCAGTAAAGAAGTGATGAACAAGTTCCACCAAGCTGAACTTTTCCTCTTTCAGCACATTCAGCTCTCTGAAAGTGAAAGGAAATATGAACTGGATGTGCTGGTTGGCTTTGTCTTCAGCCCAGTCCAGGGTGTATTTCTGTGTTAAGACTGTTTTCCCAATGCCAGCCACTCCCTTTGTCAGCACTGTTCTGATTGGTTTATTTCTTCCAGGTGAGGCTTTAAAGATGTCTTCTTGTCTGATTGTTGTTTCTGGTCTGTCTGGTTTCCTGGATGCTGTTTCAATCTGTCTGACCTCATGTTCATCATTGACCTCTGCAGTCCCTCCCTCTGTGATGTAGAGCTCTGTGTAGATCTCATTCAGAAGGGTTGGGTTTCCTGCTTTAGCGATCCCCTCAAACACACACTCAAACGCATCCTTCAGGTTAGACTTGAGTTTAAGTTGACACCTTTGAAGAGTCTCTGAATTAAAAACAGTAGATGAGATGGTTAGTCTACTAGGGTCGATACATTGCCAACAACTGGTGATAACATGGCATTTAATCTTTTATTTGACACCACTGGCATTTTTCAAAATCCTTTTAAAACCCATCTTTCAAAAGAAAAACATTGGCTTCCCTTCATTGGCTTCCTGTTAAATCCAGAATTGAATTCAAAATCCTGCTCCTCACATACAAGGTCTTAAATAATCAGGCCCCATCTTATCTTAATGACCTTTTAGTACCATATCACCCTATTAGAGCACTTCACTCTCGCACTGCAGGCTTACTTGTTGTTCCTAGAGTATTTAAAAGTAGAATGGGAGGCAGAGCCTTCAGTTTTCAGGCCCCTCTTCTATGGAACCAGCTTCCAGTTTGGATTCAGGAGACAGACACTATCTCTACTTTCAAGATTAGGCTTAAAAATGTCCTTTTTGCTAAAGCATATAGTTAGGGCTGGACCAGGTCCATGACTCTAAAAGAGTGAAAGTCTGAATATTTTATGAAGTCATTGTATAATTTCCTATAGCGTGACTTGTATGATTGTTACTGATTCCAAGATTCTAATTTCATTAGAGCTCTGACATTAATGAATTCTTACCTTCTGATAAAAGCGATGAAGCTTCCTGGGCTGAGGGACTTCCTGTTGGAGGAAAGTGTAGCTTGAATCATCAACTGGTCTCTTTAAAAATGAAAACCTACCTGGCTTCAAAATAATGTTAATATAACGTTTGTACTAAAAGAATTTGATGAGAAAGACACAAAATTAAAACATCAGACTAAAGCAGTTTAATACATTAATAAAATAAATGTGACGATGTCGTGTCGGCATACTGTACTGACTTTTTGTTTCTTTTTCTTCCGACTGACCTTCATTCATCTTCTTTAATATCGACCCCGCCACCTCCATCACACGGTCTGAATACACCTGCACCATTACTTCTACTGTTTTCAGTCTGTCTGCGTTCTCCAGCTGGCTCTTATAGAGTTTGGGGAAGTCATCTCCAGGTTCATACCGCAGGTAAAAGTGGAAAAGCTTCAGCTCCTTTTCTCCCATTTCTTTCAGCATGTCCAGCAGCTGCACTGGTGAGGCCTTCTCCATCTCTTATCTGTAAAACAGGAGAACACGTGAATCACTGTGTCATCATATCTACTTTGCTTGTATTTCACAGCATATTACATGTTTAATCTGGATCATGGGGAAAACATCACTGATCCCCCCCAAATAATCATTAAACCAAAATCATGTAGCACTGAGTGTGACACAGTTAACAGCACCCTCTGGTGGTCATGCATATTTACTTTAACTTCAGCTCCAACACTATGGAACGCCAGGACTGACATAATGAATTAATTAAATACACTATTAAATAATTAATTAAATGTGGCAATAATTAATTAAAATTGAAAATAATTAATTAAATAAATATTTACGACACATTTAATTAATTAATTATTGACACATTTAATTATTTTTGATATAGTTACATAATTATTGACAGTTTTAATTAATTATTTAATGATTTATTTATTTAATTCATTATGGCACTATATAATAATCTTATCTGTCAACCTCAACCATTAAACTAAGTGGGCGGGGTTAACGCTGCCACTTCAGCTTCTGTTTTTTTGGGGTTGGTTTTTTTTTTTTTTTTGCCTGTCCCGTTTGGCTCTTTTGCCATCAGAATTATTGTCTAAAGGCAAAGAAAGATGCCCAACGGATTTACTTTACCAAATGGACCATCCCAGCCGTAATGGTCTATTTGATTCACCTTTGCTTTTATTGTTTATTTTATTTTCATTTGCTGAACATGGGACAGACTTGACTGGGGAAAAGAAACGGGAGAAAGAAAGAGGGACAGAAAAAGAGCGGGGATAAAGGGCAAAAACCAACAAAACAAACAGACAAAAAATACATATATCAATCACCTGGATCACCTGTTGAGAAAGATCAAAGAGAAAACAAGCAAAGAAAAAGAGAGCAATATAATAAACAACATCATCGCGATGATCTATGTGAATATAACAGTAAATACTAAATATATTATGCAGCACGTAAGATCGACAGCGCACAGTGTGCTTTGAGGTAGCAGCCAAAAAGGGTGTAGTTTGTGTGTGTACACCTGTGAGCATGGACGCGCTTGTTATTAAAAGGTTCCTTCATGTAATGATCTGCTAGAGGGTGTGGGGGGCCACAGCCCCGTCCTCCAGGGCATGAAGCAGGTATGGAGGAGATCCAGGCTCCAGACATCCAGAGGCCCCCAGAACACAAGAGACCAAGGAAGACCAACAGAGGGGCAGCCGCGCCACTATCCCAGAAAGAGCTGAGGAGAGTCCCAGATGAGGGGTCACTCAGCAGCCGCGGAGCAGAAGCCAGGGGGGGTTGCAGTGACGTGCCCGTGAGCTCCGCTGGCAGCCAGCTGTGCCTGAGTGACCGAGCCCCAGGCCGAGAGGCCGAGGGCACCCGAACCCCGAAGTGGCCCGAGTGAGCCCCGGGCTCCAGGCCCCGACAAGCAGCCACCAAGGAGTGAGCTGGTGGGTACCCGGACGCCCATCCCTGGACACAAAGAACCACCAACGCACCGATGTCTGAGGGCGTCTGCCACTGGCAGGGGGAGTGGTGGGGGGAGATAGGCCTCCATACCATGGAGGGTCTGAGATGTCCCCAGAGAGGTGGCGTCTGATACCCAACCTGACATATAGACACAGACATACAGGCACACACAGATACAAACATCCATTCCCACCCTCATGCTCTCATATGCAATTACTCAGCACTCACCCAACGTGGAGACAGACATAAATAGACACTGTACACACAATCACACTCCCCAAGCGTACTCTATACCCCAGGTCTAGGCACCCTTGCCCCTGGAGAGGGAAACTGCACCCAGACCCAGGTAGTGTTAACAACAACCGTGAAAAGAGTTGGATGGACATTGCTACTCAATCACAGCTGCTCCTTTTCCCTGGGGTGGAGAGAAGCAGACTGCCCCGACTTCGCAACAGCAGGGAGGCCCCACATTCCAGACCCCAATCGGATGGCCACTGCAGCTTCCCTAATGGTGTGTTCACACCGAATGCAATAGAGGCGGCCAGAGCGTCAGGTTTACATGTAAAGTCAATGGAAAGAGCGCGATGACACGCGATTGCGCGTCCGGCGAAAATTCGGAAGCAAAACCCGTGAAACGCGCGTCAGTGTGCCGCGTCTGGCGCGTTTGACTCGCAGAAAAAAAAACACGCGCGTGAATTTTTGTGTTGCATTTTGTGCATACGCGTGTTTCGCCTCTACCGCTCGAGTTGGAAAAATCTGAACTCCAGAGTCAAATCGCGCCGCGACAACCAATCAGGAGCCTGGTGACGTGGCTGTAACTAGGTCAAAGAGGCAGATCCAGCCAAAGCCCTTCATTCTTTAATGGAGGGAAGGCTAATCAACGCCGTAGCAAACAACCCCGAGCTGTACGACACCAGCTGCTTTCTGTACCGAGACAGGAATATAAAGGACCGAGCTTGGAGGAAGAAATGTGAAGAGATCGGGCAACCTGGTAAATTCATTAATTTCTCTTTTTACATTTTTCACTGACCCGGGGAAGCCGCACAAAAGCTAGCAAGCCACCGCTATTTTCCCACTGATGTACAAATAACGTTCTGCTTTTATGCATGTTGTCATATAGGAATATATTTTGTTTATTAATAAACAGCACACAGTGGTCCCGCTCATCCGTCACTGCCTCGCTTTTTCGCTGATTTCTTTCTTTCTTTCTTTTTTTTTTGCACAGTACAGCATTGCATTCTGCAGCCTGATTGACAAATCTCCTCCTGCTGTGTCTCCTGCGCTTGTCAAATTTATCATGTTTTGTTTTGATAACCATCACGTCCAATAGATAAAACAGCACAAAAACACTCATAACTATGACCCTCATTCCGAAATACACACCTGCACCAGGAGGGAAAAGGCAAATCAAAGTGGCAGGCAGACGAAGACAAAACACGGCATAAAAATACTTTTACGTTTTGCAATCTACAAAGGTTTGCACTTTGAGAATGAACTTGTGAGAACTGTGAGTAATGTTCATGTGTGTGGGGAAAAAAGTGTATAAAGTGCGTGGCGAGGGGCTAGTTATTCTGACAACCCCTGCTGCAATAAATGAGGGACCACTGTATATACTTTCTCTATGATTATTGTATTCAACCTGTTAACATTTAATATTGTCTTGATAGAACCAACTGATTCTGCGGCAGAGCATCCCCTGTTGCTTCTCCTTGCTCCCCAGTCCCTGAGCTCCTGCTGCTGCACCCACAGGTATGTAATTGTAGCATCAGATGTACAGCAAACACTGATAGCTTTTTACTCGGTGGGATTCCCTTGTGATCACCTTTACTAAATATCTACAACTAATCTGATTATATCCTGTGTTTTGTTTTTTCAATGTTGAAATGAAAATCTAGCATCAGCCTTCTCATTTCTTTGTGTATTGTGCTGTTTTACAGGCCCAGAGAGGAGGACAGCTCCGAGGCAGATGAGGGACGGGTCCCAGGGCCGTCCATCAGTGGTGGAGCTGGCCATCCTGGAGTCCCTGAAGAGGCCACGCCAGTCTCCAATGGAGCATTTCCTCCTCAGCCTTGTTCCTGCTCTGGAGAGCAGCTGGGTCCTTTTTATTCCTGTCTCTCTGTAAATACTTATATTTTATATATATATATATATGTTTAATATTTTTCTGTTTGAGAATTTTAATATTATTTCAAATAAATTTTTATAATGACTAATGTCTCAGTTCTACTACACAGCAAATGTTGGCACACGACTTGACACATGTAGAATTTATTTCATATTATACTAATGACAAAATATACTAATACAGTGGGATGCAAAAGTTTGGGCAACCTTGTTAATAGCCATTATTTTCCTGTATAAATCGTTGGTTGTTATAATAAAAAATGTCAGTTAAATATATCATACAGGAGACACACACAGTGATATTTGAGAGGTGAAAAGAAGTTTACTGGATTTACAAAAAGTGTGCAATAATTGTTTAAACAAAATCAAGCAGGTGCATAAATTTGGGCACCACAAAAAAAGAAATGGAATAAATATTTTGTGTATATCAATGTGTGTGTCTCCTATATGATATATGAGGTGCCTTTGTCTGGACGTGCTTCCCATCCAGAGCTCACAGCAGAGAGGGAAGTTCCAGCGCTCCTGGAATCCCTCTGTGATGGACCGCCAGTCTCCAGGTGAAGGCACAGCCATGAAGTCGCCCACTAGACAGTCCCAGATGGCCGTCGCTACCTGGGGGGTGATCTGGCACACCGTGGACACACCGACTCTGAAACTGAACGCGATGGTCCTGAAGGAGTCCCCGGTGGCAAGGAACCTGGAAAGAATTGTTCAAAATTAGTTTTATGTGTACTGCAGTTACAAAATACATTATTCAAATTCCAAAATAGTTTTGTGATGTCAGATTTAAATTCCAAAACATAAATCTTACATAAAACATTTTGTAATTATAAGGATAATTACATAATATATATTACATATAATATAAAACAGTTGTGTTTTGTTTTAACTTTAACATATCATAATTTGATTGGTAGCAACTTTTACCACTACAGTGTGCCAATCACTCATAATTCCTAGACATGTCAGTCAGGTAGGAATTGAGAAGATATATTTTACTGTTATTTTATCATTGCATCAGAATCATATAATAAGCATTGCATTAAAGCATTTATTGAAGCTATTGACATTACATTAAAGTTTGGATGACAGTGATTGTTATAACCTCAGGTTAATCTTCTATTTAGTGTTAGTATAATCATATAATCTTTCATTGCAGGTGTAACCATGATCATCTTTATACATATTGCCGCTTGGTGCTTATTATGGAGTTGTGCTCAAGTCAGTAAGGGTTGAAAGCTACAGTCAGCGGGATGTCTGGCTGATCTATTGAGGGAAGTGGCTCAGAGCGTAGAAGGCCGCACATGCTTACAAGACACTTACATCATGTTATTTTATGATCTTTTATTTAGTTATATCTTTTGTTAACCTTTAAGTAGTGTGTATTGGCAATAATTACTCATTACTTCATTTACTCATCATTAATTGTTATTTCATTAGAGAATTTCTTTAGGCTGTCGGCCTTATGTTACAACTTCTATTACAGGTATCGTCATAATCCCATATTAACATTTTCTATTACAGGTGCCGTGATAATCAGTTTCATATACATGCATTGTATTTTTGTGCTTGCCAATGAGGGGGGCTCGGTCAACTAGTGGAGGGTCGGAAAATTTGATTGGCGCGAGGACTGAACAATCTATTGTGTTAAGGATCTTGAGCTATAGAAAGAACACGCTTACAAAACACATATATCATGTTATTCATCATTATCCTTTATTCATTTATATTCTTTTATTAAGCTTTGAGTAGTGGCATTTGATTAGAACATTTATTCAACATTTTACCTGTATGGTTTCAGTTAGGTTATTGCACATATGAAGAGTTGGCCTCTGTCCCTATAGACAGAGTGAAGGCTGAGGTCGAGGCACACATGCACAAACACAAGCAGTAGTTAAACCCATGTGTAGGGGAGAGTTCAAATATTTAGAAAACAGTTTGCAAGGCCTTGTAGTTGTTTGATTATGCTTGCTGGAGAGACGGTTTGTTCCAGGGGATAAGCAGAGTGGAAGATTACTGGGAAGGATCTGGCCTCGGGAAGAAGAAGTTGTTCTTTCAATGTGTTAAAAGTTGTCAACATTGATTGTATTGTACCTACTTTACGCATGAGGGGGCGTTCCAATACCCTGATTTTCATAAAAACTATTGTTGTGTTGTTTTCGGTGAGAGATCGATGCTGTCTGCGTGCAGTATTCATCTCCCACACGTGTGCATTAAAATCATCGTTTTGACTTGACCCGGCCGGACCAGTGTTGTTATTTTGGTTTTCCTCTTGTATCCATCCCCAATATTTTGAACCCGTAACAGAATGAAGTAAGACATTAATAGAAATAAAGAGTTGTAGGTTGACATGTAGCCCTTTCCTTACTTAAATCATTGTTAATATTTTTGAAAAATTAACCTGTGATAAGACAGCATATCAAGATAGAATATGCTAGATAGAACCATATAACTAAAGATGAACCAAACTGTTCACAATTTGATCTAGCTCTCAGATTTAAGAAAGGCTGGTGACCCCTGTTATAGAGTCTGACAGCTGCGGGGATTATATACAAATATTCAACTATACCAGAATTAAACCAGGTGTAAATAAAAAAAAAGGAGTGAGTATCACTACAAAGATTAACTCTCAGTGGTCCTCGTACCAGTTTGATATCAGCAAACACAAAGTGCATACATTGATAGACACCACAGCCATGCTATCATTGCTAACACTGATAACAGCATAAATCGAATTAAATCGGGACTTGATGAGACCTTTCGAGTGTCACTAGAAATATTATACACAGTCGTCTCCGTACCACAGTTTGCTATCAGTAAACACCGACGGCATTCACTGTTAGCATACCACATCCATGTTAGCAGTGTATAAACGGATGGTTTAGCATATATTAGCACAGGTATCAATAAAGGACTACCGTATTAAACACTTTTACTAACCTCAGGCAGATGGACAGGCGCTCCGCAGGTGGGATTGAGCGCCTGTAGTTGGTGTCTAGGCGGGCGATTCTGGGACCGACGCGGAACAGCAGGTCCTCAAACTGGGCAAGCGAAAGACAGTGATATCGCTGTCATCGCCGTCATCCAGGCGCAGCTCCTGGAGCAAGTGGTGAAACTCACCAAACTGCTCACGCCTCTGGAGGACCGGAGCCAGGTACGGCGAGGACGTCCTTAACGCTGCTGCTCTGCTCTCCACAGTAAATAGAGAAGGGAGACTCTCTCTTCAAGCGCTAGCTCGACAGCTGCCATCTAGCAAAGATACAGTGTTGCCAACTCCTCAGTAAGGAAAATCGCTATTGGTTGTCCTAAAAGTCGCTAGAAGTCGCTAAATGACGTCATCACCTAATTTGCATAATTTGTCATGCTAATATAATTGTAACCTATGTTGTTGGAGAGAGAAATAACATCGTGGAAGAGACATAAAGTGAGTAAAAAACGTCCTAAATGCATTTAGAGTTTATTTAGAACTACAAATTAAATTTCTTTTAGCAATTATTGTTTTTTTTAATGTCACAATTCCAACCCTGCTCCTTCACCCGGGCTTGGACCGGCAAAAGTGACCCGAAATAGGTACTCTGGTGGAGTTACTTTGTGTGTGTGTGTTTATAAGTAGTTTTAAACCTTGTGATCCACAAAACAGCATAAGAGTAAAAGAGTAAAAGAAGAACTGACTGTGTTACAGCACCCGCTGCTTGTTGAGAGTAAAAGCAATACGCGCTTTCACGTCTTTTTTTAGCGACTTTTTAAAGAAAAAAAGTCGCTAGGGGGTCTGAAAACTCGCTAAATATAGCGACAAAGTCGCTAAGTTGGCAACACTGCAAAGATACCGTCTGACACAACTTCCTCCCACATTTCCGGTTCACGCGCGTCAAAATATGCAATTTTGAGGCGCGATTGATTTCTGTTGGACACGCGTAGAGGTGCGAATGTGCACGCGTCAAATTAGGGGCGTTTTCGCTCGCCTCTATCGCGTTCGGTGTGAACACACCGTAACATTTGATTGGTTGCCGTGCAAAGTAAGTCAAGACAGGTCGATCCTAGATAATCGACTGCTTGTGTGGACTTGGGGCACCCAGGTATCCCAGAATGCATTTCAAATCACAGGCAGCAATGGTGGTGGGGTAAAGTTTTAAACTACCCCGTTTTTCTGTCACCAACTACACTTTTAATAGTGTTTTAGTCGTGAATCTTCACGTCTGGTCAGGTTGTCAACATAGAACATGTTTGCAAAAGTGCTCTGATGTTTTCAGAGATGTCACTAGCTCTGCTAACAGTCAGCATGCAGAGTGTACCGAGCTCACTGCCCCGGTGTTCCAGCTTAACTGAGTTTTTTTTTTCTTTTAGTTTGTTTGTTTTTTTTGGGGGGGCGTTACCTTAACCAGTTTGTTTACATATTCCACTCTCCGTGTTCCACATGTTGCATTTGCAGATTCTCATTTTCACCAAACGATCGTCTCTTTCCGCCTGGTCTTGTGTCTCTGTGCTTCTGTAACATAATGAACGAGCTGACATTTTCCTCAGGACACCAGCGATCAGCTCAACAGGTCCTCAGTTTACCTGCATGCATCCTCCTCCTCACCTGTCAGCTGTTTAACACCTGCTGCTAATGAAAGAAACACTTTTTTGTGTGTTATTGTTAATGTCTATGTGAATAAAATGTGAAACTTTATTTCCTTTATCTTCTGTCAATTCTGACTTTAGCTTTCAGATGTGATCTGGTTTTGAATCTCAGAGCTGAACATAACAGAATATAAAGGGAGATGCTTATTCAAAGAACCCCCCCCCCCCCACACACACACACACACACACACACACACCCCTAAGCTCTCTCCTCTGTCTCACATCATATTTCTGGGAAAAAAACGTTGTTTGTTGAGTTTGTTGAATTTACACTCCAAAAGTTCCTAAAGACAAACTGTTATAGGAGGAAACAAAGCAAACTTACAGTTTCTTCAAACACATACATCAACAACAAGTTCCACTCCACACCTGGACACTAAACACGGACACACAGGTGAGCTGCTTCCTGGAAAGAGGCAACTTTTTTTCTGACTGTTTAACTTTGTGTTGTCAGATTTAAGGTGGATTAAAAGTAGTCTAATTTTCATTTTTTACTTAGCAGATTCAGCTTTTATTTAAATAATGAAAGGTCTTCTCAAGGTTAAACTCAACATGGCTTGGTACTGATACAAGAACCTCCATGTCCATAAGGAAATGGTTCTTTGGGGCACCTTTAAAGGTTTTTCAAATAACCTTTTTTTAAAATGGTTCTTTAAAGAAAATAAATTTTTGTTTTTTTAACATATATTTGTAGTTAACGAAATTTAAGAGGCTTATCCCTCAAAACTGTAAATACAAAAAAGTGGCACAAAATAATTTCCCACCACAGGAAATTTATTTTGAGTGTCTTCATAGTTTTATTTTTGAAATACACCAATTTTTATATACTGCAGGAAAAACGAAAATAAATAAATATTATAATGCAAATTTGCAAAAAAACAGCATATGCATCAAAATAAACTATTTCCAGCAGTGCAATTTGACTTCAATTTTGCATCCCAGAAATGACACAGAAAGTCATAAAGTCAAACATAACTTTTAAAAACACCAGTTCAGGCTTATGAGGCCCTGATGGTTAAAAAAAAAAAGTACATTTCCGCGGAAATAACATCACTTCCGGTTTTGGGCAGGTAATAGCGGACATGCGATAGTTCGCACTGACGTCTATTCCAATGTAGGAAGTGTTACGAACAGCTGATCAGATCGGCAAAGCATGTTTCTGGAATATTATGTTTTTGTTGCTGCAAGTGCTTTTTATGCAATTTTTGCAAAGCTATATGTGGAAGGAAACCGTGACCTTGGACAAACTGATGGCATAAGATCTGTAGGGTATAGGGATATTTTGCTGCTATAATCATCATTACTATTTCATTAATCCACAAGTATTGGTATTGTTTTCATAGGTTTAAACATATTGGCACCCAATTAATTAGCCTTTATTACAGGTCCAATGAGAACCACTTTACACTGTTGAGTTGAATCTATAATCCTAAATGCTTTTGAATGTTTTTATACTCTTACACTGAAGTCCAGACTTCAGTGTGTGAAAGACTGGGTTGCAGGCTAACAGGAAACTGCAGGTTTGCAGAGTATGCTTTGCAGGAAATGAAACCGAAAGCAGAGTCTCAGGAGACTCTCACCAGTTTATTCTTTATTAACTTTTATGCATCTATATCTTTTGATTAAGCTTTTAGTAGAGGTTCTTGATTGAAACAGTTGTTTAATACATTTTACATATAAGTCAAGATCATTACACACAGGATAATAATAATAATAATAATAATGCATTGGATTTATATAGCGCTTTTCAAGGAACCCAAAGCGCTTTACAATGACATTATTCATTCACGCTCACATTCACACACTGGTGGAGGCAAGCTACAGTTGTAGCCACAGCTGCCCTGGGGCAGACTGACAGAAGCGAGGCTGCCATATCGCGCCATCGGCCCCTCTGGCCAACACCAGTAGGCGGTAGGGTAAAGTGTCTTGCCCAAGGACACAACGACCAGGACAGAGAGGCCAGGAATCGAACCGGCGACCTTCCGGTTACAGGTGCCCTTCCCAACCTCCTGAGCAACGGTCAGGGGGTTGGGAAGGCCTCAGCCTGGTTGCCTAAGCCGAGGTCAATTAAAGTGCAGAGCGAGAGCCACACATGCACAGACATACACACACACCCACATACAGTTAGAGAGGTTCATTTGTAGGTGAAAGTTTAATCATGTTTTGCTTGCAACTGCAAAATTGTGTTTGCATATGTGACAGTTTGTTCCAGAGATAAGCGACAGCGAAGGCGAGTTGTGGGGAAGCACCTGCCGTAGAGACGAGACGATGATCTTTTCAAACTGTGTTAAAAGTCATTGTGGTTTTGATTTGACGTATGCATGTATTGTGTTTATCTGACACAAGAGAGGGCGTTAAACCCTGATGCTATAAAACTATTCTTGTGTAGTTGCTGGGCGGAGATCTGATGCTGTCTGCGTACAGCGGACCATCTCCCCACGCTGCGTGTATTCATTAAAATCATCGTTTGACTCCACCTGTCAGGGTCAGTGTGTTATTCCGATCTCCTCCATCTCTCTCTCCTTAAAATGAACCTTAACACTCCTCCGGATTCATATGCCCAAAAAAATATTGCTCTAGCTTACGTGGTTGCAGTGCTACCGGAATTTAGATATAGTTACGCAAAACGGAGCGTGCCTGCTCCGACCAGCTTTAAAGGGTTAAGATAATTAAGTTAGGGCAACTTACTCATTTTGAGTGCACTTACTTAAGATGACTGTTAGGACAACTTATTCATTGCAAGTTTGTAGTATTAAGAATAGCTTGATATTTCTGACTGTACAATACTAATTGTTTACCTACTGACAAACATTTCAAGGTCAACTAAATAAAAAAACAATTTGTGGTAACCTGAATATGATTTAAAATAATTAACAGCACTTTTTGTAATGATGTTAAAATCAGCCCAACTTTTATTTTCAAATGCAAAAAAGTATAACAGCCAACATACTGGACACTGTTCTGCTGAACAACAAACAATTATATTGCCATCACTGTTATAATCTTACAATGAAACAAAGTCTTAGATTTAATTATTCTGAAACTACGTTTAGGCATTCCACAACTTTCTTCAGTGACTTATATAATCCAAAAAATCAAAATACAATATATTTATTGTTCTGTCACAAGTGCAGTCTCTCATTTAAACAACACATTTGTTTTTCATTCCAACACATGAGCTGGAATGTTGTAATATTTTAAGGATGGCTTGTTTCCAGTCCAGGCATTACTGCCTGAATGACTGTCATGGATCGAGGTGATCCAAATGTAGGTGCAGAAGAAAGTCTTTAATTTCCCTTAAGTACAGTGGCAGTGGATGTGGGTTGGAGATGCAATGATCTTGAACCTGCAGGCGACCATCTTCCCTGACCACACCATCTGTGACGGAGGACTCATCTCTCCTGGTGTCCTGCAAGCAAACAATCATATTTTTTGGAACATGAACTTAATTGCTTTCTTAAAAAAAAAAATTCTGCATTTGGTATAAAACAGACTCCAATTTAGACAATCTCAGGCTCCCTCCCCACCGGAGAGGTGACATTCAATGTCCCACTTGTTAGTCTCAATAGCCCTGACCACCAC
Source organism: Oreochromis aureus (assembly GCF_013358895.1). Taxonomy (NCBI): domain Eukaryota; kingdom Metazoa; phylum Chordata; class Actinopteri; order Cichliformes; family Cichlidae; genus Oreochromis; species Oreochromis aureus. The sequence goes on along the minus strand of NC_052944.1, from coordinate 99,258,638 downwards.
CCAACACACAATAATCTCATGAAAGCATCATTTTAAAAAGGGCTATGCAAACATGGCCAATAACTTTCATTCTAATGATCTGCAAAATGATTTGGGCACAAAACAAATTTTGCTGTTAGCCTTCACTATAGACCCTAAGTTTGGAGGATGTGACCTTTGAATAAATGCAGACCAAACTGCTGTTGTTTGTTTACTTACACAGCATGTCTTGTAGAATTAACTGTGGTCACCAGCAACAGCATAGTGCAGTCATATCTCAAGTCTAATAACAGAAGACAGGAAAAGATCAGTAAAGAAATAACTTCCCCAAACCAAAGCACAAGAAAAACAATAAGTAAAACAGGCTGATCTAAAGTATGATTAAAGTTCAGCCTAATTAATGTAAATGTTACTGACAATTGCTAATATATTGGAAAACCAAAATACTTGTCACTGAGTTGATGTCTTTCTGTCCAACAGCAGGAGTGCTGGTCCCGAGACTCAAAGACAGTAAGAAACAAGCAAAGGGAGAAAAAACAGAACATTTTTTAGCTGCTAATTTGATCCTTAATGGCTGTGCAGTCATTATAACTTAAAACACAGTAGGTCAATGTAGACCCCATACAACCAAATTAGACTAACACATATTCAGGGTGGGCCATTTATATGGATACACCGTAATAACATGGGAATGGTTGGTGATATTAAAGTCCTGTTTGTGGCACATTAGTATATGTGAGGGGGCAAACTCCTCAAGATGGGTGGTGACCATGGTGGCCATTTAGAAGTCGGCCATCTTGGATAAAACTTTTGTTTTTTCAGTAGGAAGAGGGCCATGTGACTAGGGATGGGTATCGAAAACCGGTTCTTGTTGAGAACCGGTTCCCACTGTTTCAATTCCTTGGAATCGTTTGCCATTTTTGCAAACGATTCCCTTATCGATTCCAGTCGCCCGAATGACGCCACCACGTTGCGGAGCGTCGGAGCGTACCTGGCAGGAAACACGGCGCCTAAGCGGCTCAAACGCTCAAAAGTTTGGTTATACTTTACCAGAACGGATGACAACAGGGCAACTTGCAATACTTGCAAAGTAGATATTTCATTTAAGGGAGGAAACACTACGAATATGCAAAAGCATTTGCTCACAAAACACGCTGATGAACTTAAATGAATGTCGTGTTTTTAATTCCGCCGGACTCGTGAATCTCAACCCAGCAGCAGTGGTAACGCGTTTGCACGTCATCTCCGTTAACGCGGCAGGTAAATAATCAACTAACAGTGCATATTATGTTAGCGCGATCTGCTTTATTACAAAACCTGCCATTACTGTGCGCTGCATTTAGGTGACCGTGATGAGAGAGACAGACAGAGTCTGGCTGGCGCTCGCTGGCAGTTGTCGCTGCAGTCCACCGGTAGCGTCTCTTTTCAGGCCCGAATGTCACCGAGCAGTGACTAAGTTTGTGGTCAAAACCTTGCAGCCATTTGCCACAGCAGATGGTAAGTGAATGTGTTTAATTGTAGGCAGGGACATTACTGAATATTCTTGTGTAATTGCTACAGAATAATTTATGTTATACTTTGTTATTGCTACAGAAGAATATTTATTTTATTATTTTACATTTACAATTTTCCCCGGGGACCCTGTGACACCCCATTGAAGAGCCATAGGCTGGATCTCTTAAGATCTCACTGTTGGGTTTATAAGGCCATGTTACTCCTAAATTTCTATCTTGTTCAGAGAGAAGATATAAAACAAAATTCTAAGCTAATCAACCTTAGTGTTCTCCTTTTTAAAAATAAGAATCGATAAGAGAATCGATAAAGAATCGAATTGTTAAACAGAATCGAAAATGGAATCGGAATCGTTAAAATCTTATCAATACCCATCCCTACATGTGACACATCAAACTTATTGGTAATGTCACAGGAAAAACTATGGTGTGCTTGGTTTCAACGTAACTTTATTCTTTCATGAGTTATTTACAAGTTTCTCTTTGTTCACAGCCACTGACATGTTGAAGAGGTTAACACGTGAGGAGCGGATCGAAATTGTGTTGATATATGCAGACCGCAGTAACCGGGTCATTGCAACAGATTTCAATGCAAGACACCCTACGAGACCACCCATCTCCCATGCTACAGTAAGCAAACTGTTATGTTTCGTGAAACTGGTTCAGTGTTGGATTTGCCAAAATGTGGGCGCAAGAAAACTGAAGAAACATCAGTGGCTGTCCTAGCTTCATACAGCAAGAGCCCAAGGCGTAGCACTCACCGCATGTCACTGGAGAGTGGCATTAGTCGAACATCCCTTCGGCGGATATTAGCTACTCACAAATGGCACCCTTACAAACTCCAGCTACTGCAGCATCTCAACAAGGATGACCCAGATCGGCGCACAGAATTTGCAGAATGGGCAAAACAAAAATTGGAACAGGACCCTCAGTTTACGCAGAAGATTTTGTTCAGTGATGAGGCAAACTTTTATGTGAATGGTGAAGTTAACAAACAAAACCACCGCTATTGGTCTGACACTAACCCACATTGGATGGATCCCTCCAAGACTGTTGGAACAACACAAGTGATGGTTTGGTGTGGTATATGTGGTACAACGATAGTGGGTCCATTCTTCATCAATGGAAACCTCAAGGCCACTGGATATTTGAAATTGCTACATGATGATGTGTTTCCCTCTTTATGGACTGAAGCTGGCACGTTCCCTAAGTTTTACCAGCAAGATGGTGCACCACCACATTATGGGTGCCAGGTCCGAGCTTTCCTAGATGAACAGCTTCCTGGAAAGTAGATTGGTCGTCGTGGGCCAGTTGAATGGCCCCCAAGGTCTCCCGATCTGACCCCCTTAGACTTTGGGGTCATCTGAAGGCAATTGTCTATGGTGTGAAGATACGAGATGTGCAGCACCTCTTTCATGACTTATTTACAAGATTCTGACCACTTATAAAATGTGTTCAATGTGCTGCCCATTGTGTTGGATTGTCAATGCAACCCTCTTCTCCCACTCTTCACACACTGATAGCAACACCGCAGAAATGCCAGCACAGGCATCCAGTATCTGTAGTTTCAGAATAAAGTTACGTTGAAACCAAGCACACCATTGTTTTTCTTGTGACAGTTTGATGTGTCACATGGCCCTCTTCCTATTGAACCATCTACTACTGTGTCTGAATGTGTGGTATTGGCACTGTCAGTTTAGGCCTGAAGAGATATGTGTTTAAAAAAAGACCACCTAATTTAAATATAATCATTTCATCCTTGTTAAAAAGTTAACTTCCAATATATAAAGTTTCTAATAAGCAAAATGACCAGATCTAACATATGGCAGGGTTCATATGTAACATAATATTTCTTATGATTCAACTATGGAATTTAACTTAATTCTTTAGTAAGACAACCTATATTACTTTATTCTCAATTATAAAGCCAACCTAGACTTTAACCATTTAACAGGGCACTAATCTGGATTATAGCTTTCACAACAAAACTTGTTTTAAACACACTTTTTAACAAAATAAATACTATTGTTATTATAATTATTTTTTTAAATGTAATTAAACAGAAAAGTCAGTTAAATATAAAAGCAGTTTGCTGATGTTGTTAAAGAAAGGCTAGATTTGACATTAATAGATGCCACATTTGTTCAAAAGCTGCCACAAAGCATTACAAAAATAGATGTCTCCCAAAATGTCGGAGCATTTTTGCAAATATGTGATGTCTTGATAAATCAAGCAGATATTTGAACTTTACACAGCTACATTCTCGCCTGAAAATATAAAAATAAAATAAATAAAAGTTTATTTTGTGACCCAGAAAAAGCAATATTTAAAAGTTTTTTACCCGCACTCCTCCACCATTGCCACGTTTACAAGTACACACAAGTACACACAGGCTCCGACAACCGCGGCCGACAAATGCAATCCTCCTTTTCCCCAGATTACCCTTTCTGAGTCACAAAATAACCTTTTAAGATATTTCCAGGCAAGAATGTAGCTGTGTAATGCTCAAATATCTACTTAATTTATCAAAATATCACTTATTTGCAAAAGTGCTTCCACGTTTTCAGAGAGCTCTGTTATCCACCAGCAGGATAGCTGACCAGAAGGTGAAGGCTCGATAGAGGCGGAGAGCACAGCTAACTCTTGGCATATCATTTTCAACCCCCCTGCGGTCTTTTGCTACTCAGGTTAAACATGATATGTATAGTTAGTTAGTTATGGCTATAGATTGAAAATACCCCCGTCACCCCACCCCTAACGCCTCCTGAAAAATTTTGTCTGGGCTCTTATCTCATGTTTTTCTCACTTTTTTATTTCAAACAATCAACAGAAAATTTCACAGACATATTTTTATATAAGGCTTTCAAGGCTGTGGTGTTAATTTTTAACCCTTGGATGCACAACCTACCAATACCTACACTCTTCCACAAGTGGGGTCAAAAATGACCCCAAATAGAAACAATGCATTTTGCTATAAACTCGGTTGTTATTCTTCACAATCTTTAAAACAAAGAGTTGTAACATTCTCAGTGGGGGGGACAATAGTCTGGGTCCTCTATATCTGAGATGTCAGATTCTGAGTAAATGCCTCTGATGGGCTCTTCATCCCATCCGTCGTGGATCATTTGTAGGGCAAGATTTACAGGGATCCTAGCTGGCCTCATAGCAGCCATGTTACTTTAGATATATTAAAAAAAAAGACATCAGCAAGGACAATGGTTGAAATGCACAGGAAACTATAAACAGGGCTGCAATTTGCTGACAAAATAAAAGACGCATACCAGATAAGAAGTTGGAACGCTCGTTTGCGTACATTAGATGTTCTGGAGGAGGACAGACATTTGTTCAGAACTCTTAAAGATGTTGAATAAGCAAGCTCCATAAGCAATTACTTTGGTGTTCCTCCACCACAAAAGAAGCGTGTATTCTCTGAATTTACGGGAATACTTTTATTGTCAGCGAATACACACCTGCAGACCACTTATGTGCAGCCCTGACTATAAATCATGTATGTTACTGTGTAAAAATTAATTCTTGATCCATCAGATGAATAAGTGGGTCAGTCAGAGTTGCTAAGAATGAAGGTTTCATAGAAGATTCCATAGGAACTGCTTGGGGTCATTTTTGACCCCACTTGTGGAAGAGTGGGGTAGTGATACAAAAACTGCATTTTTTTTAATTAATGAAAAAATAAATAAAAATGCAAATGGCCTCATGTTACAAACATATTTTATGAGCAATACCTGGAATATGAATATATTACAACTTTTCATTTTAAATATTTTGAAGAAAAACAACCCATGGGGTCATTTTTTGTCAATGTATCAGGTAAAGATCCACAGCAATGACAACAATAATATCTTGAGCTGAAGCTTCTCCAGGTTTGCTCAACATATTCCAGAAAAAAATGCTGCCACCATGAACATGCGGACTGATCCATGTGAGGAAGGAGGACGAGTGATGTGGCATTTTCAAACCACACCGTTTCATCCTTCCGCTCTGAGAAGCAAAACTTCCAGCTAACTTAGTTTTTTTAAGTTAAGACAACTTAAATAAATTGAGTTGATCAGCGTTTTTGCATAAAACTTCCTGGTAACTTACTTAAATTGAGTTCTAACAACAAATTGATAGAAATTGAGTTCAGCCTACTTAATATTTTTAATTAAACACAATATTAGATTTTACAGTGCAGAGCATCGGGCCATATAGTGTGAGACCGTGCATCGTGACCTACGAACTTTTAACCAATGTGAGTCAATCGTAAAGTTTGAGCAGGAGCTGAATAACGCGACTGAAAAAAAAATCGCACAGTGTTTGCCCAGCTTAATGCAGACTGTTTAAACTAAACAAGCTGCTGTTTCACACAATAAACCCTGTCAACGGCAGTATTGCCTACTGTTTTAACAGTTAAAGCAGTAGAGACGAGCTGTTTAAATGTTTACAACTCTAGCGTCATTAACCAGGCTAGCTGTTAGCTTATAGCTCACGCTAGCTAACCAGCGAGCAGTTAAAAGGATAGCCGAAGCTGCAGATACAACACCCACAAACTTATCTCACTACAATGTAGCACCAAAAATATGACGTGATTCTAGTTTAATCAAACGCGAGGCCCGAGCTCAACACAGCTGCTGTAACATAAAACTGACATCCAGTTAATCACAGCTAAAAAGATATTTACAGTAAACTTACCGCAACATGTTTCCTCAGATTACACGAGTTGAGTTTTTTCACGCTGAAAAGTCAGTTTGTTTTGGCTCGCACTGAAGACTCCGACACTGAAGACATAGCTGTTCTTTTGTACTGCTTTTAAGCGCAACAATCTTTGTATATGAGGCTAAGGGTGTTCATCCTCTTCAGTTCTAGTGGAGACAGTTTCACGTGTTTCTTCTTTCTGTGTGTCCACTACTTTAAAACGCTTGGGCCGCTCTGCCCACCATAGTTTAAACCTGGTCATTTGACTGCATGACCACATCTGATTGGTAAAAAAATTACAGGAACCTCCACTGGCAGTATGATCCGTTATTAGCAGTATTATCTAAAGTGTTAAACTATTTTTTTTTTTAAAGTAACGAATCAAATTTTCCCCAATATAGCGGAGTAAATAGCATATCTTCTTCACAAATGTACTCAAGTAAAAGTGAAAAGTATTGTGCAAAAAAGGTCATTTAAAAGTACTTTTTTTTTTCAAAAACTTACTCAAGTAAATGTAATGGAGTAAATGTAACTCGTTACCAGAGGCGGAGCCAGACATTTGAAACACCCGGGGCTTAGCCCTAAAGGGTAGTATGCATGTGGGATTTTTTTTTTTTTTTGGGGGGGTAGAAATGACTGAAAAGATTAATTGGCTCTGTTTTGAGTTTGTTCAAAAAAGAATGACTTCATATAGGGAAAAACACGCGGACTAAACCCCAATTCAACCAGACCCAGAACTGATCCAGAATTAAAACAGGACTACAACAGTTCAAAATCAGGACTACTGAGGACTTAACCAAGACAGAACCAGAATCAGAACTAGATAATAGTAGCACTAAAAATCATCATAGACCTGCACTACACTTATTTTTTTAATTCTACCAAAGTCCACTATTTAGATTCAGAAAAGTTTATATAATTATTTAGCCTTGTTGTGCAAACAAGCCTGCATTTGACTAACATGTGTGTCTCACCTGCTCTTGTTCCATCTCTGTTCTGTCCTCATTCTCTATCTCCCTCTCTGCTCCTCTCTCTCCCTCTCTGCTCCTCTCTCCCTCTCTGCTCCTCTCTCCCTCTCTGTTCCTCTCTCTCCCTCTTTGTGCTGACAATCATCAAATATACAGTTGAAACCAGATATTTACAAACTCTTCAGACACTTTTTTAATTGTAACATCAAATCAGTCTAAATGTTTATTTTTTTAGATTGATAAATATAAAAAACATATTTGTTAACTTTAAGAGTAAAGAGAGAAACTATCTGTATTTCTTCATTGCAAATGGCACCAAATTGTATTCAAATTGAGCCACACTTATGGATCTCCAAAATTCTTTTCCTGGTGTTTTGGTTGACATCTCTTGATTTTCCCATGTCAAAGAAACAGGTTCTGTGTTTTGCCTTATATGCATCCACAGGTGTGCCACCAATTTACTCACATGGACTCTACTAACCTATCAGAAGCTTCTTCAGCTCAGAATGGAATCGTCTGGAGTTTTCTTATTAATTAACAATAAACTTAGTGTATATGTACTCCTAAATTTGATGAAAGTGAAAAAAATAGACAGCTCTGTCTCTCTTTATTCTGACATTTAACTAATTCAAAAGATATTTCAATATTTATTTATCCAAAACAAAACAAGTTTACTCTAAATTGATGTTGTACAGTAAAAAAAATGTTCTTGTGTTTTCCATAAAGTGTCTGTAAATATCTGGTTTAAATTGTGAATATACTGCTGTGTATTGAAATTCCTCTTGTTTTGCATAATATATAAAATAACATCTACCAGAGTTTTTTCTTTGAAAGAAGCTCCTTATGTCCATTCTTGTATATCAGTGCATTACTGAAACCGATTTATTTAGCCGTGGAGGGAAACAACTGAAAATATGAAATAAACACACATGTAAGCTAAGACTCTAAAGAAACAGCATTGTTGTTGTTCGGCTTTTCATTTCACCATTTGTTGATTCACTTGAAGAGCAAGTAACGTAATATGGGTCAAGTGATCAGTTTGATATCAATCTTTCGTGATAAACCGTCATATTTACATCATTTGTACAGTACGAATGATTTGCTTTGGTACCTGGTCAAACTTCAACTCTCCTCTGTCTGCCTGGCTCTGTTTTTCTCAGCGCACTCGCAGGCAGGAGCTGCCCCGCCCCCTCGCTCAGTCGCTTAGTGCCTGAGCTCGGATCATACCAATATTAGGGGGGATTTACGCACAGTCGTAAATTCCCACAGTGTACACTACGTGCTTCGAATATTGTGTGTAGTTTTTTTGTTTTATACAGTTGTCAGCCAGGGATCTAACTATGACAAAATTACACTCCAAAAGACCCCGGGCTTCTGAAAAAACAACCCGGGCTTAAGCCCAGTAAGCCACCCCCCCCGCTCCGCCCCTGCTCGTTACTACCCACCTCTGTATATATGCATATTTAAATGATCTCAGTGATTGGCAGATAAATGAAGAAAGGCATCTATGGTATCTGAAACCCCCACAGAAACAAACACATCCACAGACAGCAGAGTTGTAATACCTTTGCAATTTCTAATTAGCCTTCATTTGTATTTCCCCAAAAGTTGATTCTGTTCATCTGGACATAGCGTTTTCAGTCCAGATGAACAGAATCAACTTTTGGGGATTTACTTACCTGGATTATTGAGCATCAAGACGTTCATTTGCATTTTTCACTTTGTGTTTTTAATTCAGTTAGTTTCAGTTAGTTTCCAGAGTGAGTTTGCTTCTTTCAGGTTAGGTTTTATTTTTTGTTTATTATGTATGGGTTTATGTCAGAGGCTGAACTGATTTAGATTAATGCAGATTTTATTAAAAGAACTGAACTCCTTGAAAGCAGACTCACAGTCTCAGTGACATTCAAAGTCTAAATAAATAGGTTTATCATTTAATAATAAGGCAAGTTTTTCATTTTTAATATTTCTTTTTAGCTAAAATAGAAAAAACATAACACACGACATTTCCTGTAAAATGTTATTTAGTTTTTAGTTTTGCAAAACCATTTCATTCCACATTATAAATAATTTAGTTTTAAGTTTTTGTTTACAGTTTGTATTTCTATTTTAACTTTTTTCAGATCAGTTTTAGTGAAGTACAATAACTTTTGTGTTTTGTAACACTTCTTCCTGTTGGAGCAAAGCCAACAGTTTGTGGAGCAGTACTTTTAAGACTGACATGTTGAATCCATAACAAATACAAATCTATAAAAAAATATTCATTTACAATGTCCACTCACTCTCTCTCCTCCTGTTCCTGTAAATATAAACACCCGGAGCTCAGAGTTTCTCCGGTCGAGCTCAAAACACATTCAGTGTATTTAGTCTGTTTCTCTGATCATACACAGTAACGGGAAATGGCGGACCTTGTTGAAAAAAAATCATTACAGACTGACTTTAATGGAAAGACCGAAAATAAAAACACACACAGTTTGTTGTGTGAAGAAATCAAACATGAGCTGAACAAACAGTAAAGTTCCTAAAGACAAACTTTTAAAGGAGGAAACAAAGCAAACTTACAGTTTCTTCACACACCAACAACAAAAAGCTGCACCACGAAGTTCAGGAAGTAAAAGTAAAGTTTGTGAAGGAAGACACAGAGAGGCGTTTGAGGACAATCGGGACAATTGAAACACTGTGTGCTGCGTTCATGAGCAGCTCGGAAACTCCTAAATCTCTAGCATGTGTGAGAATAGAATAGAATAATCCTTTAATTGTCCCACAAGGGGAAATTTGGTTGTAACAGCAGCCAAAAATACACATATACAAACAAACAGTACACAGGACACAGAACAGAAACATACACATTTTTTCTTACATATTTACATTAAGGACAATGGTTACTATATACAGAGTACTGTACAGTTATTAAATTAAATAAAAAATAACTACAGATAAGAGACAAACCAGGTTGTAGTGCGAATCGGTTGATTAACTTATTGCAGTTACAGCGCTGATGTAAACATCTGTGATTGTTGGGAGCAGTTCTGATTGTACAGTCTGACAGCTGCAGGGAGGAAGGACCTGCGGAAACGCTCCTTCATACATCTAGGATGCAGCAGTCTGTCACTGAAGGAGCTCTGCAGTTCAGCAACATTTACATGCATGGGGTGGGAGACTCTGTCCATCAGAGATGTTATTTTGGCCAGAGTCCTTCTGTCTCCCATAGGGATGGGTATCGAAAACCGGTTCTTGTTGAGAACCGGTTCCCACTGTTTCAATTCCTTGGAATTGTTTGCCATTTTTGCAAACGATTCCCTTATCGATTCCAGTCGCCCCGAATGACGTCACCACGTTGCGGAGCGTCATTTACCTGGCAGGAAACATGGCGGCTCAAACGCTCAAAAGTTTGATTATACTTTACGAGAACGGATGACAACAGGGAAACTTGCAATACTTGCAAAGTAGATATTTCACTTAAGGGAGGAAACACTACGAATCTGCAAAAGCATTTGCTCACAAAACACGCGATGACCTTAAATGAATGTCGTGTTTTTAATTCCGCTCCGGACTCGTGAATCTGAACTCAGCAGCAGCGGTAATGTTCGCGCGTCCTCTCCCGTTAATGCGGCAGGTAAATAATCAACTAACAGTGCATATTATGTTAGCGCGATCTGCCTTATTACAAAACCTGCCATTACTGTGCATTTAGGTGACCGTGATGAGAGAGACAGACAGAGTCTGGCTGGCTCAGATGCGGGCAGTTCTCGCTGCAGTCTACCGGTAGCGTCTCCGTTCAGGCCAGGATAGACGAATGTCACCGAGCAGTGACTAAGTTTGTGGTCAAAGCCTTGCACCCATTTGCCACAGCAGATGCCCCCGATTTTCGGTAAGTGAAGGTGTTTAATTGTAGGCAGGGACATTACTGGATATTCTTGTGTAATTGCTACAGAATAATTTGTTATAGTACAGAGGAATATTTATTTTATTATTTTACATTTACATTTTTTTTTTCCTGGGGACCCTGTGACACCCCATTGAAGGCTGGTTCTCTTGAGATCTCACTGTTGGGTTTGTAAGGCCATGTTACTCCTAAATTTCTATCTTGTTCAAAGAGAAGATAAAAACAAAGTTCTAAGCTAATCGACCTTAGTGTTCTCCTTTTTCAAAAGAATCGATAAGAGAATCGATAAAGAATCGAATCGTTAAACAGAATCGATAATGGAATCGGAATCGTTAAAATCTTATCAATACCCATCCCTAGTCTCCCACCACCTGCACTGGGTCCAGGGTGCATCCCAGAACAGAGCTGGCCTTCCTGATGAGTTTGTCCAACCTCTTCCTCTCAGCTGCCGATAAATTGCTGCTCCAACATACCACACTGTAAAAAATGACAGATGCCACCACAGAGTCATAGAAGGTCTTTAAAAGCGCTCCCTGTACTCCAAATGACCTCAGCCGCCTCAGCAGGTAGAGTCTGCTCTGACCCTTCCTGTAAAGAGCATCAGTGTTGTGGCTCCAGTCCAGTTTATTATTCAGGTGAACACCCAGGTACCTATAAGAGTCCACTATCTCAATGTCCACTCCCTGGATGTTCACCGGTGTCAGTGTGGGGGGTCTGCGTCTCCCGATTATTATACTATCCTATGCCACGTTATACCTCTAATTAAAGATTGTGAAATCATTATGTAGGTTTAGGTTGCATTCTACTCCTGACTTAGAAGAGGTGATAACTATTACATTTATTAGACTGATTTGTATTACATTAGACTGCTGATTTATTGTGAATGAATTAAATTGTCAGGCAGCACGGTGGCACGGTGGTTAGCACTGTTGCCGCACAGCAAGAAGGTCCTGAGTTCAATTCCACCATCAGGCCGGGGTCTTTCTGTGTGGAGTTTGCATGTCCTCCCCGTGTTTGCGTGGGTTCCCTCCGGGTACTCCGGCTTCCTCCCACCGTCCAAAGACATGCAGCTTGTGGGGATAGGTTAATTGGATAATCCAAATTGTCACTAGGTGTGAATGTGAGCGTGAATGGTTGTCTGTCCTTGTGTGTTGGCCCTGCGACAGACTGGCGACCTGTCCAGGGTGTACCCCGCCTCTCGCCCTGGGATAGGCTCCAGCGCCCCCCGCGACCCTGAAAAGGATAAGCGGAAGCGAATGGATGGATGAATTAAATTGTTTTATGATGCATTATACTGCTGATTTATAAGAAATACTGTTTTCAGAGAATCATGGCGTTATTTGTCTGATTAGAAAGAACAGAACATATAGCACAGGAAGCCAAGGTCATAACATGGGGTCACTGAGAGAGAAAGAATGTGGATGTTTAGGTTTTGACTTAGAGGGGGGCTGAAGCTATAAGAATGTGAGAAACGGTCAAAGCTTTTGCAGGACACCCTCCCTTGCTCATCTCCTGTCCGGACATTTTTTAAGGCTCAAAGTGTTGTATGGAATATGGAATAAAGAGATTGTTGATTGAGCATTTATACACCGAGTGTTGTTCTTGCTTCAGCCCAAAGATCAAAGAATTGGGGTATTTAACAACTTGGTGCCGTGTTACCCGGATCTTTGGTGTGCTGAGGAAGCCAGATTTGGCCTTTGGTGAGATCGTGAGACAAGGTGAACAGAGGACTGGTCCAACAGAATAAAAAGGTGAGCGCCACCTGTTGTATAAATACCGAAGTGTGCATATTGGACATTCTAAATTAATCTGTTCGCTGAGTTACATGTATTTTCACATTAAATTCTGTCTGTGTCTGGTTTTCGGCGCAAGAAAGAGAACATCATAGTTGAGGCTGGATTCCAGTGTGTGACATAGGAACTGGCTCTAGCACAAGTAACTAAAAACATTCTACGTTGAGACTAGAGTTGCAGCCCACATTAAATTCCACATTTAACTTTATCTATGACTAGCTTTTGGGCAAGAAACTGATTTCCAAGTTGAGCCTGGACGTTTCTGTGTGTGTTTCTTTCTGTGTCTCAGTGTGTGAAATATGAACATGGTGACAGTCAATGTTTCCTCTAAAGTGGGCGTGTGCGCAGTTGAACACTGCTGGCACGTTCTCTGTGTACAGAAAATCTGTGGTGTGCACACAAATTTTTTTAACCTGAATTGAGGTAAAGTCCACAAACAGCATTCTCACATACGTGTTTCCTGCTGTCCAGATGTGTGAGGGTTGTGTGAAGAGCTGTAATCATGGCGTCCTCTGTCCACCTGTTTGCCTTCTACAGACTGTAGCAGTGAGAGGTTGAATATGGTGGTGAAAACCTCTGCTAGTTGGTCTGCACAGGCTTTAAGCTCTCCACCGGCTGCACCGTCAGCACCAGCTGCTTTCCTCACATAGACTCTGTCAGTGTGGCTCTGACCTGATGCTGCTCCAGCTGGATGGGGGCGTCGTCCCTCTCTGTAACGCAGGATAGGTGTTGGTGTCACTGTTTTGTTGGTCAAAGCGGGCGAAGAACTGCTTCATGGTGTCAGGTGAGGTGATGTGCGGGGAGTTTGTTTGTGTGCGATTGTCCTTGTAGCCAGTGAGTGTCTTGATCCCTGCCACATGTTTCTGGAGTGGTTTGTGTTAAAGTGTTCCTCGATGCGCTGTTTGAATCTGCGTTTGGATTCTTTGATGCCTTTAGATTAGACGCCTCTTTGTAGGTTTGTTGGTCTCCTGATCTGAAGGCGCTGCTCTCAGTAGAGCTTGCACCTCACTGTTGAGCCATGGCTTCTGCTCTGGGAACACTTTAACAGTCTTTGTTGTTGTCACACTCTCAGTGCAGATGTATGAGAGTACAGCAGATGTGTGGCCCTCCAAGTCTGTTCCTTCTGTGAATACACTCCAGACCATATTGTCCAAACAGTCCTGCAGGGCTGTGGTGGCTTCCACAGTCTAGTGTTACTGTGTTACTTCTGGGTCTTAGAGACAAGGTTTGGATTTCTGAGGATGTTTCTGGAGGATCTAGTTTTGGTTAAATTATAGTTCTGCATTCTTCATCATCATTTCACTTATTTCTTGGTGTTCACATCTCATTTATTTCCCTTTCCTGATACAACTGTTAGTTCATGCTGGTTTAAATGAGTCCTAAACTTCATTGTATGTGACATTAAATATCTTAAATGTAACTTTCTGTAGCAAAGAAAGCTGCAGGAGCCCAGGTTTCATCTTCACACACATCAGGAGCAGCTGCTCCATCACAAACACCACAGAAGAAGAACAACACCGGATCTGATTTAATATAACCGGCTGTTTTTATCTGGATTTATTTGACAGGGACAGAGTTCATGTTCATGGACATCAGGATAAAAACAGAAGATGGAAACCTGCCAGATTTGAGCTGCTCATGTGTCGTCCCTGGGCAGGTCACATGACTCTATCCAACACACAAAGACACACAGACACACAAGAAAAGCCAGAGAAACAAAGACAAATCCAAACAATCCATCATACTGAGTTAAAGTGATCACAGGTCTGCTTTGTTGGAGCCTTCAAAGTGTCACATTTGTTCCTTTATTACTACCACTGAAGGCCACGCCCCTCTGGTCATGTGATCATGTTTTTGTAGGAACGCTCCTCTTCCTCAGAGGATCCACCTGTGCTTCCTCTCCTCCACCTGTTACAGTGAGGGAACGTCCTCCATGATGGAGGAGCTGCTGGAAAGTGCTGAGAGTTTCCTCCAGAGTGAGACCTCTGTCACAGTTCAGAGGATCTACGGCAGCAGAGACCTTCATGGACACTAAAAGTCTCAAAAACGCTCAGGGCACAGACACTAAGTTGGCCTTAAACACACCATTTATTTCCATGGAAACAGACACAACCAGAGTTACAGTCTAAAATCCCCCTATACAATAAAAAGAGTCTAAACACGCTAAAAACCCTGCCGCAGAAATAACTCCACACTGTCAACACAAAGACTAAACAAATGTTCCCATATGCTAAAATTCCCATAATCCCACAGTCCAGCCACACGCGGGCAAATGTTCCTTATCTGAGACAGGAGAGGAATTTCTCTTCCGGGATGGAAACCACGCCGGCCAGAAGAACAAGTGGGCGGGGCTCTTGTGGCAGACCTGTCTCCTCCTGACAGCGCGTTGCCGCACAGTCCCGCCCCACTCCACACCTGAACACGGCCTCCGTCGTAGCACCGCCAGATGCAGGCAGAGGGACACCCCTGCCCTGCTGTGGATTGCATCGCCTGCCACTATGCTGGCTGTGCGCGTTTCTTTTCCTCCTGCTCGCCTTTCGTGCGTCGCCTTCCCGTCTCTGCGCTCACCATCCCCTTTAACAGGTCAGTCTGGCAGCTGATAGGACGCCTCGGGGAACGCCCCCACCTCCACAGGTGCTACTATTGTCGGCTTAGTCCACAGTGGATTAAAAGAATATTGTGCAACAACACTAAAACACACTTTCACGGCAAAAAGTCATCATAAATAAGTCTCCAATAACACCAGAAAAAGTCGCCAGATTTGTCGCTAGTCACTTTTTAGAAAAAAAGTTGCTAAGGGGGTCTGAAAACTCGCTAAATATAGCGACAAGGTCGCTAAGTTGGCAACACTGGCCGCTGTTTTTGTCACTTTTTATGGAATCAAACTCAAAATAAGGTCAGTACTTCCACGCTTTAAACGCTACATGCTCATACTCTCTCCCGCACTCGATATATTATCCATTGTTGATCTGCACACAGCTGTTGTCGAACGTCGCACTCGCTTACGTCAGTGTCATGAGACTTTCTCGCAAAAAAATCACGGTTTTAGTAACGCAGTAACACAGCGCTCCTACGGGAAAGTAACAGTAATCTAATTACCGTTTTTGCAATAATAATCCCTTACTTTGCTCTTTACTTGAAAAAAGTAATCAGATTACAATAACGCATTACAAGTAACACATTACTGCCCATCTCTGGTTGTC
The DNA here is from genome assembly GCF_013358895.1 of Oreochromis aureus. Classification (NCBI taxonomy): domain Eukaryota; kingdom Metazoa; phylum Chordata; class Actinopteri; order Cichliformes; family Cichlidae; genus Oreochromis; species Oreochromis aureus. The sequence goes on along the minus strand of NC_052944.1, from coordinate 99,242,609 downwards.
ATACACCAACATGACGTTCTACTAGTCAAGGCCTCACCTTAACCCACTGATGCTGATCACACAGACCCACTAATAGAACTGTTTTATCAGGTTTATGCAGCGTCACCATTAATGTCACATTTAATCAGACACATTTACATTACAAGCCCACTACAACCATTATCAGCATGTTAAATTACATTATACATCTGCACTGATTTAAAGCACCACTATTTTAAGCTGATTCATTTTTTCCACCTTAACAGTTCATCCCTCAAATCAAAAACCCTCATAAAATGTAACAACAAATAATTTTGCAAATAAATGCAAATAAAATATTTATTTTTCAACTTTTACAAGTGAAATCAAACAAGTGTATTTAACAGTGAAACCAGAGTGAAGCTGCTCATATAGAGTCCAACCCAGGCTAAAGTAAATTGAGTAGAGCAGCAGCGTCAAAGTGTCGGCTCTCTGAACACGGTGCAGGATCGCCATCTGCAGGACAAAACTAGTTTTTCTCCTCGTCAACATCAAGATGACGTCATCGTACAGCAAAACATGCAGATCAGGTGACATGACTGTCTGAGAGGCGGAGTTAAACTGTGGCAGGTAAGCATGTGGAGGAGGAGCAACAACATGACACTGGAACATCATCATTGCATTATACAGTTTCCTCTCTAACTGGATGCTGCTGTGAACAAGAACAGCTGTGGAACCAGAGTCCTGAGTGTCATCTATGGATGAATGCAGGTCAGTGTGTTGCTGGTGGAGGTGATGAATCACAGTGTCCATCTCACAGTGGGGTCAGAGCTTTTCTTCTGCTGCTCCGCTCTTCAAATGTAAGGCATCGACGGCTCTGCTTTTCAGCTCTGTTGGAATATCATCTTCTTCTGTCTGACAAATATTCATGAAACAAACCTGACAAAACACAAACAGCAGCAGTAACAGTAAACTGTACTTATAAACTCACTGAAAACCCACATTTGAACTCTACCTACTTGTTCATCAAGGCATGAGTACAAGTGCAAGGAGACGTCACAGACATGTTGAAATTGTGATGTGAAGACGGTGGACTGTGGTGGCCTCTGCAGACTGTTGGACTCTGTTACAATCTTCATCAGTCTCTGTTACAGTTATTTATTTATTTTGTTATCATTTATTCATATTTATTTTTTAATGAAGATGACGACCAACTGCAGCTTGAATCATTGAATTTACACCAAGCACGGGTGACCGAGAGGTTTCGCAGGTTTTTCCTCCCTACTGCTGTCAGACTCCACAACATGGTCTCTGCAGAGGACCCCACATGTGCAGACAAACACACACAATTGTTAATCTCGTCCGGTCTCCTTGATGTTCAATGACACCAAGTGAGATTTTTCTGACATAGTGCTGCTCATCCAGATCACATCCAGGAAACTTCCAGCTGTGATTGGCCCGTGCAGGCTTGTGATCAGATGCTGATTTTAGGGAGCGCTTGACTTTCTTTTGCTTTATGTCCTCTTGGGATTCGATATCACAGGGTGTCAGACACTGATCCATCCTCCTCCTCTTCCACCTTCTGCTGGGTCTCTTAGGCTAAAGCAGCTGGACTGATGCTCGTGGACATCCACAGAGGAAGAAGCTGCTTGCTGAGACGGATCCACATCCATCATCTCATTTAAGAAGCCCAGCTAACAGACCTGATGCTGCAAAGTCCTCTTGTCCTTAAATGTGTCCTTGTATGGCTGTTTTTGTGCACAGCCTGGATTCTCAGTTTGTGTCCTTGGATTTTCTCACACCAGCTCACAAATGTAGGATTTTATTTTCAGGTGGTGCTGAAATGAGTCGTAGGGCTTCAGGGTTCAGGATCAGGTCTCAGTGCTGCTGGCTGAACTTTGTCTCCTGTTCTGAGTCTTAAATAAAGTCAGTCAGGATTATTTCTTGTGTCGAGTCTCATGAGAATTTTGTGATGTCAGCTGGCACAGATTCAAAGCAGAGCTCAGAAATCTGAAATATATTTGAGTTGTAAATGGAGTTTAGAGAATGAGCTGCTGATGAAGCCAGCTGTGTACAGGAGGTCAAAGGTCAGAGCTCCTGTGGGTCTGAGGGCGGCCTCACTTTAGAGAAGGATGAAGGAGTCTGACCTGAGCCAGTGTTTGACATGAACACATCAGCACTGCTATCAGTGAGCCTAACGACAGCCGTTAGCCTCATTTCAGTGTTTCATCATTTAAAAACACTTTCTGTCACTGTGGTGGTTACAGTGACATCATGCAGTTTGTGTTTTGACCTCCAGAGGGTGACAAATCAGCACAGACAGAGAGCTCCATTCAAACTTTGCTGCCATCAGTAATAATTCTTCAAATATAATCATCAGTGTTTGAGCAGTTATGATATCAGGGACAATCTAGACGTGTGACAATACTGAACATGTCACATGACACACCTTAAACATCATGCGATCCACTCTCAGTGTTGCGACTTCCATCCACAAATAAAGCTGCTGCCAGCTGAGTTGGTTTGAGCTGTGACTCGTCTCCAATAAGCCAACCTGAGCCCCACTTGTGTTTGTGTATTTATTCCAAAACAAAAACAACAAACTTTTTGCTTCATTCAAACCAAATAGCGCATCTATGAACTTATATCATTTGAGAACGGGACTGAAAGGTAATGTGATTATTGTCTGAATATTGTGTAACATGCAAAACCCCACTGACTCAACTTCTCCGTTGAGAACGCCAGCATCAGGTAAATAACATGTGACCACGCCCCCATGCAATCACCTGTGGTGCAGGAACAACACCTGCACCACCATAACAAATAACACATAAACATTCACTTTGGCTCTTACACTCAGTCTGCACTTTCATTCATGACTTCAACAGGTTGAAATGAGCTTTGAAGAAACAACAGTTTAGTGCTGAAATATTCAAACGCTGCAGGAAGAAGAACAACAAAGTGATGACAGATGTGACGGATGTTTGTGCTTCAAACAGGATATCAAGCAGGAATAAATCACGACCTGCCAGAGGTTTGGGAATTTCCGAGGTGTACATGAACGCAGCACACAATGTTTCGATGCTTCCGAGTGTCCTCAAACGCCGCATTAGGCTCAAAGTTTACTTTCACTTCCTGAACTTCGTTCAGTGGAGCTTGTTGTTGGTGTGAAGAAACTGTAAGTTTGCTTTGTTTCCTCCTTTAACAGTTTGTCTTTAGGAACTTTACTGTTTGTTCAGCTCATGTTTGATTTCTTCACACAACAAACTGTGTGTGTTTATATTTCCGGTCTCTCCATTAAAGTGTGTAATGTTTTCCTGGCTAACATCAGCTGTGTGCAGCTTAGTTCAGCACAAATCTGCCGCTCCATAGTTCACGGTAACGGACTCACAGCTGGACCAACGAGGCCGAGTGTGTCCGCCACTCTGAGCTACGTTCGTGTTTGTGTACTTATAGTTTGTACTTTGTGAGTTCACTCAGAGTCCACAGAGGACGCAGCATGATGACGTCACAGCCCTTTACCTCGTTTACTGTCACTGTGATTAATATTTACACACGAGACCCCTGCAGAGCTCTGACGCTAAGCTAGTGACACAGCATCCTAACGCTAAGCTAAAGCTAAGAACCCTTAAAGACACGAGTTAAAAAGCTGCTTTTAGTTTGTGATCAGAGTCCACGAATGAGAGCATCAGCAGAGTTGGTGGTTGATGAAGCTCACTGAATTACTGAATGGAAGAAGCTTCTCATTACCAGTGAATTAGTGTGTGTCAGTGAATGCATCGTGTGTGCTTCACGGCTCCATCTAGTGGACTGATAGTAGAGCAGCTGATGGCAGCTTCCTCTGCCTCACACTGCTGTCTGACTGCATTCAGCTGACACTGAGATGAAGCAGGAAAGAAGCAGCTGATATTTGGACAGCACACATGATGGAAAGGAGGATTTCAGTTGATGTGCACATGAATGATTTGTGTTTCCTCTGCAGGTGAAGGTAGAAAGTGTGTGTGAGCTGATGTGAGTTCAGCAGCATGGATCAGTGTGAGGACAGAGAGGAGGGAGTCCCTCCCTCTAAAAGCACTCTGTGTGGGGAACATGAGAGCCAGACCAAAGCTCAGAGGTGAGATGACCATCTCTAACTGTCCATGACTCTTCTCCATGTCACAGCTCAGCACTCACATCACTGCTCCATCATTATTCACAGGAACCCACCTGGACCTCCACCCAGCTCTGTGTCCTTACAGAGTGACGGGTCTAAAGGTCTTCCCATTGATTTTAAAGTCCAGCCTGTGTCTGCTGCAGAGAGGTGAGCTGTTAGTAGAGCTGGGCGATATAAGATTTTTTCATATCACGATATGTTTTTTTCATTTCAGGCGATAACGATATATATCACGATATAAGCCAAATAACTATATTTGTAAGATTTAAATGTGCCGTTTCTCACAAGTAAAATGTGAAATAATTAGCAGCTTGTTTTAATTAAAATATTTATTTCCCATAATAAGTTCAACAGGGTAGATGTACTTAAGGAACATGAGACTTCAGTTTCAGATAAAGGCAAATATTGTAAACTACACAAAAGGCAGCCGCTAAAGCGTTTAAGTTTCAAAATAGAACAAACAAAACAGACCACTAAATTGTCAATTCCACTTAGAAACAAAGTTTTAATTCTAAAAATAAATCTTAGGTCGTTTTACAGAAGAACAGACAAAATTGACTAACTTTTGTCAATATCAAATAAACTGAGAACTAAAAGGAAATTCTCAGGCTACGTCCACACGCATATCGGGTATTTTTGAAAACGGAGATTTTCCGTTTTCGTTTTAAAAATAATCCCGTCCACACGTAAAACGCAGAAATGAAGGAAAACGCTGCTAGGAACATGCCAAAGCAACAGGTGGCGATATATTCCTAACCGTGTAGAAATGTTGGCCAATCAGAAGTCTAGAAGCCTCGGTAGGAAATAGTAAACAAAGATGGGGCATAGAAACAGAACCGAGTCGTATGTGTGGAGGGACATTAACTGTGTGTGTATATGTAAGCATTTAAACACTGCAGAGAGTACAATTAACAGTAACAGTATTGTAGAAATTCATTTCACCGAAACAATAACGTGGCGCACAGTGTGGCGTCAAAAAGGCGCACACCTTTGACGCTGCGTTTTCTCCGTTTTCTTGTCCACACGTAAATGCAAAACGCGGAGTTTTGAAAATATCCACCCTGGCAGGCGTTTTTAGAAATCTCCGTTTTCAGTGACTGAAAACGCCGCCACGTGTGGATTTAAAGGTGCAAACGCGCATAGAAAAATCTGCGTTTTCAAAAATACCCGGCACGTGTGGACGTAGCATCAATCTCTCCTTGTTGTATAGCTTAGCTTTTCAAACAGTTTTAACAGTTACTTTAGTCTGACAAAAGCCGAATGACGAATCAGCGCTTTCAGTCAGAGATTGAGCATGCACCGCTTTATTGTATATCCAGACTTGCTTTCGGCACAATTTACAGTGCGCGCTACTCTGTTTTTGTCAGACTTGAAATAGCGAAATACCTTCACACCACGGAACTTCTGTGGCCCTTCCGTTCGACAAGCTCTCCGGCACTGGAACCACCATCTGTTTTTTCTTCGGTAACCTTCGCTCACGCCTCGGTTGATTTTTCTCTAGTCGGCAAACTCATTTCCTTCATTACCTGGGCGGCCCGGCTGCAAAACAAATACACATGTGCGCCTTGGCGCTTGTGCTGTCGTAACAAGTCATGTGACGTGACGCTGCGGCTGTGATTGGTTCGGCTCTGCGCTACTTAATTTGGATTGGCTGTTCTTTTTTTTTTTTTTTTAAGAGGACAAGAGAGATGAGGTCTATCGCAATAGTTTAATTTTTCTATCGAGAAAAAGTTATTTCGCAATACATATCGTTATCGTTTTATCGCCCAGCTCTAGCTGTTAGTAACATGAACTCTTTGATTAAACTGCTTGATGTTGTTGGATATAAACTGCAGTGCAAACACGTCATTCCCTCAATCCCATTTAAACTGTGTCTTAAAAACAAGCCTTTGGTTTGCACACAACTGAAAACCCACTTCAGCAAACAGGAAGTGATCAGAGCGTCCGTCCACCTCCTGTCAGGCCCTGCAAACATTTCATATTGAAGAAAAGTACTTTATATTCCACATTTTACTCCACCACATTCAACCATTTTGACATTTTAGGCCACAGCATGAAACTCTTGTCACATGACTCCTGTTATGTTATAGAGTCATGTGACCACCAGGGAGTGATTTGTATGGATGTGTGTGAAACACATTCATATCAATCTGATTCATCAATGGAAACATTTTTGGTGTAAAATGCACCAACACTGAAAACGCTGCAGATAAAAACACAACAAATGAAATATGAACAAATCAAGGCTTTGAATACACGTGTGTGTGTTTGAGACAAAGAGATAAATGGATTGTGTGTCTGTCCTATTGTTGCATGAGGATTTTATTGTAGATTTTGTGCGTGTACACTTTTGACCACGAAGGTGTCAAAAGGGCGTAAAACAGTTGGAGGCACAAGAGTAAACACTAGTGCTGTCAGTAGATTAAAAAAATGACTAATTAATGACACAATTTTCTGTCATTAATCGTGATTAATCACAATTACTTGATCAATACAATTACATTTTTTCAACTTTATATTTAAGCTTGTAACAGACGTTTACACCATATAATGAAGTAAATGCAGAATAAACACAAAGAATGTTAACACTGTTAAACACTGAACCACAGTGCTGTTCATGGAAATCAATCAATAAATTCAACTTTACACTGTATTACCAAAAGTACTGACTCGTCTGCCTTCACACATGTAAACTTGAGTGACATCAGATTCTGAATCCACAGCATTTAATATGATGTCATCCAAGAGTTCAACATATAACAGCTTAAACTGTTCTAAAAAGGATTTTTCACAGGTTTAAAAGTGTTTACGGGAAATGTTAACGGTTCTTTTCAGAAGCACATACGTGAGGTCAGACACAGGAAAGCAGCAACACTGATTGAACACAGATTTTAGAGGCTAAATTCATATATTACGTGTGTGTGTGTGTGTGTGTGTGTGTGTGTGTGTGTGTGTGTGTGTGTGTGTGTGTGTGTGTGTGCTCCACAGAGTGGACCAGCAGAGCTCAGAGGTTCCCAGTGGTCAGTCTGCCCAGCAGCATCAAACACAGCTGGACTCCATATTTATGGTCTGTACATGTACAACAACTACTTTATTATTAATATTAATAATAATACATTTGTTTATAGGTCCCTTTCAGAACACCAAGGACTCTGTGGACTAAATGACCAAAAGAAACAAACTTTGAAATCAGACCGTCAAATGTGATCACAGGGAAACGTTTTAAACATCGAGGCTTTAAACAAAAACCAAAGTGAAACAGTTTGTAGTCGAGATCAGTGGGAATGAAGCTGAATAACTGTTTCTACGATAACTTTGTCAATGACAGATATGATGGAAATTAGCAGCATTAGCACTTACTAATGATGTGAGTCGACACTGGGCTGTATTGAGACGACCACATTAGGTGGTCCTCAACTGTAATGGAAACCAGTGGATCCAGTCCGGTCGTGGCGACCTGTGGTGAGTCCATCTGAGCAGCTACTAATGGAAACGGGGCCATAGATGTGTTTGTGCTTAATAACAATGAATCACAGGATTTTTACATTACTGTTAAAATCTCATGTTGTTTGTTAAAGTGTGCAGTTCAGGGTGTGTTACTAAAACTGTGGTTTGCTCACTTTCCAAAGACCCAGCCCCCATAAAAAGCAGCCAATCAGCTTCTAAGAGTTACACACCCACAGATATCAAGTTAACTCTGGTCTAACACACTTGGATTTAGCTTGAAGAAGGTTCCTGTACGAGGACTGAAAATGATTTAAAAAGCAGCCAAAGAACAACTTTGACACACCTTCATAAAGCCTGCAGAGCAAAAGAAAAACTAGCTGAAGGTCTGGCTGCTCTTGTGAAAAGTACAGAGAAATTATGGGTCGTTTAACACTTTTCCACAATATAAGAGTTTAAATAAATCTAAAGAACAACTCAAAATCCTACAATATTACTGAGAAAATCATCTACAGCTAACTATCCAAGTGGATTTGTTTAAGACAGCTCCATCTGCTGGTGGCCCTCTGCAGGTGCATGAAAGGGGCGTGTTTATAGTGAAAGTAGTAGAGAAAGTAAACCCCATGGGAAGGAGGAGGACTCTCAGCAGCTTCCAGCTCATATTCAGACATTTGACTTCTCACTGAAAGCAGCAAGTTTGAGTGTCTGTGCCTTAATTAGAAGAGATAACATGGCCATAGTAATTAGAGTTGATTGAGCAATGCTGTCCTTGTAATGTAGTTTATGATTTTTATAAATCTGTTTGTGGACAAGTCCAGTTTTTCTGTAGAGCCTCTCAAGTTGGTGACAGCAGTCAAAGTTCACGTGTAAACCAGAGCAGCACATCAGGTCCAAATGTGTTGTTCACAGTGAGTGGGATCATCATTGGCTGCTATGTTAACATCCTGCAGCAGGATGTGTTTGGTCAGAGAATGGATAGATCACTAAGTCATTGTTGAGTTTAGGGGGATGGTAGACAGCTGGAGTAGGTTCAGCCAGTTGACACACAGTAGATAAAAATAACTGAAGGCAGGAGCAGACACCTGTATGACTTTCCACCTCTCACATAGATTATTGTCCCTGGGCAGAGCCACAGGGCTGGTAGATGTAAACAAACCTGGAGGAGAGGATTTATTCAACTGAGAAAAGTCACAGAGTTGTGTCTTGATGCTCAATCATCCAGGTAAGTAAATCCCAAAAAGGTTGATTCTGTTCATCTGGACGTTTTCAGTGGGAGAAACGTTTGATCATCATCAGGTGACGTCTTCAGTCTCAGCTGACTGCAGGTTTCCAACCTTATAAACAGGACATTTGTATAATGACTGAAACCAGCAGCACTGAAAGAACAATGGACTGTGAGGTCAGTTCATTGATCATTGGTACGCATATTGTCAGGACCATTGATCAACAACCACTGATCAATGGCCATGAGTCCCATTCACAGAGAGTTGGGGAATGGCTGCAATCACAGCATTGTAAGATGGTGACAGATGTACCCTTAGGCCCCTCCTCCATTCAGAGATGGTCTTTTCCTTTTCATGTAAATGGCCTCCTTGACTCCGCCCTCAAACCAGCATTCATATTTACTCAGGACTAGGGCTGCTCGATTATGGCAAAAATGATAATCACGATTATTTTCACTGAAATTGAGATCTCGATTATTTGACGATATTTATTTAACAATGCATTGAATAATGGCTTTAAAGATTGTCAAAAAATAATATATAATAGTCTGCAAATACTGATAACAGTGCAAATGTTTGCAATATAAAAAATAAATGAAAAAATGTAAACATCTATGTTTAGCAAACTTCAAAATACTGCACAGTATTTATGCATACAAATAGCCAAACATCAAGGCAAGCTGTGTAGCCACACAATGCACAATTGCATCAAACTGACATTGAGGTACGTCAACTAAAGTTGCTGCTCCTTCATTGTTTGATCGTATGTCACTTTGTGAGCGGTCTTCAAATGATTGAATAAATTTGTGGTGTTGCTCTGTGGTGCAGCTACGACAAAGCAAAGTTTACACACTATGTCTACTCGATCCATGTCTGACTCCGCAAAGCCATAATGTTTCCACACCACTGAAGTCGTTTTACCTCTCTTTTCAACCAACGGCATTCTTTCTTCAGCAGCCATTATCCTCTCCAAATAACTTCTGCTTAGCTTTCCGAGCTTCCCTCGGGTCCTCTTAATTGTTGTGATGCGTGTTCGAATCGCAGAGAGGGGCGCTCGTTTTACCACACAGAGCAGCGTGAGAGTAAAGCACGAGGGAGGTGCTAATAATCGGCTCAGTCATTTTTAATGATCGTTGAAAGCTCAGATTGTAATTTAGATTAAAATTCGATTAATTGAGCAGCCCTACTCAGGACCCTCTGGATGTGATGCTCTTCTGCTTCCCTGGCTGCTGTGTCTGTGGGGATGGTGTTTGTTCTGTGTTGTAGCGTCCTGATGACGCCCAGTTTGTGCTCCCGTGGATGATGAGAGTCAAACCTTAAACACTGATCTGTATGTGTAAACAGAGTGAACCTTTAAGACCAGCTGTCTGTACAATCAACTCAGTCACCTGAAACATCTCCAGGTTTCTGGCTTCGATCATCAACCCGTTGGTAGTTCAGCTCTGAACACCAGTGAAATGTTTCTCCCACTGAAATCGCTGCATTCATATGAACAGAATCAATGTTTTGGGATCATGGAGTTGTGGACAAAGTCTCAGTTAATCAGATAAAGTCAGACTTACAATTGGTGAGGAGATCGTGGATGATATGCTCCTTGATCATAAAGAAGTGGATGTTGTGGAGACTGAAGTTCAGAGTGGTGGCTCATTCGTAAAGTATCCTGTTCCAGCTGCTGGAGGACAACATCATGACTTTTGTGAAGACCGAGCTGAAGAAGATCCAGAAGGTTCTGAATCCAAATAAGCCCCAATGCTTGAAGTTTCAGAGGGAGGATGATGAGCAGAGAAGCAGCAGAGAGGCATTTGTGAAGATCACAGTGGACTTCCTGAGGAGAATGAAGCAGCAGGAGCTGGCTGACCGTCTGCAGAGCAGTAAGAGGATTTCTTACTTAAGGTTTTAACCTGTTAGATAAATGAGACACTTATGACACCAGTGTGTTCAGTCATTTCTCAGTGGCTCAGAAACTGTCATCAGCGTTTTGTAAAATATGATTGTTGAAGTTGCATTTTTATCATTATTATTCAGAACTTCCAGCTGCTGTTTGTCACTGTAACCTTAAATCCACCCTGAAGAAGAAGTTCCAGTGTGTGTTTGAGGGCATCGCTAAAGCAGGAAACCCAACCCTTCTGAATCAGATCTACACAGAGCTCTACATCACAGAGGGAGGGACTGCAGAGGTCAATGATGAACATGAGGTCAGACAGATTGAAACAGCATCCAGGAAACCAGACAGACCAGAAACAACCATCAGACAAGAAGACATCTTTAAAGCCTCACCTGGAAGAGACGAACCAATCAGAACAGTGCTGACAAAGGGAGTGGCTGGCATTGGGAAAACAGTCTTAACACAGAAATACACCCTGGACTGGGCTGAAGACAAAGCCAACCAGGACATCCAGTTCATATTTCCATTCACTTTCAGAGAGCTGAATGTGCTGAAAGAGGAAACGTTCAGCTTGGTGGAACTTGTTCATCACTTCTTTACTGAAACCAAAGAAGCAGGAATCTGCAGCTTTGAAGACTTCCAGGTTGTGTTCATCTTTGATGGTCTGGATGAGTGTCGACTTCCTCTGGACTTCCACAAAACTACAATCCTAACTGACCCTAGAAAGTCCACCTCAGTGGATGTGCTGCTGATAAACATCATCAGGGGGAAACTGCTTCCCTCAGCTCGCCTCTGGATAACCACACGACCTGCAGCAGCCAATCAGATCCCTCCTGACTGTGTTGGCATGGTGACAGAGGTCAGAGGGTTCACTGACCCACAGAAGGAGGAGTACTTCAGGAAGAGATTCAGAGATGAGCAGCAGGCCAGCAGGATCATCTCCCACATCAAGACATCACGAAGCCTCCACATCATGTGCCACATCCCAGTCTTCTGCTGGATCACTGCTATAGTTCTGGAGGATGTGCTGAAAACCAGAGAGGGAGGACAGCTGCCCAAGACCCTGACTGAGATGTACATCCACTTCCTGGTGGTTCAGGCCAAAGTGAAGAAGGTCAAGTATGATGGAGGAGCTGAGACAGATCCACACTGGAGTCCAGAGAGCAGGAAGATGATTGAGTCTCTGGGAAAACTGGCTTTTGATCAGCTGCAGAAAGGAAACCTGATCTTCTATGAATCAGACCTGACAGAGTGTGGCATCGATATCAGAGCAGCCTCAGTGTACTCAGGAGTGTTCACACAGATCTTTAAAGAGGAGAGAGGACTGTACCAGGACAAGGTGTTCTGCTTCATCCATCTGAGTGTTCAGGAGTTTCTGGCTGCTCTTCATGTCCATCTGACCTTCATCAACTCTGGACTCAATCTGCTGGAAGAACAACAAACAACGTCCATGCGGTCTAGCTCTTTTAGACCAAAAGAGTCTCTCCACCAGAGTGCTGTGAACAAAGCCTTACAGAGTCCAAATGGACACCTGGACTTGTTCCTCCGCTTCCTCCTGGGTCTTTCACTGCAGACCAATCAGACTCTTCTACGAGGTCTGCTGACACAGACAGGAAGTAGCTCACAGACCAATAAGAAAACAGTTCAGTACATCAAGAAGAAGCTCAATGAGAATCTGTCTGCAGAGAAAAGCATCAATCTGCTCCACTGTCTGAATGAACTGAATGATCGTTCTCTAGTGGAGGAGATCCAACAATACATAACATTAGGACTTATCTCTGATGGTAATCTGTCTCCTGCTCAGTGGTCAGCTCTGGTCTTCATCTTACTGTCATCAGAAAAAGATCTGGATGTGTTTGACCTGCAGAAATACTCTCCTTCAGAGGAGGCTCTTCTGAGGCTGCTGCCAGTGGTCAAAGCCTCCAACAAAGCTCTGTGAGTACATCTGTAATCAGTCTTTTATTTATAACATAAACAGTGTCATGTGTGATGGCTGCTTAAAATTTTAAACATATTTAATTAAATGATCATCAGCACTAAATAAAGTAGGTTTTATTTAATGTTTGATAGCAGCAGTAAATGTCAGAGGGTCTTAAATATTTCTCGGTTTCAGTTTTTATCAAAGTCATATCCAGAATCATCCTGTAAGTAAACTTTATACTAGAGATGGACCGATCCGATATTACGTATCGGTATCGGTCCGATACTGACCTAAATTACTGGATCGGATATCGGCGAAAAATAAAAAATGTACTCCGATCCATTAAATATCAAAAAAAGCATCTCACAAAACTTGCAACACGGCGTAACTCGGCTCATAACCGTAGCAGTTGCAGCAGTATGCCTCATGTGATAGAGCGGCTGTGTTTATTTGTAGCCTCGCTACCAATCCAGCATTTCATCTCCGAGGAAGTTATCCCAGAGAGAAGTAAAGCAAGTGTGTAAGTTCATCTCTGAATGTTTGTAAAGCATTCCCACGTTAAGCTTAACAACCGATATATGGAGCGACTGCCTCTCTCTCTCTCCCTCTCCTGCCGCTACTTCATGAAACTGCTTAATGATCAGCTGATCGGCTTTTCTGTCGCGAGTCCGTCTCTCTTCTTTGTTTTTGGCCCACTTCGCACCAGAAAGAGGAAACCAGCGGCTGAACAACAGCAGCATGTTGATAAGCTGTTGTTAGAATTTATTTAATATTACTTTCTAGACCAGGATCCTTTTCTACGTAGCTGACGGCTGGTAACTGTGCAGGGGCGGATCTAGCAAAGTTTAGCCAGGGGGGCCGATAGGGCATGAACAGGGAAAAGGGGGCACAAAGACATACTTTTCTTTCTTATTCTCATTTAAAATATCTAGCTTTTAATAAATAAATATCTGAATCTTACACCCAAAGTTTTAATCTGATGTAAAATGTATAGAAGTCCATTACTGTATATAGTAACTCTTAAGTCTAATATACCCTAGTAAGCTATAGTACTTTTTCCTTTGGGAAAGTACCATCTGTGAATTCTGCAATTCTGTAGAAGAAAGATTTTGAATCTATTTAATTATTCTTGAAAAATAATTTGTTTCTGTGCATTTTTTTCACCCTGCATCAAATTAAAGTTGATTACATCGATTAAGCATCATGAGGTGGAGGGTGGGGGTGGTTCCCTATTTTTTTTTTTTTTTTTTTTTTTTTTGTTGGGAGTTTGCAACCCTATTAGTTAGGTTGCTTAATATTTCTGCTAAGTACTCTTTAAAATACCAGAATAGGGAGGATGGAGTAGGTTTAAGTTAGGTTTTAAGTTAGGTAAGGTTTATTAGATTGATCAGTGTTGCTGAACTATGAAATATTTTGGGTGCAGTGTATTTTTTACACACAGGTATAACAGAATAGCTTTAGTGTTGTTGTTTATTTAAACTTGAGTATGAACTTATACAAAATGCAGCCAGATATTAAAAAACAGTTTTATTGATTAAAAAACACACTATATCGGATTCATATCGGTATCGGCAGATATCCAAATTTATGATATCGGTATCGGTATCGGACATAAAAAAGTGGTATCGTGCCATCTCTACTTTATACCGCAGTTTTCACAGGTGAAAAAACACAACGTGCTTTACAATAGAAACAGGCAATAAAAACACATTAAACTGCAAACACTGAACATCATACGGCCTAAAACTAGTTAAAGGCCAATTTGAATACTAGAGTCTGAACAAATGAGTTAGTGGGACCATTAACAGCCTTTGACTGGAAGATCTCAGACTGTGAGAAGAGGTGTAGGGTTCTAGAAGGTCATAAATATAGGCTGGGACTTGACCACACCGAGCTCTAAAAGTAAGGACTGAAATTTTAAATGAATTCTAACATGAACTGGTTACCAGTGTAAAGAGATTAAACTGGAGTAATGTCCAGTCTATTTCATGTGCTGGTTAAAAGCCGAGCAGCATCATTCTCCACTGACTGAAGACGTCCAAAGACTGTGATGGAGCCATAGGTGATAATCATCAACTCCCTCATTCCTCCTCTGGTCTTATTGCTCAGCTGGAGATGAGTTAACTTCTATATGTTACAATCAGCCTCACCAGTACAGTTCCCAGGATCTGCAGCTGCTGGCAGATTCAATCAGATTCATCGTGTTTCTTCACGTTTCTTGTTGACAGATTTATTTGCTTGATTTTTTTTTCAATCTCTCCTATGTCATCACTTTGATTTCCGACTTTATGCAGTCTGTGAACCATGACAGTTTGTGACAGAATACAATGATCAGTGAGGACCCAGAGGACACTGACATTTACACTGTGCAGAATGAGACTTGAGACTTTATCTCACTGCTTTGTGGACGACTGATGGAAGGACTAATCACTATATCTGCTTTAGTAGAAATAATTTCCATGAAAAGTTCACTGGTTCAGTCTCCCAGAATCTCTCGATCATATCTTGACAAGCCCTCACTCACCAGGATGTGAGCCAGCCTTCCCTCTCATTGCTGAATGCTTACACACTCATCACCTGTTCACAGAATGAGGACTCATCACTTGTTTTTGTTTAGCGTTGCCTTCAATGAACAAGTTCCAGGTCTTTATATTTAAACAGGGAACATTTTTAAAACTAAAACATTTTTTAGTTAACCATAAATATTAATGCACACTGACATTTGTCTTTGATGTACAGGTTCAGCATAAGAAGTAATTTAAATTAATCACAAACATTATTATCAAATAACAGTTTTTCAAATTATGTTTTTATTTTGTGTTTGTTTTTCAGGCTGAGTGTTCCTGACCTCTCAGAGAGAGGCTGTGATGCTCTGTCCTCAGTTCTCAGCTCCCAATCCTCCAGTTTGAGAGAGCTGGACCTGAGTAACAACAACCTGCATCATTCAGCATTGACGTTTCTTTCTGCAGGACTGAGAAGTCCACACTGTAAACTGAATACTCTGAGGTGAGATCAAGTTATGTTGTGCTTTTCATCAGTTGACAGGATTAACCAATAACAATCCACTACTTGGAAAAAAAACTTCTGCAATAGTTTTATGATAATTTAATGAGCAGAGAGAGTTATTGATCAATGTTGATCAATGTGTCAGCTACTTTGGTGTTAATGCGCTACCCTCACTGCCCGGCACATGGAGCCCAATTGGTATTTGCAATAGAATACCAGAATTAATTAACCATTGTGTGACTACCATGTTGCCCTTTTGTTGTTGTTGTTTCTTTGAGCAGTATATTTTAGTCAGTAAATGTCAGTGTCATCCATTTGTTATATCTTAATATGAATGAAGGATTTCTAAAAATAAAAAATAAAAACAGGATTAATTGCTAAATCTAATAACTCTTCAGTGCACCCTCACTGTACTGTAACAACAGTGTTTGTTAAATGTTTATCTTCCATTTTTCAGACTGAGTCACTGTGACCTGTCAGAGAGAAGCTGTGAAGCTCTGTCCTCAGCTCTCAGCTCCCAGTCCTCTAGTCTGAGAGAGCTGGACCTGAGTAACTCTGACCTGCAGGATTCAGGAGTGAAGCTTCTGTCTGCTGGAGTGAAGAGTCCACACTGTAAAATGGAAACTCTCAGGTCAGCATTTACATTTTTCTATTGTTGATCATTTCAAACCTGATTTATATTGCTGCACAAACATTAACTTGATAAAAATGTCTTAATGTAAATAATCAGTTTCTGGGGTAATTAGGGATTTTTGTTTACTTCTTGTTTTTCATTTGAAATTAAATGACAAATCTGATTTTCTCAGTCAAAAAGCTTTATTTCAGCAGCACTTCATTGACCAAACCTTCCAGTTCGATTCCTGCTTATATTCTGAAGGCTTTTACAGAGCTATTTGGAGCCATTGCTCTAACACTGTGTAAATGTAACAGGGCTTGGTGTTGATGCTAACAGTGCTAGCTGCTTCAGGCTCTATTTGCACATTATCAGCACATTTAGCTTATTATAAACAGCATATAAAACAGCTAGTACTGCTGGGACTTTATATTTTACAAGTTAACCTGAGCCAATCAGTGAAAAGTCGAGCCATGACAGCTGTTTGTTGCTGTGAGAAGAGTGGGGCTACATGCAGTGATGCTAGTGTTAGCCTGTTAGCTTCAGCAGGTGGTCAGTATGAGACCAGAAGAGCGTCTGCATCAGCAGGGCTCCATTTCACTGCAGTGTTACATTCTTCATATATGCATGCTGGACATTTGAATAGACTGAATATGTCACGGTCGCAGGTTTGGTGTTTTTTGTAGTTTAGACTTCTTGTTTTTTTGTTTTCCTTAAAATATTAAATAATTTATCACGTTATCAATTAATTTATTATTAATGTCTAAATAAGGGTGATAGTGTGACCTGTGTGTGTTGTCTTCAGGTTCTCTGCTTCCTCCCACAGTCCAAAAACATGCATGCTGGGTTAACTGGAGTGATTGTGAGCATAAATGTTTGTCTGTCTCTGTCCTAGCTCGGTGTTTACCTGGCTACATCACCATGGTTACTGATGCTGAGCCTATAACCTGGTCTGGATCAGGTTATGTTCAGAGTTTGTGTTTAAAATCAACTGAAGTGCCTCGTTTTCACTGATTCTTTCATTCACAGAAAGCTTTAAGTGTGATATAGATTCAGTCATATCTGACTAATGTCAGTGAATGAAGCCCAGCTGTAAAGTCACAGCAGTCACACTGTATGTGTCTCATTGTCACTGGAGTTTAGGCTCCATACATTCAGCTGGTGTTGCAAAAAAAGTAGAAATGTTTCTGTTTGGTTCTAATCTGCTGCTGAGTCTCTTTTACAAAGATAGAACTGTAGCTAATCGTGTTCATGTAGCCAGTTAGGAAAAATCCAAGTCACCGTCAGACACAGCAGACATTTAGTGATAATCTCACTGTATGTGGTCTTTTAGTGCCTCCTAGTTGTGAACTTGTGGAGTGGTGTTCGTCTGGGTGACGAGTGTAATTGTTGGGTGAGACACACCGAGCCTGCATGCTGGTAGCTTAGCCACAGCTTGGGTGTGGAGAAGCTAAAAAAGAAGGTATTCTAGTTTGTAAGGAGGAAAAACTGAGTTAAAGAGAGGCTGAGGGTAACACAGAGCAGCCATGAAAGCTGCTCACACAGTTTAGACAGTTTAGCATCAAATGATCTAGTGAGTTAGCTCCCAGCTAACTAGCAGACCAGCTAACTGCAGCCACAAGCTGCGACTGCGTCTTTCTAACAAGAGCGTCAGACACTCAGACTGGTTTTCTTTGTGGATGATGATGTATTCTCACACTGATCCTTCATGGTGATGCTGCCTTTCATCCACTGCTCCTGGATTCCTCATCATCATCTCCATCAGCCCTCACAATACTCCTCCTTCATCAGCTTCATGTTCAGGAGCCTGGATGGACAGTAATTCTTTCCATGGGTTACGGTGGGACATTGAGAGCTGAAGTCAAACAGCAGTGAGAAATGAAAGACTGATTCATTTCTATTTAGTCTTGTGATGTGCAGCTTTGTTCAGAGCATTAAGGCCCAGCAAAGATTACTGAGGTCATAGAGTCACTGATGAAACCTGTGTGCTTATAGAAACTGAAACCAGATGAACCAGAATAGAAGGACATTAAAATGAAGTGTCAGCTACACAAAGGCAAAGCTATTCAGTTGTTGCTGTGAGTTATTTAAATGGAGGATGGAGTCAGACTTTAAGCTGCTGGAGTCAGTCACTATATCCTGTTCTCCTCATAGAACCTGGATACACAGACTCACCTGTGACACAGTGACACACAGTGTGGGCTACACACACATTAGAAAGTGGATCAGTCACACTTGTGCAATCATTTGTGTTGCTGGGCAACCATGAACACTTTGAATGACCATTAATGGCTTTGTTACAGCAACATTCAATCATGAGTTCAAAAGTAGTGTATTGTGTACTTATTTTAATAGTACTGCAGTATGAGAAGTGCAACATTCAGTGTGCAGAAACACATCAGGTGCTTTCTAACAGCAGTATTCCCTTTAACACAGCAGCAGTTCAAGTATTTCTGTCACTCTGAGCTGAAACATGAATCTAATCAAATCAAATAGCAAATCAAAGTTCTTTGCCTCTGCCAGGACGTCAACTTTTGATCTATTTTTTTACAAAGTTCCCCTCACAGTCCGGAGCCACCAACATAACATTATAACAGGCACCTTTGATCAGCAGCAAGTGAACATTTATAAATGTGTGTTTTCAGAACAGGAACCAGCAGAACTATTTTTCTGTTATCAGGTAGCAGCACAAACGCTCATCAGCTCATTTACTGTGCAGGGACTTAGAGTGTGTGAAGTGTGTGTTTGTACTGATTCAGTTAAAAGGACTAGATGTTACAGTCCCTGATAATGCATTGCTTTAGATGGAGAGACTCTTGATGGATGGCTGTTATGAGGAAAGCCCAGAAACTTTGCCAGCAGCACACATCGTTGTGTGCCTCAACTTTCGGTCTTTTACCCAAGCTAATCTGCCATTTTCCTTCCTTGGTTAGGTTTAGGGATTAGAGATCGATCTAGATTATCATTTTAAATTTGGGACACATCGTCAGTAGTGGACCTTGGATTCATCAGGTGTTTCGGCCATTATCACTAGACACCCTCTAGACACTAGACACCCCTGCCAGGGTTGATCAGGCCCCTGAGTGTGTCACTGGTTTATGTTAAATTGTTATTTCCCTTCTTCTTCTGTTTAGTTTCCTACAGTTTATTTTCCATTCACTGCAACTGAGAAATAATACTTACCACTTTATCATTTATGGAGCCTCATTTCTTCAAAGGGATAGAAAAGGTGATAGAGACAAGTAAGACAAAAGGGACAAGATAGGAGAGAGGAGAGCTGGAAGGGGAGCGTCTGGTCTGGCTTCCCACACCTTCCGCCGAATCGGGCTGTTCGCTCTACCTCCCCACTGCCTCCCAGAAAAGGGAAGAAGAGCAGAGGGGAGAAGAATGGAAGATTTCTTTTCTCTCGTGGTTAGCTGACTGCCTTAGCTGCCCAAGTGCTGTCAGCCCTTTTTAGCCATAGCCAGTGACTGGTCCTCTCAGCAGTGTTAGCTAGTTCTCTTATAGCCTGCCGTTGCGCCTGTCCTCTGATCCCGATCTCTCTAAGCAGCTTCGCTGTTGCACTGGCAACAAAGCCCCTGCAGCCCACTTCCACCTGGCGTACCTTGATCTTCCTCTGTCTTCTGCCTCAGATCCAAGTCCACCTGCATCTGCCAATCCCTGGCGGCCTTTAGCGGGCCCAGGTCTGGGTTTGAGGGGCTTGTCCTCGGCTTGTCTCCTTCCCGGACAAATGCTGATGAAAACTGACTCTCCTCTTGGTTCTTGAAAGATTTGAGCGTTGATGGATTTTCTTTTGCACTCAACTTTCTCGGCTAGACACCTGAGAACCTGGTTGTGTCTCCATGTGTATCTGCCCTCAGTAAGGCTGGTCCTACAACCAACAAAGATGTACTTGAGTGTGGCTGGAACTGTACACAGATTTCCCTCCAACAACCCTCTGTTCCTTCAGTAAGTTGGTGACTGAGGTCCGAACTTCAGCCTCTCAGATCTGGGTAAACACTTGAGCTCCTTGAATCTGGCTCCAGTGCAGCAGCAGTTTTCACATATACAATGTTGGCATTTTGTTTGCGTGTCTCCAGGTCTGTTCTGAATACAGACTTGAATTTGACCACGTAGGCGGGGTCATCATCTGAGCTCTCCATCACCTGAGAGAGATGACAAAACACAGGCAGAATCACAGAGCATGAAAACCAACTTTTCTCCTCCCAGAAGTTCAGTCACAGACCTGCAACAGAAACAAGAATCAAAGCTTCAAATGACGTAGAGCATTCATGTACTTATATACACAAACATGTCCTCTACATATTCATGCTGTATTTACACACACATACAGAGGCTGTTTGTCTCTCACACACAGACAGGACACTGAGAAATACATCATGTTAAATATACCTGCAGACTTCCAGCTGTGTTTCCAACCTCTGCACTCTGTCCTTGTCAGCTGTAGTTGCCATGGCAACCTTGGTGTTGTGTGTAGGGGGCGTCCCTGAGCGGCTGCTCGTTTCTGCCGATTCTTCTGAATCATGTCCAGAGTGAAGTCCATCTGGTTGGACTGTCTTGTATCAGTGACTCTTTCTTTTGTCCACGTTCAGTTTGTTGCTGTTCTAATTCTGCAGCGTTTGCTGGACTGTGTTTAAAGTGGCCCACAAGGTCCTGTATTCTTCTTGTGATGGTACGTCTTGAGCCTCATACATGCCGTCATTTGTTGATCCTAAGAACGTTCCTCAGACCGACTTCTTCAACAACACTAATCGGCCTGCAGTTTGTAGCTACTCACTTCACTATGGCATCTGTTAGCTTGTCTTTCTTTAGTTTATCTAGACTTCCCCCACAAACTGATCCAGCGTAGTCTGCCCAAGCCTCCCACCACTGTTTGTTTGGGTGGTTTGTTTGCTGCCATCAACAGCGTGTAATGCATTTAAGTGATACTTCAGACTTGAAGTACTCCAACGATAAAAAACTCAACTTTACTTCCAAATAACTTTAGTTGTATCAACACTGCCCTCTGGAACAGTTTAAAATGAACATGTCAAAGATCTGTACCTGTCTCCATGTTTCTGACCCCGCCCCTTTCTTTCTGTCCCGGCTCATGGGAGCTCTGCAGGAGTATTAGGCCCACCCTCAATGCTCTCATTGGTTGAGACGCATAATGACGCCCATTTCAAGCCAGCACTGATCAACATCCCTCCTGTGACCCATGGCTTTTATATTCAGAGCCAGTGAGCACTTTCACAATAATCATGATTTTTAAAACTCTGTTAATGTGCAATAAAATAATTGTTGTGTTAATCGATTAATGAGTTAACGGGATAATAACAGGTTAACTTGCACTAATAATTAGACTTTGGTCACAAACTGATGTGATCTCCATGTTTCCTTTATTGGACTGTGGATGAGTGTCAGAACTGAATGTTGTGAGTAACACTCAGTGTTTAAATATGTGTCAGTTCCAGTTTTAGAGCTCTAAAGTGCAGCTATCATGTTAGGAATATGTTAGGAATAGACAGAAACACTGAGGTCAAATCTTTATTTTACCACTCGCTGCATTCTTGATGTTCATGAATTCAGCAGGTTCATGATTGTCTGCAGCATTAATCTCATATTTCCATCTAAAGTGTTGAATTTGTCTGTTTGATGTTCTTTATGATCTCTGGCACCAGTTCATCTGTTCTGTGAGCGTGCACAGATCCTGAAGCAGAAAGCCTGGGTTAACAGAGAAATGATCATCCCTGTGATGATGCTCATCATCTCTGACTGGGATTTAAGGTTTTGTCAAGCAGCAAAGAAAGCCTGGCTATGTTGGACTGGGTGTGGAAGCAGCTCCTAGTTTGAGTTCAGGAGACAGACACCCTCTCTACTTTGAAGATCAGCTTCAAACTTTCCTTTTTGATAAAGCTTATAGTTAGAGCTGGATCAGGTGACCCTGAACCATCCCTTAGTTATGCTGCCATAGAGATGAATAACAGATGGATTGTTGTTTTGTGTGTCTGCAGTCTGTCAGGCTGTCTGATCACAGAGGAAGGCTGTACTTCTCTGGCCTCAGCTCTGAGCTCCAACCCCTCCCATCTGAGAGAGCTGGACCTGAGCCACAATCATCCAGGAGACTCAGGAATGAAGCTGCTGTCGGCTGGACTGAAGGATCCAGGCTGGAGACTGGACACTCTCAGGTATGGAGAGAATGTCTGATAGAGGAGGAAGAGCTGGAAACATTTCCTGTGTCCTTCAGTCACTTCCTGTTTGTTTCCTGCAGATGACACATAAACAATCACACATGCAGGAATATTTTCAGGGACAGACACACTAGTCTAGCTGGATAGTACATGGATATTTATGTAGGGAGTCTCCAAGGAGTCTGTTTGCAGGAACATTTAGGTCACAGGTGTACCTGAGATAGATCCCACTGTGTACCAAATAAAGTGTCAGCCATGTGTATGTTTCCCATGCTGTATGTCCACAGTGACAGAAGGATGAAACAAGGCTGTGAATCATTTCAGTCTGTGTGTTCACAAAGAGGCAAACAGGAGCAGCTAACATTTGGAAATGGAAGCTTAAATAATGACAAACTCTACATTCACAGCTGAATTCACAATAAATTTGTTCTCAAGTTTACATTTTTCTGTTATTGTTCTCAAACAACAGAATGAGAATGAAATATTGATTCTAACAGGGCCCATAAACAGCATTAGCTTATCAGCATTAGCTTATCAGAGTTTTCATCATGGTCACACAAATCCTTAGCAGAGCAAAGTGGCCTACTTAGCAATAGCTGCTCAAGTTGTAGAAAGCAAGGGAAAACAATATTAGCATTAGCTGCTAATGGCAGCCTACTTAGCATTAACTCCTCATTAATATAATGCTAATTCACATCAAATTAGCATTAACTGCTCATATTATTATAAGGAAAGAGAAAACAGTACTAGCATTGACTGCTAATAATTATTCACCCCTAATTAGAATTAGCCACTAATGGCAGTATACTTAGCATTAACTCCTCACATCGTTATAATGCAAGGGAAAAGAGTTAGCATTAACAGATGATGCTAATTCACATCAAATTAGCATTAGATAATAACAGTAGCCACCCCTAATTAGAATTAGCCACTAATGGTAGAAAAAGAAAAGAATTAGCATTATTGAATAATGTTGACTTTGGCCCACTGGAAAAGTTCAGAACTAAAGATTTAGGAGTGTTTCTCGATAGCTCTTTCTTATTTGAGAAACAAATAAATTCTGTTATTAAAACCAGCTGTAAGGTTTATATTGTTGATTGTCATTTATGCTTAGAAATATTTACTCATATATGCTTAGAGTTTGATAATCGATTGCATAATGATAGATGTTTGATCCTTAGTAGTCTGTAAAGACTCTGTGTGCCTTCCAGAGTGCTCTGGCATGCACACACACCTTGGGGTCATGAGAGAGGTCGTACCTTCTCTTACTCATTTATGGTGTAGGAGGACACCTACTCTGTGTCTGGTTAAGTATAAGAGCCCTTTGTTAGGGGGACCGCTGGACTCTTAGCACCAGCTTTGGGGTCACAGGGTCACATCTGGACACACACACACACACACACACACACACACACACACACACACACACACACACACACACACACACAAACCTACACTATGCACAGACTGGTACTCTTTGTTCATACCTGTGTAAAACGTCATATGTTAATGAACTTATGCATATTCATGTAACCTCAATAAAGAGCAGTGTTACGAGGGAGCAGACGAGAGCGACTGAGGTCAAGCGAAGGAACGGCGCTGTCACAGTTCTCTCCCTCATGAATTGTCTGGTTCCAGCAGTGGCTCTGTGACCCATCACCAGCTTTTTCCACTGGTTACCAGTACGTCGTAGAATCCACTTCCAGATCTTGTTGTTTGTCTTTAAATCTCTGAATGGATTGGCTCCATCTTATCTCTTTAACAAAAATAATCCAAGTCGAGCCCTCAGGTCTGCAGATAAGCAGCTTCTGACCAGAACTAGACATAAAACAGAGGTGAGTTTTATCGATGGCTGCAGCCAAACTCTGGAACAGTCGCCCTTCACATCAGGTCGTCACCAACACTCGACATTTTTAAAACCGGTTGGAAACACATTTGTACTCTGTAGCTTTCAATTCTGACGAGTCTTTATAGTAATTACTGTGTATGTTTCCTATTTTATCTCTACTCTGTGCAGCACTTTGGCTCAACCTGTTTTTAAATGTGCTGATAAATAAATGTAGATTTCTTTGAATAAAACAGTGGAGCCGAGCTTTGAGCTCAGTGTGTAACAGTGTGTGTGTGAGAGCCATGTAATGTCCATGTGTGCATGCTGACTGTGCTGCTCTGACCCCCCTCCTCCTTTCAGGGTGGAGCCTGCTGGAGTCCGATGGTTGAGACCAGGTCTGAGGAAGTGTAAGTGTGTTTTTAATGGGATTCATGAAAACAAAGCAGCACACATTCAACCATCTTCATCATGTCAGGAGTCATCATCAAAGTGTCAATCAATGAACAGATGATGGATCAATAACTGCAGCTGGACTGTGTTTGTTCTCTCCATCAGATTCCTGTCAACTCACAATCGACACAAACACAGTGAACACAAAGCTCCAACTGTCTGACAACAACAGGAAGGTGACACGTGTGAAGGAGGTTCAGTCATATCCTGATCATCCAGACAGCTTTGATGTTTATCCTCAGCTGCTGTGTAGAAATGGTCTGACTGGTCGCTGTTACTGGGAGGTCGAGTGGAGACGAGACGTTTATATATCAGTGAGTTACAGAAGCATCAGAAGGAAAGGAGACAGTGAAGACTGTGTGTTTGGATACAATGATCAGTCCTGGAGTCTGAACTGCTCTGATGATGGTCCTCAGTCTGTCTGGCACAATAACAGACAAACATCCATCTCCTCCTCCTCCTCCTCCTCCTCCTCTGTCTCTAACAGAGCAGCAGTGTATGTGGACTGTCCTGCTGGCACTCTGTCCTTCTACAGAGTCTCCTCTGACACTCTGATCCACCTCCACACCTTCAACACCACATTCACTCAAACTCTTTATCCTGGGTTCAGTTCCTGGTCTCGTGGTTCCTCAGTGTCCCTGTGCTGAGTGGAGTGTAAAGAGTGTCTCCTGTTAGAGAAACACTCTGACTGTTGAACAGATAGTTCAGTCTGTACATGTCTGTCTCTTTCACTCACAAACACGTTTTCAGATTCATAGATTCAATCAGTTGATGTTTGAAACTCTTCTAAATGATTCCTTGTAAACTTCTTCCTCTTCAGTCACAAACAAACAGGAAGTGATGTCACATGTGTTCCTGTCCACAGCAGAATGAGTCTATTGCTGACAGTGATGTACAAACAGAGTGAGCATTTCTGAGGCCCAAAATAAACATAAGAACATGAAGCACTGAAACAAAGATGGTGGATTTGACCTCAGGACCAGGCCCGTAATTTCCAAGGGGGTTACGGGGGTCATGACCCCCCAATAATCAGATCCAGCCAAATTTAATTTCATCATTCCAGTTTATAAAATTATGAATTGTCTTGAATAAATAGGTTGTTGATTTTCTTTAATTGTTTCAATTATTATCAGCAAAATAGTTTCATGTTTAATCATCTAGTAATGTAACCCCGCCTCCTCCGCTGCATACTTGGTATTACCCAACCAGCTTTCTCTACCAAACCTTCACTGTTTGCTGTATGTTTGTTAGCGCAGTCGCTGGTGCCAGAGACTGCCAGTGACTTCAGTCTGAGGGTTTGAAGTTTCCATGTCTGTGTGATGTGTGGTGTGAAGGCTGCTGGTTAAACTGGGACTCACTGTTTAAAGCACTGAGTGCTCATAGAGAGATGCTCCATGAGTCCCAGTACAGACTACAAACATGGTGGAAACTTAGCTTTGATATCCACACACTCTGCACGTCTGTGAGTAACTGTGATGAAGATGTGCAGAGATCTGTGTCCAAACAGGAGAAAGACTGTAAAGACTCTGTGCTTCTAACAGCCTCTGTTAACATATGTGAGGCTGTTTGTTGTTGTTGCCATGGAGCTTTCACTGTTTGGCTCAGCAGGTCATGTGATCAGGTTTGTTCTGCTCGACGATGGTTCAGTGTCAGGGTTTGTTTGCATTCATCAATAAATATCTAAATAAATCAAAGACTCCATGTTTTTTCTTTCATCATGTGACCTCTGCTCATCCATCTCTGTGTGTATCAGGATACATTTAGTTCATAATACACAGAAAAATCAAAGAAAAGACAGCGTGATGTCCTGTATGGACAGGTGGAAGGAACCAAGTCCTCAGCTGAAACACTCGTGTTTGTCCACAGACAGGAAACACAGCAGGAAACAAAGAAGCTCATGGATAACACACTTCCTGTCAGTCACAATGAGGCTGGAGCCAAACACAGAAAGGTGTTTTTGTCCAGATGAGCCCAGAGAAGAAACACGAGTGTTCACAGACATCAGAAGCTCAGAGAGGTGAAACATGAGGTTGGAGTCCTCGTCAGCATTCAGAAGAGCTGCTGTGAAACCCTGAGTACTCATGACAGACTCTGATGGCACAAACACATCATGATTCAAACATGAAGACAAACATGGAGCTCCTGATCCTCCTGCATGAGAACAAGCTGACATGAGCGCTGTGTCTGAGAGTGTCTCCCTGTCACAGTGACAAGAACACAGCTGCTGCTCACAGGCATTAAACTGACCTGAGGTCAGCTGCTTGGATGTCTCTGTGCTCCTTACATATGAACCATGTGACCTCACATCAGTGCTGTGGATGACTGTAGTCATAGAAGAGTAGAGCTGTAGCAGGTGGTGTGAGGAGGAGGAGGAGGTGGTGTATTCACTCCAGCAGAGGGCGCTGTTAAGTCCTTATTGTAACACAGTTACTGTGTGCAGTTATACTTCATACATAATCTGCACTTATTTCAATCAGACATGCTGTCAGTAAATGATTGGTTTCTATTGATTCTACTTCCTGTTGACTAGTTTGATGACAGTGAAACAATCACAGCTGATTGTGTGATGATGTAAACTGTCACTGTTACATTCAGTGTGTGTGACATAATGTTAGTGCAGGCTGATAACAGCCTGGTTATGATGCTGTTAGAAACACATGAACGTGTCCATAGATCAGTGTGTGTTTAACATGAGAGCTTCAGCCCTGCTGATGTGTTCAATAAAGACATGCAGGAAAACTGATGAGACTCTGAAATAACTCTTTATATTTATAATGTAACTCTGCATCAAAAGAACAACAAAGGATCCCAGACAGGTTTATGTGAACAAAGACGATTCTGATGTTTCTGTGTTTCTAACAGTTTGACATTATTAGTAAACAGACTGCAGTGAACAGGATTTATAAAGAGCTTATATATAAAGATATGACAGCTGTTTGTTGATCACTCTGTGTTTGGACCTGATCAGTCCAGCTGTTTACTTGAAATATCTTCAATTACCTGTGACGTTATATTTATGTTCTTGTCTCTGTTGAAAAACACATTTTAATGTCCCTCAGATTTTTCTCCCAGATGAATAAATATAAAAATGACACAAACTGACTGCAGCTACTTTTTGTCTACTTCTACTTCATCATATGGACCTCGCCGGGTCCAGTAATCTTCAGCACATGTACATCACTGCGGCCAGTGCTAATTTGAAAACAGTTTCTTGTCTTAGTTTACTCAGCACTCACTTATCAGATGGACTGCAGCCGATCCATCTCAACATAATTGTGAGTCCACATGTACAACTTATTCTTCACTTGTGTCACAACACCTCTAATAATATCATCGGAATTACTTCAACATGGTAAACATTGATTTTCCTTTTAAAATCAGCTTACCATTAAAACTCAAGGTCACAGCTGACTCGATTCTCTGAAATCCTGAGTCAGTTAAACACCTTGCTCATCTCACGGTGTCCTTTTCTCAGACTCCCTCGTCTGAGCTCACTCTTTTTACCCCGGGATCTCCATCAGAATGTTAGGAGATCTTCATAAACCCAAAAGTAAGCGTTTTATTTCCCTAGTCAAAGTCAAACCGTTCCTCACACAGTAATTCTTATTCTAACAGCCTCTGTGTTTTGAAACTAAAAAGAGGAAGGAACAGCGCCCAATTTAAACTGCGCATGTTGTCACACACACAGACACAGACCCAGGGCAAGTCTTATCTGGATCATTTACCAACGTTCAAACCAACACAGTCCACATTGTTTATTCTTCTGGACCTCAGCGGATCCACCAAAATTCATGTAAATATATCAACCATTCACCGATTTATTTATTTTCCTCAGACCACCGAATCGGTTACTTCACCACAATAAACACTGATTTTCCTTCAAAATCAATTTACCAAGAGCCACAAAACCATCTCTGACTCGATTTTCTGAACTTCTGTATCACTTAAACATCCTGACAACACCCGGTGTTTTCTGTCGGACTTCCTCGTCCGAACTTAATCCTTTTACTTACAAATAAGCGTCTCCCAAAATGATCCTCTTGATCATTAGCTATTCACTTATTAAACCATAAGCAGACCAATAAATCTTATATTCTTCTATTCTTAAACATACATTGCTCTCTTTTTTCTCTTTTACCATGAAATACCATATAACCTTTTAACTCAGTACTGTCTGTTTCTCAAAGTTTCATTATCCTGGCTTCAAAGCTTCTCATTACTTCAAAGTTTCTCATTACTTCAAAGCTTCTTTATTCTCAAGAACTCAGTTTTACCACTACTGCGCCAGTTTTAATAGTTAAGATCATCTACCTCAGCGAACAGATAATTTAGAATTCAGCCAATTTGCACAAATTTGCTTATTGAACAGGTTTGTGCGTACCTTTTTAATCTTTCTAAGATTCTCTCGCCTCTTCACTGTTTTGTTTTACTAGTTGATGTAGGGCTTCTACTAGGCGCAAACAGTCATCCAGGAAGCTGGGGAATTCTACTTCAGTTAAGCACACAGTTCTGCGAAAATCATCATCAAATGTTTCACAGCAAACACACACCTCCGCTTCCACCTGCACTGGCTCGCCGTCACTTACTGGCGTCAGCAGAATAGCGAAAGTGAAGCCAGTTATGTCTCTCTGATCTAATCCAAAAACTCCAGGGTGTGCCTCGCCCATTCAATATACAGCTTTTTATTACTGAGTTTCTATTTTCAGGAGAATAACCCGCGTGTTTAACTACGCGTCAGGTTATCCGGTCCACTGGTACTCTATTTCAAAACCCCTGAATGCACTGTCACAGAAGCCAGAAAATGCACGTGCAGCCTCACTGGGATCTCTGCCCGGCCCACAGTATAATTCCAGGGCCCGAAATATAATAACCCTACGACGTGTAAATTCAAATAATTCTTCTTCTGATCGCCTTATTACTGCAGTTACTGTAAAGCCGTAATGAGTCTCTAACATTACAGCATGGCATCGACAGCTAACATAACCAACGTTTTCTGTCCCTGTATATTCAACTTGACAAGATCCTGAGTCAAACATGCCTTTTTCCAGACATATTCCTGAAATGCTACCCCCGTTTAATCAATATGTCTGTTCTTTATTAAATTTAAAAAGGGGAAGGGGGCCGCGCCCAAGTCTTAACTGCGCACTTTTCCCCAGCACAAAAAGAACAGAAAAAGAGACTTTTCACAGCCTCTCAAACACCCAGCCTGCAACCAGCTGGCACTTTAAATCATTTCAGAGAGTTTCCTACGTCACAGCTTCAGTTCAGTTTACCCCGGATATGCACCGTGCCGCTTGTCTTTCAGACGGCCACAGGAATATCAACAAAAACACAGTGTTTTCATGGGCCACGGCGAGTCCACAAATTTTCACTGGTAATGCTTTTTAATCGTCTCTCATAACTCACAGTATTTATTATCAGGCTTTCACTTTTAATTTCACTTTTGCTGGTCGGCTCGGTTTGCTGCAACACTTCAGGCTCACGGCTGACCTGAGTTTCTCTTAGCTCATATATCAACGCCTCGGACCTTTGTGTCCGGTATTTACTCTTAAAACATGTCACTTTTTCCTCGGAACTTCTGTCCAGCATTTACTCTTAGGACATGTGTCACAGTGTCTCTCATCTCAAGATGATCCTCTGATCACCAGGGCTATATCTGAGGCCACAAAATCTCAGCGCGGCCCTACCGCTAGTTTAATCCTAGGAAACGTCTTTCCCAGGGGTGGAGTTCTCCAACTCCGTGACTTTTAGACACTTTTAATCTCTTTATTCCTTAATCAAAACTCAATCTCTAGTTACTTTTAGCTCAGTACTGCTCCTTCCGAGCCGGCCGTGAACACAACACTTACTCTTAAGTTTCACTTTCATTGCAACACCGGTTTTTGTTTCAAACAAAACTCAAAACAGAGATCAACGGATGACCACTTGACTACCTGTTTTAGAATTATATTCCAATACAGCACAATTTCTGTTTAAGAGGTTTGTGCCTTACCTTTTTTATGTTATATGGGCCCAGCAGTCAAGAGAATCACCGTGACGTCTGCCGTTCGATCACCTGATCTGGACTCGACCTCCGCTGACAACAAACACCAGCCGATCATTAGTTGCCCCGGCATCCTCCACCAAATGAAGCGAGATCGATCAACTTCAGACCAGACAACAAACGACGGAGGCTTCCAGAAAAGTGCAATCAAACGATGGGTTTATTAGCAGCGGAGAAAACATATCAGGATATGTCCTCTGACAAAAATACATGTGAAGAACATTTATAAGGCACCGGGGTATCCGCCCCCCCCATGGCGTCAACACAAGTCAAGAGTTCATCACGTACAGTCAATATCTTGTACATCTTTAATAGTTATAAACAGACATGGACCAGACATATAACTTCCTGTTTCTGCAACACCTTTAATGCACAATCATAATCTTAAGCCTTCAGAGTGTCTGAGGGCTGATCATTGCCTCCCGTCATCTGCTACTAAGTAGGTAAAAGGGCAGCCAGTTACAAAAAGGTCAAAGACACTTGGGCCTGCGCTCAGGCCTGTTGCTAGATTAATATGTGTAATGTAAGCATGCATGTAATCAACCTGCTATGTTCTCATCTTCCCTCAACATGTATCATCTGGACACTCTCACCAGTGAAGCTTAAAACCCTCTTGGATGGAACATCAACTCTAAACAAGCACAGTTATGCATTGTGTATAGAATGATCATAAATAAACCTGTGAATAGAAAGGTTAATGTGATGACAAACATATTCAATGCAATAAGAACCCTGTAAACAATATTACTGTTAAAATAATACTGCAAAACACGTTATCAATGCATTCATCATAAGGCAGATTATATAATAATCAAATCAAATCAAATCAAATCACCTTTATTGTCACATCACATGTGCAGGTACACTGGTACAGTACATGCGAGTGAAATTCTTGTGTGCAAGCTTCACAAGCAACAGAGTTGTGCAAAATACAATAACGTGCAACAAGCAAAATATAAAATGGTTAATCTAAAAGTAATAAATATATGTACCATATATAAAGGTATATACATTACTGAATGTGTGTACTAAATATGTTTTTCACGTGTGTGTGTGTGTGTGTGTGTGTGAGTGTGTATATACATGTTTTACAAATGAAATAGAGTAAACAATAAAATAAGATATATAAAATATAAAATATACAGAGGTAGGTATGTGCAAAACAGTGGCATTAATGTACAGTATGGAGTGCATAATGTTGAAGTTCCAGTAGTGAGGGTGAGGTGTCTATGACGTGTTCAGCAGTCTGATGGCCTGGTGGAAAAAGCTGTCTCTCAGTCTGCTGGTACGGGACCGGATGCTGCAGAACCTCCTTCCTGATGGAAGTAGTCTGAAGAGTTTATGGCTGGGGTGACTGGAGTCCTTGATGATCCTCCCCGCTTTCCTCAGGCACCGCTTCCTGTAGATGTCTTGGAGGAGGAAGCTCACCTCCAATTATCCGTTCAGCACACCGCACTACTCTCTGGAGAGCTTTGCGGTTGTAAGCGGTGGTGTTGCCATACCAGGTGGTGATGCATCCAGTGAGGATGCTCTCAATGGCACAGCGATAGAAGGTCCTGAGGATGCGGGGCTCATGCCGAATCTTTTCAGTCTCCTGAGAAAGAAGAGGCGCTGCTGCGCCTTCTTCACTGTCTTGTTTATGTGTACTGACCACGTAAGATCCTCAGCCAGATGTACACCAAGGAAGCGGAAGCTGCTCACTCTCTCCACAGCGGCGCCGTTGATGGTGATGGGGTGTGTACTCCTCTGCACCTCCGGAAGTCCACTATCAGCTCCTTTGTCTTTGCGACGTTGAGGGTGAGATGGTTGTCTTGACACCAGTGGGTCAGGCGCTGACCTCCTCCCTGTAGGCTGTCTCATCACCGTTGGTGATAAGACCCACCACTGTAGTGTCGTCCGCAAACTTCACAATGATGTTGGAGTTGTTAGTGGCGTGCGTGCAGTCGAGGTGTAGAGTGAGTACAGGAGAGGGCTCAGTACACACCCCTGTGGAGCACCAGTGTTCAGTGTGATGGGGGATGAGGTGGTGCTGCCCAGTCTGACCACTTGGCGTCTGTCAGACAGGAAGTTAAGGATCCAGCTGCAGAGGAGCTGCTCAGTCCTAGATCCTGCAGTTTCCTGTCCAGCTTCGAGGAACGATGGTGTTGAATGCTGAGCTGTAATCTACAAACAGCATTCTCACATACGTGTCTCTCTTCTCCAGGTGTGACAGGGCAGCATGGAGTGTCAGGGCTATGGCATCATCAGTGGACCTGTTGTGGCGGTATGCGAACTGTAGAGGGTCCAGTGAGTCGGGTAGTGCGGAGCAGATGAAGTCCCTGACCAGCTTCTCAAGCATTTGCTCACGATGGGGGTCAGGGCTACAGGTCGCCAGTCGTTCAATGATGAGATGGTGGAGGATTTGGGTACAGGGACGATGGTGGCCATTTTGAAGCAGGCTGGGACTACAGACAGAGAGAGGAAAGGTTGAAGATATGTGTAAACACTCCAGCCAGCTGAGCCGCGCGATGACTTGAGGACGCGGCCGGGAATCCCGTCCGGACCAGTAGCTTTGCGTGGGTTCACTCTCCTGAAGTACCTCCGCACATCCTCCTCAGACACAGTGTGCGCACTGACGTCATCCAGCGGTGCGCACACTGTCCGGTCTCCTGGTGTTCGCTGTGTCGAATCTAGCGAGAATACGTTTAGATCCTCACACAGAGAGGCCGTGGTCTGCGGTGTGCTGGTTTTCCTCTAAAGTCTGTGATCGTGTTTAGTCCCTGCCACATACTCCGAGGGTTGTCAAACTGTTGCTCCACCCTGTCCCTGTACTCACGTTTGGCTGCTTTGATCGTCTTCCGGAGTTGGTAATGTGCGTGTTTGTAGTCCGATGTGTTCGCGGAGGCAAAGCGGTGCTCCGTGCCGCTAGCGCCGTCGCGAACATCTCCGTTAATCCAGGGTTTTGATTTGGGAAGGATTTAACTGTTCTGGATGGGACGACATCTTCCACGCATTTTCTGATAAATCCACAGACTGAGTCTGTGTATTCATCGATGTCTTTAGCAGCCACGTGAAACATTTCCCAGTCCGCGTGATCAAATAGCAATAAAAGAATCTCTGAATCCCAACATCCATTAACAACTTCCTCCAAATCCTGTTTCTGCTGCATCAGAAGGGCTCAAACCTCCTGCTGTTGTCTGCTGGACCATCAATTCTACTTTATGATGATCTTCAAAGATAAAAACGTGAGTTTATTTGTGAACTCTGTGAAATGATGTTTAGTTTGAACCAATCCTGTGTCAGCTGCAGCCACATCATTGCCACGCATACAAATGGCTGCGTTCCTGTTTAGACCTGCTGGCTGTCAATGGGCTTCATTCCATTTCAGACTGCCGGTGGTCGCTGTGATCTAAACTCAACATGGCTCCTGTGTTAGAAGAGCCTCTGATTTTAAACTTTGCACATTGAATAGTTTCTTTCCAACACTATGGAGCTACCAGCCCAGTATATGTAGCCACAGTAGATGGAGTTATCAAGCTGCACTGACAAACATCAGGACTCATGTGATCCCTACATGTGGACCTTTCACACATGGATCCAAGTGCAGATTCAACTCTGCATTACATTTGACTTCAGCTGTTACACACTTTCATTTTCTAGCTGTGTCACTTCCTGCTTTTTGGATCAGAGAGTTTATCCATGTCCACAAATGTTTGGCTGCACATTTGTATCATCTATATTTTCCAGTCTTCATACAGCCGATATTTCATGTGGACTCCAATCTGCCACCTGCCATCACGTTTTCAGGGTTCATTCAGTGTTGGAAATGTAGGACAAACAGCAGCACATGTTCTCTAAATGTTTGCAGTCATTTTAAATGAAGCTGATACTACATGAGACATTTTCCACATTTATTGTCTTTGAACAGAGAATAATAAAGCCATCAAACATATACAGGCTGTGCAAATACAAACTTCTGTGGTGCATTTGATGACCTGCAGAGGAGAACAAGTCGGGCTTTTCAGCCCTAACACAACCTCTTTGTTCTCAGTACTACAAAACCTTCAAAGGCTGATATGCAGGTTTGCATGAATCACCAACACAGTTGTGTTTGTTTCTAGTATAGTTATAAATAAGCTGATCAAATATCTGCTGACTGATTAGATCCAGTATCTATTACAGATGAACTGGATATCACAGCATGTTGTTAATCCGTCATATCAAACTAAACAGTGTTGCTGCTGTAAATATCCTCCAATAAAGTCAGATGAGGGCTGCTGTTGCCAGGTAACGATGATGTCACACTGGATCTTCTGATCTTTAGCATCGTAGCGCTCGGAGTCTGATGTTGGCTCATGTGTTGTCAGACACCAACATGACGTTCTACTAGTCAAGGCCTCACCTTAACCCACTGATGCTGATCACACAGACCCACTAATAGAACTGTTTGATCAGGTTTATGCAGCGTCACCATTAATGTCATATTTAATCACATTTACATTACAAGCCCACTACAACCATTATCAACATGTTAAATTACATTATACATCTGCACTGATTTAAAGTATTTTAACCTGATTCATTTTTTCCACCTTAACAGTTCATTCCTCAAATCAAACAAGAAATTTGACCCTCAGGAAAAATGTACCAACAAATAATTTGAAATAAAATATTTATTTTTAACCTTTTCCAAGTGAAATCAAACAACTGTATTTAACAGTGTAAACCAGAGTGAAGCTGCTCATATAGAGTCCAACCCAGGCTAAAGTAAGTTGAGTAGAGCAGCATCGTCAAAGTGTCGGCTCTCTGAACACGGTGCAAGATCGCCATCTGCAGGACATGTGGTCAGGTGAAGGCAGTCGCGGGTGGATTTTCCTTGTGCTTCTACACTGAGGTTTACAGTAGCGCGTCTCCTTCGCTGATTGATCCTCAAAGGAAAACATAATGAATGTTTGTGTTAATGACTAAACATGTGATCATTAGACCAGTTATGTTGCATCGTTTAAGATAAAGGCTGTGTGTGTGTGTGTGTGTGTGCGTGTGTGCGTGTGTGTGTGACCTACCATGGTGCATAAGCACAGAAGCACATGGTCATGCTTCCAGCTGTTCCAGCTGCAGTAAGTTTTCAGTGTTTTTAAATAGATGAGTTGCTCTAATGTAAAAGGTCGATGACATGAGAGTGAATATACAACATAACTTTATTGATAGAATAATAATGGATTGGATTCATACAGCACTTTACAATTCCATTATTCATTAACATACTGGTGGAGGCAGCTACAGCTGACCTGGGACAGGCTGACAGAAGCGAGGCTGCCATATCACGCCATCGGCCCCTCTGGCCAACACCAGTAGGCGGTAGGGTAAAGGGTCTTGCCCAAGGACACAACGACCAGGACAGAGAGCCCGGGAATCAAACCGGCGACCTTCCGGTTACAGATGCGCTTCCCAACCCCCAGCACCACGGTTGCCCCGTAGAAGATGAGAGTCCACAGCTGTGATGATTTGGTGCTGTATAAATCAAATTAAACTGAATGAATGATAATCAACTATCTGTACGTCAGGCTGAGCTTCAGTGTCTGATCCTGGGTCAGGCAGATCTCCCTGGTTACAATGACAGGAAGTGACAAACGAGCAAAGAGAGAGAGGGCGGGACATGGACGCTAGAACAGAGACGTGAATGTGAGAAGGTGTTTGGAGACAAACAGAAGAAAGGAAGTGTGAGGTCTGAGGTCTGGTCCTTCTAATAAAGATGCTTTTCCTCCAGTATATCCATGAACTCGTGGGGCTGAATGATCACATGTTATCACAGTGATCATGAGGCTCAATGTAAAAAGTTCAAATAGACTGAAACACTGTAGATAAAGGTCAGAGGTCACGTTGATGCCTTCATGTTTGACCACAGAGCGGTCAGTCTGTGTAACAGACTCTGTGATCAGTGATCAGTGCTGTGGGTCCAGGTCAGAGGTCATGTTGGATCTCTGATTCTTTCACGTCCATATTAAACAGCTGCTGTGATGAACTGTGACTGTTAGCAGTAACTCATTAAACATGTCTGCACACTGTGAGAGAGCCGTCCTCCATCAGTGAGGCTGACAAACGCTCACACTGGGAACAGGAAGCAGATTTCTGTCTGACTGTCCTGATGGACAAAGGATGAAATCCTCTGTAACACAGTCAGCCTGGTACAGCCCATAATCCAATCCAACTTTATTTATACAGCACTTTAAAAACAACAACGTCACCAAAGTGCTTCCAATAATAAAACAGAGACAGCAGTTAAAAACCATCCATTAAGCAAACAATGAAATTAATATAAATAAAATAAATACATAAATGAAAAAGAAGATAAATAAATAAGTGTGTAAATTAAATATTAAAACATGAGTAAAATAAACAATAAGATTAACAAAATAAAAGCATTAAGAGTGGAAACAGCTGACTACAAACTGACTACAAACTGACTACAAACTGACTACAAACTGACTACAAGCTGACTACAAACTGACTACAAACTGACTACAAGCTGACTACAAACTGACTTTGAAAAAGGTGTTTTTAAAAGTGATTGAAACATTTCAAGTGTTGGGGCCAAACTAACATGGAGGGGCCGTTTGTTCCATAGTTTGGGGGCCACGACAGTGAAAGCTCGGCCCCCTCGGTGTTTCAGTCTCCACATGGGGACAGCAAGGAGTGACTGGTCAGATGGTCTGAGAGACCTTTGTGGAGTGTATCGGTGTAGAAGGTCTGACAGGTCAGAAGGAGCCATTTAAAACTTTAAAAACAAGCAATAACATTTTAAATGATTCTAAAATGGAAACCAGTGTAAGGATACAAGAACAGGGTAATGTGCTCACGTTTACGTGTCCCTGTCAACAGGCGAGCAGCAGCTTTCTGGACCATTTGCAACGTGATAGTGAAGCCTGATCAATACCAATATAAAGTCCATTACAATAATCAATTTAAGCTGAAATGTGTCGTCCCTGGGCAGGTCACATGACTCTATCCAACATACAAAGACACACAGACACACAAGAAAAGCCAGAGAAACAAAGACAAATCCAAACAATCCATCATACTGAGTTAAAGTGATCACAGGTCTGCTTTGTTGGAGATGAGCCTTCAAAGTGGAACATGTGGACTGTTCCTTTATTACTACCACTGAAGGCCACACCCCTCTGGTCATGTGATCATGTGGTTTGTAGGAACGCTCCTCTTCCTCAGAGGATCCACCTGTGCTTCCTCTCCTCTCTCCTCCACCTGTTACAGTGAGGGAACGTCCTCCATGATGGAGGAGCTGCTGGAAAGTGCTGAGAGTTTCCTCCAGAGTGAGACCTCTGTCACAGTTCAGAGGATCTACGGCAGCAGAGACCTTCATGGACACTAAAAGTCTCAAACACACAACAACAACATCACACTGACTCCACTCTGACATCACTGATCAATAATCAAACAGATCAAACTGATTGATCAGCCATCAGAGGAGTCGGATCAATGGAGCTGCTTCTGTTCCTGGACCTGAACCGTCCCTGCAGAGGAGACACGACAGCTTCACACAGAAACACAATAAAATAATAAGTGAAAGCAGAGAGAACCAAGTGAAAGTGAACAAACACCTGTAACTGTGAGCAGCACGACTCTCCATCGATGATGTTTCCCTGGCTCCAGGCCACACAGCTGCATCTGTCTCTCTCTGTGGGGCGTTTAAGGGTGAACTGAACTGTCCGCTTTTCACACGCTCGTCTTTCTTTCATGGAGGCCAGGTCTGTTTGAATCTGTTTGCAGTAGCTCTGAGCTTCAGTCCAAGTCTTTGCATCATCCACATAGTGGTACTGACGGGGACAGCATGTGGAGACAAACCAGCCTGAAAGGGAAAAAGTTTGACTGGGTCAGTTTGTTGAGACACTCTGAGTCTATCTGAGACTCTGAGTCTATCAGGGGCTGAGACTGATCTGAGTAATAAGTGCTGTTGTAGACGATAAAGAGCTGGACTTACCTGAGAAGCAGCAGACACACAGCAGGATCCTCTCCATGATGCTGCTGCTCTGGATTCTGTGTGTCAGCAGATTCACTCACTGATCTCTGTTTGCTGCTTAGACTCATTAACACACATTCAAAGCTGCTTCATCACTTCACTGGAAATGCTGATGTATGCAAAACCTCACTGTGTGCTCTCCCTGCACAGCTGTGAGCTCACATCTTATCTTCCACAATAAAGTCTGCTCACAGCACTGCTCACTGTCTCCATCCAGCACACAGTGAGAGCATGAGGGAGTGAGCAGGTGTGGTCCTGGTACTCCTGTCATGTTGTTGATCAGAGTCCAGTGCAGCACTTTGTTTCACTTTATTTGGACTCGGCTTCAGTTTTTCATCTGGCTCTGAACATCGTGTCATAACTTACATTTGCCTTCAAAAGTGTGGCAGCCGTCTATAACCTGCTCAAAACACACAGCTGCTGTGTGTCCTATCACACACACACATTTTACACAGTGTGTGTCAGCACCAGCTGATGTTCTAAAAATCACATACTCATCCTAAACTCTGTGTGAATGTCCATCAGCACCACTACCATCTGACTGTGGCTCAGAGCCTTCAACACAGGATGTGACATCATCAACAGTGATGACGGGCTCCACAGTAAATATGAGTGAACATGAACAGCTGGGAGCTCAGCTCACTATAAACAGATCAGCTCATGCAGCAGTGACGTGTGCTGAAGGTCAAATCAGTGAATCCTCAGAGGAACAGCAGCTTTCACACATGGACAAAGAGTTTGTGCAACAAGCACAATAGTTACAGATGAGTTTACAGATTTTGTGCTGCTTCATGAATCAAAATCACAGTAAGAATATTTAAACTAGTGACCTGATGCTGTCACATCACAGCCACACAGCACTCTGACTCTCCACTGGGGAACTCTGTGCTACAAACAACATGAAATGGTTGATAAACAGCAGCTCAGCTGGATGGCGGTTTCTCTCTTCTAAGCTTCACATGGAGGAAAATGAATGTGAAGCTTCATCTGTCAGTCTAACCAAATCTCATCATTTCCATTGCTGACCTCAGAGCTTTATCAGCTCTCTGTCCTTGAAGCAACACTTTCATTTGCTTCATCAAACACAGATGTCGCCCATGTTTGAATGTTTTGCTGTTCAGCAGCTGAATGTCTTTATGAACTGTGAGCACTGAGATCTGTCCCACTCACCCAGCCCAGTCTTCCATTTATGTCCTCGTTTACACAGATGTCTTTCAGGTGTTTCAGTGCTCTTTCCATGGAGACACGGAGAAACAGGTGAGAGGAAGCAGAATGAAAGAGAAATACATGATCAGGGTGGATGCAGGACCAAAACGCAGGACTTTCAAACCAACAGGAATTTCAGGAATCAATGTGTTATTTTATTAGGTGGCAATATGTCCTAGTGCAGTCAGACGGGAAAAGCCAGGGTCAAAGGTGAGGCACATCAAGCACAGAATAATAATTTTGTGTTAATCTTAGATGAGTAGTTTTATGGACAAAAACCACCAGGACATCCAATGTCACCTTAGTGCTGGGTATTCCTGGCCCCATCTCTATATACAGGTGTATAATTATTCTTTCTTTTCTTTCCCCCACAGATTAGGTGTGTTTTATACCTTTTAGTTTGTTTCTTTTGTGTTCCTTTTTCATATTTTTGTTTGCATGTACGATAAATTTGGAAAAGTACAAAATAAAGTTAAAATAAATAAATAAATAAATAGAATTTTTGTCATGTGTTAGAACATTAGATATATTGGAGTGTGTATAATGGTTCATGTGGTAACTGTTCTTAGCGTGCATCCTTTTTTGAACTGGTTTTTATAGGAAATTACCCGACACTGCTAATTCTACAACTACTGCTACCAATAATACTCATGTTAATAAAAGTAAAATATCAGTAAAACATACATTAACAGCTCCAGTAATACAGAGTTCTGTCATGCTCATGAGTATCGGTGATTGGCTGCTCTTCCTTTCAGGGTGGTGGCTGCCTCGGGGCGGTGTTTCTGGGGCTGGTACCTGTGAATCATTCTTTAGCTGTCCTGTTACCCTGACACAGAGAATAATGAGAAGTAAACTCGTGATGTCCACACAGTGAAGTTTCTGCTAAATGAAGTCATGTAGTGATCCTGCTGAGCTGCTCTCTTCTCTCACTTCTTCAGATTCTCTTGACACGCACCGAGCTTTTACACATGATACAAAGATATTTCATATGCTGAACAGACTTTATTGAAACAGAGACAATCATCAGAATACAGTGAGACAGAGCTAATCAAACAGATTGATTGTAGGATCAATGATCATTGTTGGAGTCAAAGATCTGAGATCACAGTGGGTGAACATCATTTCAGAAAGGAAAGAAAACAATCAAACTGGTTAAACAGGAACACCACAGACTCTTTGGTTTCTGCCCAGTGAGCATTCCCAGCTCTGTTACTAAAACAAACTGAAGGTGAGGTACAGCGTATTACCTTTGTTCCCACTGTTGAGGTTTTTTTGTCTAATGAAGACCCTGGGATATCTGTACTGCTCCACAGCTGCTGTGTTGACGATCACAGAGACCGCCCGAACGGGAAGACCGGAGTCTTTCTTGTACCACAGGTACACGTAACTTCCTCCTGCCCCCTTGCTTAGATCAGTAGTTACCCTTGTAAAGCCCATATACGGAAACCACTTCTTCTCTATATCATTAATGGAGATCTGCAGATCTGTGATGGCTCTTTGAGAGTTCGTGGTCTGACGGTACCAGATGAAGACAAAGGATCCTCCTGCACCTCTGTTGGTATCTTCATCCACTCTGATGTAGCCGTTCTGGAAGTAGTCAGCATCTCCATCATAGTCAGCATTGGCAGTGATGTCACAGATGTAGGTTGGTCTCTCCCTCTTCACCCACAGGTAGATCCATTTTCCTCTAGCTTTCCGGTTCAGATCACAGGCCAGTCTCTCCCATCCAAATGCAAACATCTGGGCTTCCTCTCTTGCTTCTATAGAGACATGAAGGTTCACAATGGGAACATCGTACTCTGAGTTACCTCTGTAGTACCACAGGTAGATGTAGTCTCCGCTTGTTCCGGCATTGAGGTTCTTGTTAATCTTCTGGTAACCTGCAGTGATCAGACCCCTGCTCATGCCATGATTGAATGTAAGCTGAATCCTGGTGATTGGTGAGCTGCTGCCTTTTTTGTACCAAAGGTAGATGTATTTTCCTTCAGCTCCTTTGTTCAGATCAACATTGATTTTGATGAAACCTTGACTGCTAAGATACGTCTCTTCAGCTTCATCCAGAGACACCTGGAGCTCGGTGATGTACTGGCCCACTGATTGTTCCTGCATCAAAGTTAAAAGATTAATGAGTAAACAGAAAGATTTAAAATCTGTTTTAAAAGTTTGAAATCAGGAAGGTGCGTGGTAGCTGAAGCTGCTGTAGCATTACTACTTTGTCTACATTTACAGTTTTTTCTGAGATATAATAAAATGACATGATTTTGCTACTAAACGGATCGTTAGTGTTTTTTTTTTAAATGTATAGCTAATTAAACTTGAATTGTTCTGAATGTTTTTGTACTTTATGCTAAAAAGTAAGTTTGACCCCACGTGATGA
The DNA here is from genome assembly GCF_013358895.1 of Oreochromis aureus. Taxonomy (NCBI): domain Eukaryota; kingdom Metazoa; phylum Chordata; class Actinopteri; order Cichliformes; family Cichlidae; genus Oreochromis; species Oreochromis aureus. The sequence continues at coordinate 99,200,318 of NC_052944.1, read as the reverse complement.
AATAAATGTGTGAAAAACTGAAAAGCAGCAGAGAGCACATTTTCACACAGACTGGACACAAAAGAGAATATGAAGCATCACCAGAGTGAAGGGAGGTCCGATCAGCAGCAGCAGATAAACCTTCAGCAGAGTCTTCATAGTCTCCATCTCTTCCTCCTTAAACCACAAACACATTAAGGTACCTGTGAATTGAACTACTGATAAAGATTTTATGCTCTCTGCCTCCCCAAAAAACTTGCCTGGGAACGCACTGTACAACATGCTGGACCGAGAAATGATTTTTAATTGATTACCTCAAGATGGGTAAAAAGGGTCATTTTTGCCAAATTTAAAGGAACATAAAGAGCAAACAGAGATGCTGTGTGAGCAGTTGTATACTTACGTGTGTATAGACGGCGTTTGGCTGGCTGAAAGCTGCTGATCGTTCTTTATACACACAACAGCATCAGTACAATTGTGAAATCACCTCTGACGTGCAGTTTCAGCCCTCCTCCTTTCCTGCTTCTCTGCATTCACATGATGATCAACTGAGCTAAACATGAATTTCAAAAAATAATCTGTTGTATATTAATGAATAAAAACACATTTGAGCACTGTGTGGACTGTCAGTAGCTACATGGGGATTAAATATATCAATGAAAAATGAAGGTGAAGTTTGATTTCTCAGAGATATTAATCTGAAATGGGTTTTTTTTGTTTTTTATCTGAATATCTGTAAAAGTACCTGTTTTCACTGCCAATGCTGACTATGATGGAGATGCTCAGTACTTCTACTTCCAGTGTTTATCTCCTTCAGCAGTGGCGCACTTAAGCTTCCTGTTTTCACAGTGCAGCCTCTGTGGTTTAGGATGTCTTGTATGCCCAACCACACCCCCCGTGTGTTGTTGCTGGACAGGTGGGACTCTATGCTACTTTTATGGTCCGTCTTAGCTTCTTTCAGATCGGGTTGAGCAGACCTGTACAGAACTCAGTCGCCCGACCTGAAGGCAGCATCCCGGGCTTTGAGAAGTGTGTGGATCTGGCTGGTCATCCAGGGTTTCTGGTTTGAGAATCACATAATTATCAATAATTCAAAATAAATTTCATTATAATCCTTTGCCTTCAGTCCCACTAACTGATACAAATGGCCGTTCAAGCAAGGACACACAAGGTCGTTCAGCATCTAAATGATTAAGTTTGAACAGAAAGCCCAGGACCAGCACAGAGGGACTCTGCTGCAGACCCATGTACAGCTACACGTGTAAAGCGGGTGCTTATCACTGCCTTTGGTTCCTGCTGAAGGCCAAGCTTAACAGACCAAAGGTTTAAACATCTGTGTGTCTGAAATAGACCAGTTTTGGTGGTGCTGAGGTTGATACAGACTGAAGACTCTCCACATTGGAACTCTGTATTATAGCTCTGAACTCTATGAACCAGGCAATATGCAGACTGGGGGCCGGCATCCGCCTAGCTCAAGATCAATCCATGTCTGAATGTGAAAGAAGGCACTCCATCATACCTTAATAAATCATACCATACACAATTTATGGCAGGATATACAATATAAAGTCTGCTGCTTGGTATAGCTATATCCATCACTATGTCCATTTTCCTCTGCTTGTCCAACACCACTATGTCCAGCTGGTTACCATCACCAGTTTGTCCTTCTGTATCTGGAAGTCTCACAGGATCCTAGTGCAATCATTCTGCCTGCTAGCATCTTGCACCCTGCTGTTATGTGCTGGATTGTCTCAGGGGCATCTTTACACAGCCTGCACCTGGGGTCTTACCTGGTGTGATAGACCCCAGCCTCCATGGATCTCGTGCTCAGAGCTTGTTCCTGTGCTGCCATGATTAGTGCCTCTGTGCTGTCTTTCACAGCTGCCACATTACTACTAAATCCATGAAGCAAGTTTAAACAAAAGGACTGGTTTTAAGATTTGTGTCTGATCAGTTTCTTAAGACTACATTTAGCCTCCATCTAGTTTGAACCCAGCACCTGCCCACCAGTCCAGGTCAATTTGGATTCTTTTTAGGTTCCTGACAAGTTTGGTATGAAGGAGGGAATGTTTGATATTATTTTTAATGATTTGATTTGTATTCATGTTCCCCATCTTTAACTGGTATCAAACTGTTGCTTCCTGCAGTGGGAAGAGCCACGGACGATATTATCGGGAGTTGCAATTCCTCTCCAGGACTGTGTGTCGGGTCATGATGGTGAGCAGACCAAGGTTGCATTACTGCCCAGTAGTGATGTTCAAAACACCTTGAGGTGCACTGTTTAAATAAAACTGAACTAAATTGAAACACTGTAACATTTAAAGGTTTAGAAAAAATCTGACATCATCTTCACAAGTAGAATGGGAGGCAGAGCCTTCAGTTTTCATTTTACTTTACAAATGGACCTTCATGCATTCAGCTTCTACTGGGATCTTTGTGACGGACATGATGGAAGCAGGTGAGGAACTCTGAGATGATGACATTTCTTGACCTGTGTCGTTGTCATCTCAGCAGCTGTTTGGTGGAGTCAGGAAGTGAATGATGAGTTTTAACAAAACCTCTCAACATTTAAAGAAACGAGTTGTGTTCAGATTAAACTCATTTCTTCAGAGGACACAGCAACATCAGAGTTTAACTCATACAGATCTTTAATGTTGTAAAGAAAGAGAAACTCCTGGTGGACTTTCAGGTTCCAGCTGTTTACACACTGACTGCTGTGAAATGTGTACAGTGTTCAGACTTTTAAAGAAATAAATGGCTTCACGGAGAATTAACTTGACGTCTGCTGAGAAACTGTAACTGTTGGATACTGTGAGGAAAACTGCTGAGCATGTGTGAGAGTGTCATGTTTAACGGCTTTTCAGAGAGTCACTGCCTTCACTTACAGAGTTTCTTCATGTTCTGCTTCATCAGCACTTCTTCACAGCTTCTGACTTCAAAATGATGGGTCATGAACAAGTGTTGAAATGATTCTTACTAATGAAAGATATTTTTAATAGCAGCAGCAGCTCTTTCACTTCCTTTTACTTCTCTTTTGAGAAACTGCCTCATGAAAACCAAACTGTGTTGTAATCTCTTGTAATCTGTATCTCTTTTAAATCACAGAAAAACAAAACATCTTTACTTATTTTACGTATAGTTGGTCTTGTTTCTTTCTTTCTTACTGTGTAAGAATATTCAACACTGCTATCAATGCATTTTTCAAAAAAGGTCTCTCTGCGCAAAATGGGCCTAAAAACATAAACAGCTGTGGGATACTGTTTGTCCGTGATTTGAACCGGGGGAACAAACTGTGGCAGGATGAGTGTTGCGTCAAGTTTGGTGTCACTGACAAAGTGTGTTCCCCGTGCGTCGTGAGCATTCGCTGGGCATGGAGCGCAAATTCAGTTTACTCCGCCTCCATTACAGACGATTAGACGTGGCAGTAGTGATGTTTTAGTTTTGTGAAAAAGTGAAAAATGAGTGTCGTTACATTACCATTCAGTTTTAGGGTGACAATAGAAAATTATATATTTATTGTTCTCACGTGGTATCGGACGGGATTATTTTAACAAACGAATGACATTTTGCCTGATAATTATTTTTATCCTCCTGTAACTTCCCTGTACAGAGAGCTAAAACCTCCAAAGTTTCAGGATTAGTTGGTCGTTCTAAGAAGTGTTTGTGAACTAAAAATCAAAAATGGGGGATACTGTTTGTCTGTGATTTGGAGAGCCCAGCGTGTGCTCCTGACGCAGGGCAAACCAATTCTTTTGGGGACACCTACCTTGGCACAACAGCTGTTGTGCAGGTGAAGCTGAAGACAATATATGAAGGCAAGATTGCGTAAGGTTGCAGGTCCAGATGGCGTCAGCTCCAGGCTCCTGAGGTGCTGCGCAGATGAACTGTGTAGCATCCTAGGATATGTGTTCAACTTGAGCCTGTCACTGGGGAAAGTACCACAGCTGTGGAAGACCTCCCATCCCACACTCTAAGAACTAAAACTGATAATTACTTAAATATTTTGGTGCAACACTTTTACACTCAAAAATAATGAGTAAATGCAAAAACAATCACATCTCTTAAATACACCTTATTGAGTAAATCCAACTAAAATGGAATAAGTTGTTATGAACAATTAAAGATGTTACAGTAACATACAAAATTGAGTAAATACAATTGAAAATGTAAGTTAAAACAACAGTAACCAAAAGTTCTAACTACATAAAAGATTAATTAGGAAATGCTGAAATGCTTGGCACATATAACCTACACCATTACAATTATTTGTTTTTAAATAATGGTTCAATTTACTTAATATTTTAAAGTTAACTTCAGCAAAAACGTTAATTACAATTAAGTGTTTTATATTATATATATATATATATATATATATATATATATATATATATATATATACACACACACACACACACACACACACACACACATATATACACACACACACACACACATATATATATATATACACACACACACACACAGGAAAAAAGAACCACGTCAGTTCAACATTGTTCACAATGATTTATTTTAACCAGCTGTTTTGTGAATCACACATTTAGCAGATTCCTTCTCTGAACACAGTGAGCTGAAATCTGTTCTACATTCAGTGGATAAAACTTGGATAAAATTTCAGTCACAACAGCCTTATATAATAAAATTGCATCCAAATTGGCATGCTTGATAAAACTCTGTAAAACTGGCATATTGATGCTAACAACAAGAAAAATGTACCTGCCATACAAAGAATAAAAGCGGCTCAAGTGAACGCAGTGCTTTACCTTTTCAGAAAAGGTCAAATGACAAAAATAAAATTAAGATCCCCAAAAAATATAAATCCTGAAAAAAAAAAAAACATTTGCACTGTGACATAGTTTTTGAACATCTTATTTTGATTCCAAAAAATTGGGAAGATTATAACTAAAGAGTGACCAAAAAACATCCATAATTTAAATAAAAAGGTTTCAAAAAGGATTGCGCTAAAAAAAACAAAAAAAACAAACAAACCATACAAAAGATACTCTCCCATTTACACCTTAATGTGAATCTGGAAAGTTAATACAAAAACACAGTTTATGGTACAAACATTATTTATGAACAGGAATGTCAACACAATGTAATGCAATAACTGAACCTTTTGATGAGCATTACATGTCACTTAACAAGTCTAACACTTTAAGAACAGCCCTGTGAAATTTTGTCTACAATGAACAGAGGTCATTTTTCAGTCTTTGAACCTTGACAGAAAGGTTTCCTGGATCCAGCTCCATGAACACTTTTGAAATGCTTCAAATGTGCATTTGAGATTCTTGGGGTATTTCAGATCCAGAGCATAGCACAGTCCCAAAAGATAGCAACAGGCTTTGCTCAGATTCCCAAGTTTGCCCAGAACAGTAACGCCTTCAATAACAATACCCACATCAGTAGGTTCGCCTGACCTGTCTTGATTCTGCAGCAGGTAAATCTTCATCACCTCCTCAGCCAAAGCCTCTTCAACAAAGACAGCATCAGCACCGTCCTTTAAAAAGAGAAACAACTGTTTTAAGCTCACATATTTCCAAACATTGAAACAAAAAGTTTCATTTGTATGACATCACCGGTACTCATAATATGTGGACACTGTGCTCCAAAATCTTTGAGCAAATGCTATTCTTTTGTATGCTTTGAAGTGTTTTTTTTTTCTTTAGAACAGTATCTTAAAACTTTTCTATGATCTCACAAGCTAAAATAAACTACTAATATTCCTAAAACAGATTTATTGCACCAACCTCAAAGGTTTTGATTAAGGCACTTGGATCCTCTCCCAGATGGTCAATGAGACATCTGATGATGACTTCTCGTTTTTTCTCGATGGAATTTCCACTCTGTAAAACAGGAAGTCTCAACTGAGGCAAAATTTGCACATTTAAAACATGACTTACCATTTCTAGCTTAAACATAACTATTTTTTTTCTGTTGTTGACCTGTTTTCACACCCACCATCAAGGTAAGAACACCTGTGGAGCTAAAATATTGAACAGAAACCTAAGAAAAGCCGTTTTTAGTGGAAGGGCCTCTTCAATGCTGTGTTGGAACGTTTTTGTGGTTAGAAAATGCAATCTTCCTTACCTGAAGCAGAAGGTTTAACTGTGCCCTGTGGCGTTGTCCAGCAGCACCTTTCTTGGCTTGAAACAAGGACAGGAGTTTGGATGAATACAAGTCCAACGATGACATGAACTTTGGTTCAAGGTTCAGGGTCGTGATCCTATGAAACTCTGCACTGACCTGGATGGGAGAGGACAAAACCAAGGACAAAAATCTGAAGGCCAAAATTCTGATTCAATCAAAAAAAAAAAAATCTTTAAGTGGAACTACCATTTTTGCAACCTGGACCTTATTTTCTAACATGCAAAAGATTAATTTACTCATCCAGACATAAATCCATATAAGTGGAGTTGTTCAGTATGCAGACTAAAGCCTTAACATAAAGTATTATCTTCCACTAAGCTTCTAAATTTTATGTTATGAATTGCTTGCACTATTTCCTGTGAGATTGTATAATCTTGGAGGGAAGAGGCGGAGCCAGGTTGCCCTCTGAACCATCGTCTGCCAGGCAGCGATGCGAGAGGAACACACCGCTGAAGTGGCGCACATATTCAGAATCGCGTCAGCGGCTTTACAGAGAAAGCCTTTCAGCTCCTCTGGCAGCTCTGCTTCCTCCACCTTCCTGGAGATGACAAATGCTAGCAAGGCAGTGTTGTTAGTCACTGCAGCTGACTGAACAGTGCATTGATGTGCGCGATCAGTGAACCTTGCTATCAGCTGGTCAAGTTTGGCGGGATGGGCGGTCGCTGTCCAACGACCTTGGTCATTTTGGTGCCGAAAACTGAAGCGAGGCTCGGCTCTAGAGGGGAACAGGCGGAAAACTCCGGTCTGTGAAGCCCTCCGTTTCATGCGAACTGTGAGACCTAGACAAGTGTGAGCGTAAGGCACCCCATGTCTTAAAAGAGCAAGGACATTCAAATGAAGACAGGGTATGGAATAGCCATGACCAAATGTACCATGTTTCACTCGATAATGTTTGAGTAGTGACACTTTTGATGACTCCTCATGTTTGCAGAGTTTACACTGCCATCTCATCACCTGTGACTAAAAAAATTGTGAGAAAATATGTCTCACAGTATGAAGATGACAGAATGGTGTATAACCATATTTACAGTTTTTGTATGATTAACTGATTGAATAACCAATACTCACTACCAATTCAGGTGGAGGATACAACTTACAAATAAGTCAACATGGAACAAAGTACAATACTTAACCACATTGAAATAATCTGAATCACATCACCACGCTGTATAAATAAAAAGATAGTATGGTGACACTAGATGACAGACCATGAACTCATCAATATATTTACCGAACTGAAAAATTCTCAAAATTTAGATTTGGCATTTGTATGACTAAAATAACCCACCACAAAACCAGTATAAATATTTAGGTGGTATCACCATCCACTACTCAGCTTGTATAAAACAATATCATATCATTCCAAAGTTTAACACATCAAGTCCTCTGAGTAAAATTACCTGCTTTACTTTGTAGTTGATGCAGATTTTTTTTCTCCTGGTGGTGAAGATGGTGCTGAAAAAATACAAATCAAAACTTTATCATTACAAAACATGTCACTGAGTAATCTGCCATAACATCAATCTCTTATAAGAAATTTTAGCTTGGATTGAAATAAACATTTATTTATATAAATTGGGAGTAACTACAATGGAAATGATGGTACTTTTGGCTTGACCCAAAGGACCAAAGCTTTTTTTTTTTCATTATTTTCTGGGATCTGAAAGGAAGTAGGGCCCCGAGTCTAAATTTACTTAAGGCCCCATAGTACTTTGGACCGGCCCTGGATGAGGTAATCTGCTGACCCGGGCGGTCCTCTCAGCGTTCTCTCAAAAACTGGCCCTGTTCGGGACAAAGCTGAAAGCAGCGTCTTATATGCTCTGAAAGACCCCACATAGAACAAGAAAGCCAAGCAGCATGGTTGCTGCTATGAACTGTTCCGCGGGCAGGTCTTCTTAGTTACCAAAGCCATTGATGACGTCTGTTCATCTCCTCCTGAACAACCTGACAGAGCGAGTCAGGCCGCGTGACTACCGCAGCTCCCGCACCGCGACTCAACAGGGCCATTTTCTAGACATGTCTGAGCACACCTGCTTTCACGTGGTTCCTAAAATGCCCCCGATTAAACGGTCAGGTCGCTGGTACCGGGACATTCCGGTCAAATTACCCGGAACGCAGATAGCGACTCAGAACGTAAAAGGATAAAAGGGCGCGGTTTCCCGCCGCCTTGACTGGAAGACGGGTTGAAAACTTAAATTAACGTGCACAAACACGCTGCGAAAAGTGAGCCACCATGACAAACGCTTTCTTCAGAACATGTTATAAAAGAACGGTGTGGATAAAGACAGCTAATGTAAGAATTGGTCACTTACCTGAAAACGTTACCAAGTCTGCAGTGGATGTGTGTCTGTCTCGTTCAACGTGCAGAAAATCTCCCATGAGGCCATGCTCCTCACGCGCGTTACATGCCAAAGGTCATTAGTCTTACTCAAAGTTTTAAGTTAGTATTGGGGGACAAAATTATATTGATTTTGAACCATTAATAATTAAAGTTCAAGACAATGATAAGTATGAATACCAGTGTCTCAGTTATTTTGAGTACTTTCTATGAGATATATTGAGTAGATTTAAATAATGCACCCTGTGTTTCAAATACAGAATTTTTTCTTTTAAATAAACTTGAACAAAAGAGCTCAGTTCAACTCAAAAACTGGTGTTGAAAATTTAAGCATTCTTTTCAGTATTTTCAACTCAAGATAACACTTTTGTGATTTTCAAAGATTTAATCAAGGTCATCTAACTTAGAATTATAATGATATTTACTAAGCCCCTGAATAATTTTTTAGGGTGCAAGGACCTCAGCAGCTACAGGCCGGTAGCCCTGACATCGCATCTGATGAAGACCCTCGAGAGGTTGGTTCTAAACCATCTGTGCCCCCTGGTGAGGTCTTCATTGGATCCGCTGCAGTTTGCTTACCAGCCTGGCATTGGGGTGGAGGACGCCATCATCTACCTCCTGCACCGAGCTCTGACTCACCTGGAGAAGCCTGGAAGCACTGTGAGGATCATGTTCTTTGATTTCTCCAGTGCTTTCAACACCATCCAGCCACGACTTCTGAGAGACAAGCTGGAGCTATCGGGAGTGGACCACCATATGTCCCAGTGGATACTGGACTACCTCACAGAACGCCCACAGTATGTGAGGTCACAGGGCTGTGTCTCTGACATGCTGGTCTGCAGTACGGGGACCCCACAGGGAACTGTGCTAGCACCGTTCCTCTTCACCCTCTACACTGCAGACTTCTCCATCAACTCCCCACGCTGCCACCTACAGAAGTTCTCTGACGACTCTGCCATAGTCGGCCTCATCACAGGTGAGGACGACTCAGAGTACAGACAGTGGACTCTGGACTTTGTAGACTGGTGCCAGCAGAACCACCTGCTGATCAACGCCGGGAAAACCAAGGAGTTGGTGGTGGATTTCCGGAGACACAGACCCACCACACTGACACCGGTGAACATCCAGGGAGTGGACATTGAGATAGTGGACTCTTATAGGTACCTGGGTGTTCACCTGAATAATAAACTGGACTGGAGCCACAACACTGATGCTCTTTACAGGAGGGGTCAGAGCAGACTCTACCTGCTGAGGTCATTTGGAGTACAGGGAGCGCTTTTAAAGACCTTCTATGACTCTGTGGTGGCATCTGTCATTTTTTACAGTGTGGTATGTTGGAGCAGCAGTTTATCGGCAGCTGAGAGGAAGAGGTTGGATAAACTCATTAGGAAGGCCAGCTCTGTTCTGGGATGCACCCTGGACCCAGTGCAGGTGGTGGGAGACAGAAGGACTCTGGCCAAAATAACATCTCTGATGGACAGAGTCTCCCACCCCATGCATGGAAATGTTGCTGAACTGCAGAGCTCCTTCAGTGACAGACTGCTGCATCCTAGATGCATGAAGGAGCGTTTCTGCAGGTCCTTCCTCCCTGCAGCTGTCAGACTGTACAATCAGAACTGCTCCCAACAAACATAGATGATTGGAGATTAGAGGATCACCAGGGGGTCCTTTGTCCCTCTTTGGGGGGATACTCCCACTGGGTTTAAATCTGGGACTCTCGGCCATTTGACCTTAGAACTGAAGAAGCTTCTCGGATGAGAGGTGAAACGTCTTCAAGCAACTTAAAGAAGTCCAGACGCTTTTCTTTGCAAACTCCTTTGACAACAAACATAGATGTTTACATCTGCGCTGTAACAACTTCTACTGTTATAACTTGCACATTACTTTTCTCAGCTTATATATACACTATACATGTCTACTTTTTAATGCACAGGTACAATACACAATCTGCACTTTTCTAATTATTCTAAATATTCTTAACTATTTAAACATCTTTCAGTATCCTGCTCTGTTTGCACACGATCTGTACTCTAACTTTAACAACTGTACTGTCATCTGCTTTGGTAACTATTGTCCATGATGTAAATATGTAAAAATTGTGTTTCTATTCTGTGTCCTGTTCTGTTTGTGTGTGTGTGTGTGTGTGTGTGTGTGTGGGGGGGGTATTTTTTTTTTTGCAAAGGATTATTCTATTCTATCTAGTCTTTGGCTTGGAAGCATATTTGGCAATGCTAAAAAAAAATGTCCATTATGCTAACAGTGTCCAAGCATTCTTTTTGTTTTTCTTTTTTTCTTTTTTAATTCTTACTGCCCTCCCACAATGGCTCTGCATCCCCTCTAGGGGGCATGCACTCCAGTTTGTGAGCCACTACCTTAGCTCATGTGATGAGACACATGATCAATAGTGTGCTATCAACCATCTCAAAGGACAACCCCACTTTGCTTTAAATATCTGTGACTCTACACCAGGGGTCCCCAATCCCAGTCCACGAGGGCCGGTGTCCCTGCAGGTTTTAGATCTCACCCTGGGTCAACACACCTGAATCACATGATTAGTTCATTACCAGGTCTCTGGAGAACTTCAAGACATGTTGGGCGTTTATCAATATGCGTACTTGTGCGTACTTGCGTTCTCGTGTACTCGTGATACGTCATCAGTCGGAGACCAAGTACTGTTCCAATTGGCACGCATCAAGCCGAGAATGCGAAAAAGTCCCGGATGTGTTCTCGATCCGCCCGTTTTATCGAGCATGCATCGGTGTGGACTTGGGACAGCTATATATCCCAGAATGCATTTCGTCCAAAACTCAACAGCGGACTCCCGGCACATCGTTTTCAACCCCCCCGCTCGCGGACTTCTCACTACTCAGGTTAAAGAAACCCCAGCAGCTGTCTATAGTATTGAGTGTCCACTAGAATAGAAATAAAAGCGTTCTAACATCTCACCTGCTTGTTTTATTAAGGTATGTACACGTATGTACATGTACACTATTTTTATTAATAGAGGTGTCACTACTGAGGTTAAAAATGATATATAAGTCACTTAGATCACTTCTAAATGTTAATGTTTGGTTTATTTCACTGTTTTATTTGTTCCTGAGTAAACCGGTTTGGCTGTGATTAAAGTTAAGCTTCATAACATGTTACTCACAATTAAATTAAGAGGGGACGGCAGTAAAAACTCCGGCCCTGTGACATCATCACATACGCTGGTGTTCCGACTGTACAAATCACGAGTCCGTGTTCGCGTACTTGAGAATTGAGAAACGGCCCACGAGTCCGTGCTCGCGTTCTCGGCGGGTACGTACTCACCGAGCACGCGAGTACGTACTCGCGTACTTGGGCATTGATAAACGGCCATTCTCTCCATACCTGAGAGTGTCCAGTTTCCAGCCTGGTTCCTTCAGTCCAGCCGACAGCAGCTTCATTCCTGAGTCTCCTGGATGATTGTAGCTCAGGTCCAGCTCTCTCAGATGGGAGGGGTTGGAGCTCAGAGCTGAGGCCAGAGAAGTACAGCCTTCCTCTGTGATCAGACAGCCTGACAGACTGTAGACACACAAAACAACAATCCATCTGTCAACAATCGTTTTCTCTTTATCACAATAACATCTATCCATTTACATCCATTCAATGTAGCTTTATTTATAAGTGACAATTCCCAACAGACACCAACAGTCATCTCAAGCTGTTTAACAGTGTAAGGTAACAGCCTCCAATATTAGAGAGAAGGCCCAAACCATCAGACAATCCACTATGAGCAGCACTTGGTGATGGTGGGAAGGAAGAACTCCCTTTGACACAAAGATCCTCCCAGTGAAAACAGGCTCCAGGAGGAGCATCTACCATGACTGGTTGCAGGGTGAGGGGAAAGAGAAGAGATGAGCTCAGAGAGACAAGAACAAAACACAAACTAAGGAGAGAGAAGACAAAAGTTAAAAACATGCAGAGCATCATGGGAAGTCCACCACAGCCAGGCTTTCTTTGTGTTCGCTGCTTTGACAAAACCTCAAACCGAACCTTAAGCTCCTTATTCCACACGGTGGGAACATTTGGCCTTCAGTGATGTCCTGGCTGACACACTGGAGTGACCGGATTGCTAAAGAGTGAATCAGACACACCAGTGTCACCCCTGATATCTCTGCTACACTTTCAGCTTCTCCACCTGAGCTGTGGCTAAGCTACCAGCATGCAGGCTCGGTGTGTCTCACTCAACAGTTACACTCGTCACCCAGACTAACACCACTCCACAAGTTCACCACTAAGAGGCGCTAAAAGACCACATACAGTGAGATCATCACTAAATGTCTGCTGTGTCTGAAGGTGACTTGGTTTTTTAATAACTGGCTACATGAGCAGGATTAGCTGCAGTTCCATCTTTGTAAAAGAGACTCAGCATTAGAGTCAAACAGAAACATTTCTACTTTTTAGTATGTTTTTTAGTAGAAATGTTTCTGTAAAAAATTATTTGATATTTCAATGAAAATACTTTTTAACAATTGTTTATAAGTCAAGAATAATAGTTAAATAAAAAGAAGCGACAAATCAATAAACACTCAATAAAACCTTGTACAGCTAAAACTCATGTAGACAATACCAGGGGAGGAAGTAAAACTAAACCTTTGACACCAGAGATGATAACTACCAAAATAAAACAGGAAGTTAATAACAACCATGAGGGGAACACCTGAGTGAACCTAGTAAAGGGATGTAGTGGAGCACTGACGGAAGTAAATAAACTCAAAAATACAAACAGTAACTAAAACTAATGAGAGCTGATGGCAATGTAGTCCGTGCTGTAGGGAGAATGGACAGCCATACACGTTATGTGTCCATGAGCAAGAGGAGGGAGAAAAAGGAAAAGTAAGAGTTGTCACCGAGCAGAAACGGGAGCTGGAAGCATGTAAATATAATAATAACCACTGCAGCCAAAAAGAGTGCCTGACAAGCCCAGCTGTAAGTAAGCTATTAAGACTCGACAGTACACTCTGTTTGTGTTTTCCTCCGAAACAATAAGTTCCGTTGGAGCAGCCTTTCAACGCCTCTCTCTGTCTCTCGCAAGCAAAGTTGACCAAGACAACAAAGTAAAGCTAGTTTTCGGCTACGAGCCCGACATGAACCCGACATATTAGCCAGAGGTCTCTTTGTTACGGTTCAGACCCGCAGACGTGTTTTATATATGCACAGAATAGTTTTCTATACGAGATCGCTGCAAAAAGTGCAGCCTTACCTAATGTCCACCCTACTGTTACTCATTTTATATTAAGATTTAAACATCTAGTTGGAATTGGTATGGTGAGTAACCTTCATAATAGGAATAAATCACACAGCAATAGTTCATTCATGTAGCTGTAAAAAGCATGATAATATATTAAGTAATCCAAAGTATTCTGTTACGTTACTCAGTGAGAGTAACGTAACAGAATGCATTACAAAATACATTTTGGGGCATGTATTCTGTAATCTGTAGTGGAAAACATTTTAAAAGTGACCTTCCCAACACTGTGAAGATGTGAATCCAGGAGCAGTGGGTGGATGGCAGCATCACCATGAAGGATCAGTGTGAGAATACATTATCATCCACAATGAAAACCAGTCGCAGCTTGTGGATGCAGTTAGCTGATTTGCTACTTAGCTTGGAGTTATCTCAGTAGAAGATAGAATGCTAAACTGTCTAAACCAGGGGTGTCAAACATATGGCCCGTCGGCCAAATTCGGCCCCTGAGATAATTTGATATGTCAGTTATTACAGTATTTTCAGGATTGCTGATATTCCATACCAACAGGGCTGGGACTTTATTCTGATGGACACATTATGTCGCCAATCACATTAAGAGACAGACTGGGATCATGCCACTATTTAAAGAAAGGGATGGGGGCAAACGTTCAGAAGAAAGCAAGCATAGTGGTACAGCCCAGGTACACACAGACACAGGTTTAAATGCCAACGTGTCAGGACAAAGTGAAAACACAAAATGAGCAGCATCTGGCTGAATTTCAGTGATACTGGAGACGGCAAAGCTGAGTGCAGAATTTATGAATTAGAAGCTGGATAAAGTGGTACCCATGTCCGTTCTCTTCTTAGTGGTAGTAGATGCATAAAATTAAGACTAATGAAAACACTGAATTAAAATTGCTTCCCTTAAAAGCACCAAGTTTACAGTTAAATTTCTAATTATGATCTTCAGCACCCAACACCATGACTATGTACATATTGTCGGGTGTGAGAATATTTGTGTTGTGGGCTGTGGATTCAACTCTGCAAACTCATCACTATTTTCATCATCAAATTTCTACTTAGACAGCAACAAAACAGAAAGCAGTTCCCAGAAACTACTTCTTGTTTTAGAATCTTTCAACATAAGAGTATGTTGCACATCAGAACACCTCCACATCTCCTCTTATTAAAGGATTACCTTATTATTAATTTGCTATTTCTGCCAGTTGATTAAAAAATGTTTGATCTCACCTGAGAGTTTCCAGTTTACAGTGTGGATTCTTCAGTCCTTCAGACAGAAACTTCACGCCTGAATCCTGCAGGTCATTGTTACTCAGGTCTAGCTTGATCAGATTAGAGGACTGAGAGCTGAGACCTGAGGACAGAGCTTCACAACTTCTCTCTGACAGGTTACAGAGACTCAGTCTGAAAAATAACAGCAAAACAATTAAAAAAAAATACTTTTGATCAAGTGTAATGAGATTATATAACATTTAGGAATATTCCATTCTCTTTTTGTCAGGAAAGTAATGAGCAACATGTGGAGACAATCAGAGAGAGAAGAGAGAAGTGAAGAGAGAACAGAGCAGTAAAAGAACACTGGATAGTTCAAATTTGACACATTTTTGGTATCAACAAAATGGGTCAAATTTCTTTATTTTGTAATAGTTTCAGAAGAGTTCATGATTAAAACTTACATCAACAACCACCCAGAAAAATTTCAGAAATGCCGACATGTATTCAGTGTTGCACAAAGTGAGTACTGATTATCACTTAATAGCTTTATAGACTTTTCAGACACCAGCACTCATGACTGTATTTTGGGGGTTATTTTGTTAGTTTTTTTTAGTTGATCGCACCTGCTTTTTACCAACAAGCATATAAGTTAAAATGTACTCACAGAGCTTTGTTGGAGGCTTTGACCACTGGCAGCATTCTCAGAAGAGCCTCCTCAGAAGCAGAGTATTTCTTCAAGTCAAACTCATCCAGATGTTTTTCTGATGACAGTAAGATGAAGGTCAGAGCTGAGCACTGAGCAGGAGACAGTTTACCTGTGGAGAGACTTCCTGAAGTCCTGTATTGTTGGATCTCCTCCACTAGAGAACGATCATTCAGTTCATTCAGACAGTGGAGCAGATTGATGCTTTTCTCTGCTGACAGATTCTCACTGAGCTTCTTCTTGATGTACTGAACTGTTTCCTGATTGGTCTGAGAGCTACTTCCTGTCTGCGTCAGCAGACCTCGTAGGAGACTCTGATTGGTCTGCAGTGAAAGACCCAGCAGGAAGCGGAGGAACAAGTCCAGGTGTCCATTTGGACTCTGTAAGGCCTTATTCACAGCACTCTGGTGGAGAGATTGAAGTTTTGGTTTGCTAATTAATTTAGACCACATGGAGGTTGTTTGTTGTTCTTCCAGCAGATTGAGTCCAGAGTTGATGAAGGTCAGATGGACATGAAGAGCAGCCAGAAACTCCTGAACACTCAGATGGATGAAGCAGAACACCTTGTCCTGGTACAGTCCTCTCTCCTCTTTAAAGATCTGTGTGAACACTCCTGAGTACACTGAGGCTGCTCTGATATCGATGCCACACTCTGTCAGGTCTGATTCATAGAAGATCAGGTTTCCTTTCTGCAGCTGATCAAAAGCCAGTTTTCCCAGAGACTCCATCATCTTCCTGCTCTCTGGACTCCAGTGTGGATCTGTCTCAGCTCCTCCATCATACTTGACCTTCTTCACTTTGGCCTGAACCACCAGGAAGTGGATGTACATCTCAGTCAGGGTCTTGGGCAGCTCTCCTCCCTCTCTGGTTTCCAGCACATCCTCCAGAACTGTAGCAGTGATCCAGCAGAAGACTGGGATGTGGCACATGATGTGGAGGCTTCGTGATGTCTTGATGTGGGAGATGATCCTGCTGGCCTGCTCCTCATCTCTGAATCTCTTCCTGAAGTACTCCTCCTTCTGTGGGTCAGTGAACCCTCTGACCTCTGTCACCATGCCAACACAGTCAGGAGGGATCTGATTGGCTGCTGCAGGTCGTGTGGTTATCCAGAGGCGAGCAGAAGGGAGCAGTTTCGCCCTGATGAGGTTTATCAGCAGCACATCCACTGAGGTGGACTTTCTAGGGTCAGTTAGGATTGTAGTTTTGTGGAAGTCCAGAGGAAGTCGACACTCATCCAGACCATCAAAGATGAACACAACCTGGAAGTCTTCAAAGCTGCAGATTCCTGCTTCTTTGGTTTCAGTAAAGAAGTGATGAACAAGTTCCACCAAGCTGAACTTTTCCTCTTTCAGCACATTCAGCTCTCTGAAAGTGAATGGAAATATGAACTGGATGTCCTGGTTGGCTTTGTCTTCAGCCCAGTCAAGGGTGTATTTCTGTGTTAAGACTGTTTTCCCAATGCCAGCCACTCCCTTTGTCAGCACTGTTCTGATTGGTTCATCTCTTCCAGGTGAGGCTTTAAAGATGTCTTCTTGTCTGATGGTTGTTTCTGGTCTGTCTGGTTTCCTGGATGCTGTTTCAATCTGTCTGACCTCATGTTCATCATTGACCTCTGCAGTCCCTCCCTCTGTGATGTAGAGCTCTGTGTAGATCTCATTCAGAAGGGTTGGGTTTCCTGCTTTAGCGATCCCCTCAAACACACACTGGAACTTCTTCTTCAGTGCAGATTTAAGGTTACGTTGACAAACTGCAGCTTGAAGTTCTGAAAGAGAAGAAATATGTAGAATATCTTTTGAAAGTGGAAACAAACACTTAATTCCAAAAGAATGAATCTTTAAAACATGTTGCTCCTTCTCTTCAGACATTAGTAAATCTTCATATATCCAGCAGCTTAAATCTTTAGATAAATCCTCTTACTGCTCTGCAGACGGTCAGCCAGCTCCTCCTGATTCATTCTCCTCAGGAAGTCCACTGTGATCTTCACAAATGCCTCTCTGCTGCTGCTCTGCTCATCCTCCTGCCTCTGACTCTCTAAGCATTCTGGGTAATCTGGACTCAGAACCTTCTGGATCTTCTTCAGCTCGTCCTTCACAAAAGTGATGATGTTGTCCTCCAGCAGCTGGAACAGGATACTTTATGAATGAACCAATCAGACTGAAATCATGGAGCCAAACATCAGATCCATGTTGGACACACTGACAATCCACTGGTCTACAAAGAGCAGCATGGAGATGACTGTGAACAGAATATATGTAAAAGTAGTTGTTGTACATGTACAGACCATAAATATGGAGTCCAGCTGTGTTTGATGCTGCTGGGCAGACTGACCACTGGGAACCTCTGAGCTCTGCTGGTCCACTCTGTGGAGGAACCATGAAGGATTAGATCAACACAGGATAAAGATCCAGTAGTTTCTGCTCAAATAACTTCATCTGAATCAAGTTTGTCAAGTTTTAAACTCTCAGATTGTGAAAATATGGGTCATTTTTAGTAAGTTTATGGACGTCCTTTCAGTGGTGATGTCAGGGATGATTTTGAAGAAGCTCATTAAACTGAACCATCAGCAGATCACTGCTCCAAAACCAGAACATGATCCGAGGTCTCTCCACCACCAGAACACCAGCTTTACTAACGTGGTAGATCAGTGTAGTACAGATCAATAACTGATGAGTCATTTGATCAAAATCACTGAGTGCTTCACATCTGACCCTCTGATGTTTCTGTACACATTTTGCATATTTAATGAATGTCTGACAGTTTTACATTCATTCTATGAATACAGTGGAAATGTTGTGTTATAGTCTCCATGTTTTTTCCAGCATCATAAATTCTTAAGTTCAGAAAATTAGATTCTTTTTTCACAGCTGAAAACCAACAACATTTATTCTCTATTGAAATCTGCATCGTCCACTCCAAAGGTCACAATCTGAAGGTAACATCTGGTTTTGTTCCCTGTGATTAAATCTGAGCATCAGTATGGTGGGATTTATCCACTACATCCACACCACTGCGGTTTAGTGTTGTCCTGATGGAGGCTCATTAACAGCAGCCAGTATGATCCAGGCTTTAGCTGCTGGGTCTCTGTGTGACCTCTCAGACTGTTTAACAGATCAGACACAAAGAGAATCAGAGCAGCTCTGTTCTTTAAAGACAAACATGAACCCACTCAGGTCACACTTTCCCCACAGATATGAGCATCACTGTCCTCAAACAGCAAATGACCAAGTCTAACATTTGAATCTTTTCTCTTTCATTGTTTTCTTTTTAATGAATCTTTGTAACAATCTGAGGATGTTTCAGGTCATATTTATCCAGGAAACACAAACATGTAAAGGAGTCATCACAGCTCTCTGACCTCGTTGGTCCAGGTTCATCACTGAAGTCTGGATTTCCACCTTTGGACTGGTCACTCCTCACAGACGGACAGCTGGACCCTGCAGACTGTGACCTCTGACCTCTGCAGACTCAAACATGATGAAAGTCATTGAAGCAGCTGTGATCACACAGACTGCAGATTAGGGCTGCCACGATTAGTCGACTATCAAAATCGTCGACGACTAATTTAATAGTCGAAGCGTCGTTTGAAGCTTTGTAAGATCCCATAAGATGCAGGAATCAGTAGTAGGATTTAAGAGTGTAATAACGGACTGAAACAGAAGATGGCAGCACTGCATGTACAAGGATGCCAGCTGCCATTAAACCCCAAAGAAGAAGAAGCTGTGTCCCAGAATTCATAGCGCAGCCCAGCTCAGTTTCCAACAATGGCTGCAGCTAGTTAGTTTTAATATTACTCTTATTATTCTTTCTGGGTCACAAAATAAACGTTTAACATATTTTCAGGCGAGAATGTAGCCGTGTAAACCTCAAATATCTGCTCAGTTTATCAAGACATTACATATTTTCAAAAGCACTCCGACGTTTTTGGAGACGTCTGTTACCCACCAGCTCGATAGCGAGCCGGGGGCAAGGCTCACTAGAGCCCGTGAGAACACCGGACTCCCGGCAAATCGTTTTCAAACCCACCGCTGTCTTTCACTACTCAGGCTAAACATGATATATGAGTGACTTAGATTCGTTGGCTTTTTTTTAGTATTTCATCTGTTTCTGAGTAAATCGGTTTGGCTGAGATTAAAATTATCGTTTTTACACAGCTGAATAAACGTCAAGCAGACAATTGATTATCAGAAGTGTGAGATGCTCGAGAATATACTCCGGTGTCCTGTTATATTTTAGATGGCAAGGAGCAGACGGCCGAGTTTATTAAACTCCACTGAAACAATCTGCATATTTCATTAAATTTAATAAACTATCATCTTGTCTTTATTTTTAGTTAGCACATACCTTAAACACTTAAAGCTGTAAGCTAATGATAGTTATATAAGAGCAGATGCATGCTGGTGCAATAAGCTGTACGTTTTACGTCCAATGGATGCATGATCTGATTAGTCGACTATCAAAATAATCGTTTGTGGCAGCCCTACTGCAGATAATGCAGCTGTTTCCAGTAACAGTCCTCTTAGATTAGAGTTCAGCTTTTTACAGGAAAACTGGACAAAACTGATTTTTGTAACAAATTCATTTTCATTTCCTCTCAGCTCACAAACACAGTCAGAAAATCAACCAGAATCAACACTGATTATAATGTCAGTGCAGAATTATTTCTGTTACTCAGTGAGTTCAGCTCTCTGACCTCGTTGGTCCAGGTTCAGCACTGAACTTTACAGGTTGATCTTTGGACCGGTCACTCCTCACAGACGGACAGCTGGACCCTGCAGACTCTGCTCTGTCCTCCTCTTCCTCCATCATCATCTTCAGTCAGTCTGAGAGGTAAACCACAAACACTCAGTGAGTCACATTAACAGGAGTAGCTGAGTTACAGTCGCTGACCTCTGACCTGTGTCAGGAATAGAAATATTTTACTGCTATTATTTGCTGCTATTTTTATAATCATCATTAACATTTCAGTATTAATAGTGATGTTGCATTTAGATGCATTCAGATGTTCAAATATATGGTTATAGCCTTTATTACAGGTCCAAAGAAGAACCATTTTAAATGGTTGAGTTGGATCTATAATTTAAATGTTATTAATGCTTTTATGATCTCTGTGTAGAGGGCAGAGACAGGAAAATACACTTTGTGCCAAAATGAGACAGGAAACGCGTCTGCAGAGCATACTTTTGCAGAAGTGAAACTGAAAGCAAAGAGAGCATTTAAGGGCGAGACATACACATCCAGACACGCACGCAGTACACAGCATGCATGCACGCCCTGCACGTGCACACACACACAGATATAAACTCTTACCTACTAAATGAGTTTTAGACTGCAAAGTTGTGCCTGTATGAGTGACATTTTGTACAGGAAGTGCACCTGATGTCCTAGGAGATAAGCGACAGCGAGGATGGAGACAGGAAGCATCAGCCGTCGACACGAAGATGATGTTCTATGTTAAAAGTCATTGTGGTTTTGGAGTGACGTATGCTTTGTTTAAATCTGCCTACCAACAGAAAAGGGGGCTGTACTATCTTAACCCCATAAAACAGTTGTCTGAATATGAGAAAGACAGTTCAATACTGATTGGGTTGTTGAACTCACACGTGTTTATTAAAATACTGTCTAATTGCACACTGGACCGGATCTGTGGTTATTTATGGATTCTTCTCTCAACATTGAACCCTAACACCTGTCATGAAACCTAGAAACCAGATCAATATGTCTGTAGGTTCAGTCATCCAGGTCATGTGATCTAAGGAGCTTGGAGAGAAAAAAAAGAGACTTCTTTAAGTGAAGACGTTTCATCTGAGAAGCTTCTTCAGTTCTAAAACCAAACAGTGGAGAGTCCCAGATATTTAAACCTGAGAGGGACAGAAAGAATGTCGCTGACCCACCCATCTGGAACACAAACATCTGGAGCACAGACATCTGGAGCACAAACATCTGGAGCAGCATATCGATGCTGTTGGTTGAGATCCTGAAGACTGAAGTCCAGGCAGCTCCAGCAATGATCCACTGATGTGTTTTTATTCCATGTATGAATGTTGTTATTGACAGAGATGAAGTTTGTGTGTCAGTGATGCAGTGACTGTTGTTGTTACCTGTACAAGCTGGTTAGACTCTATGAAACAGATCATACAGACCTCTGCATGTTAGAAGAGACTATTAAAGGTCATGAATGAGACAAAGGCAGGGAGGCGTCCTTTACAGCTAAACAGCAGAGTGAGAGAACAGCCAGCACCTCTACATTTATCACATTATACAACACATGTATGATGCTGACAGGGATGATAAGAATTTAGTGATTCCATCATTGATATTACTTATTGATTCTCAGTAGCTCTGCTCTGACAGTCACCACCATCACTGAGCAGCATATCAAAGACATTTGTGCACATTAACTGCATGTTGTGGATCAGATGTTTGTGCATGTTGGAGGCATTTCCTCTTTGTTGTGATCACTTTAATTAAAGTAATGGAGTACGTTACTTCATTCCTCCTCATAATATTACTTTGATGTTACTGTGTAAAATGAGCTGAAACACTGTCTCATAATGACTGTAATCTAAAGCTGAGGTACAGCCCCACACACCAACACAGATCCTG
Source organism: Oreochromis aureus (assembly GCF_013358895.1). Lineage (NCBI taxonomy): Eukaryota > Metazoa > Chordata > Actinopteri > Cichliformes > Cichlidae > Oreochromis > Oreochromis aureus. Next base: position 99,178,076 of record NC_052944.1, on the reverse strand, counting down.
ATGAGGTCACGTGATGTTTCTCTGAGTGTTTATGAACACAAATCAAAGATGAAACAGCACAAAGACACTTCAAAGTGATTCTACTGTAGAAACATGAACAGGTAGAAACCTGCAGCCTGACTGCTCATCACTTTGTTACCTGTTCAAGTTCAGCAGCAGCAGCTCACTTTATCACGGTGCTGGTCTGGGGTCAGTGTTTACTCAGCTTTAACATCACTCTGGGCTCTTGGCTAGCTTAGCTTTAGCTTAGCGTTTGCGCTCTGTCGGGTGTCTCGTGTTGTGTGTAAATATTAATCACAGTGACAGTAAAGGAGGTAAAGGGCTGTGATGTCATGACGTACGCTGTGTCCTCTGTGGACTCTGAGTGAACTCACAAAGTACAAACTACAAGCACAAACTCGAACGTAGCTCAGAGTGGCGGACACACTCGGCCTCGTTGGTCCAGCTGTGAGTCCGTTACCGTGAACTATGGAGCGGCAGATTTGTGCTGAACTAAGCTGCACACAGCTGATGTTAGCAGGAAAACATTACACACTGACTTTAATGGAGAGACCGGAAATACAAACACACACAGTTTGTTGTGTGAAGAAATCAAACATGAGCTGAAGGAGGAAACAAAGCAAACTTACAGTTTCTTCACACACCAACAACAAGCTCCACTCCACACCTGGACACTAAACACGGACACACAGGTGAGCTGCTTCCTGGAAGGAGGCGGGACTCTACCTGAAACTCAGCACAGGTGGGAGGGGCTCAGCTGTGTGTGTTGATGTGTTATCTTTAAAAATATGCCGTCTGACTGCTCAGACTGAGTCAGTAAAGTTCACATGCTGACGTGTGAAGACATGAAACCTTGTTGTAGCTGCAGGTGTGAACACACTGATCCCAGATCAGCTCTGCTGTATTTGTAACATGAACATTTCTGCTGCAAAGCTTCAAATGTTCAGCATGTTTCTCTGTTTCCAGTCTATAGATCCAGTCACACTTTCTACCTTCACCTGTGCAGTAAAGACTGAGAGCAGAGCTGAAACCAACCGTCCAATCAGTGAGCAGCATCAAATGGTAAATGGCCTGTATTTATATAGCGCTTTTACTAGTCCCTAAGGACCCCAAAGCGCTTTACATATTCAGTCATTCACCCATTCACATACTGGTGATTGTAGCCACAGCCACCCTGGGGCGCACTGACAGAGGCGAGGCTGCCGGACACTGGCGCCACCGGGTACTCTGACCACCAGTAGGCAACGGGTGAAGTGTCTTGCCCAAGGACACAACGACCGAGACTGTCCGAGCCGGGGCTTGAACCGGTAACCTTCCGAGAACTCCCAACTCTTGAGCCACGATCGCCCTACGTACCTCATCATTTTCGTGATGAGGTACTCGGTGCTGCACGGCTCTCTATGGGATGACCTGTACATCAGAACCACGTCAGCCCAGACCCAGACATCTACCAGCACAAGTACAGAGCCTTTATCTCACATGTCTGAGCATTCGTTCACCTTCATCTGTTCGTCTGTTCTTATTGACAACTCTTCATCCAGTCCACCTTAAACACAGTGGGTGTGTTGCTGGGAATGGGAGTTACCTTATGGAGCTGTTATTGCAGTAAAGCTGTTTTTGTGTGTGTATTTCAGTCCATATGAATTCCTGTAGCTCTGTGTGGAGATCCTTGTGTACATATTGAAACCTGTCTGTGTTAGTGCATACGAATTAAAAAAGTCGACTAATTTGAGTTTGAGGGGATAGCTTAATTGGATAATCCAAATTGTCACTAGGTGTGAATGTGTGAGTGAATGTGAGTGTGAATGGTTGTCTGTCCCTGTGTGTTAGCCCTGCGACAGACTGGCGACCTGTCCAGGGTGTACCCCGCCTCTCGCCCTATGACAGCTGGGATAGGCTCCAGCGCCCCCCGCGACCCTGAAAAGGATAAGCGGAAGCGAATGGGTGGATGGATGGATGGACTAATGTGACACTTGCAGACTGAGTGATGCTGGTGGTTTGTACTGGGTGTGAGACAGAGCTGACCCCTGACCTGACGGTGGAGAAATCTTATGGAAAACTCTTGCTGTGTCCGAATTCAGGTGAAGGATGCTCATAAGGACACTACCTACCTACGTCACAAGGTAGTGTCCTTAGACGGACGGGTAGTCAGGAAGTGAGCGGCTTGGACAGCCCCCTTTTTTTCTCCATAGAAACTTTATTGAAGAAACAATGAGTATACAACATGGAGAAACTGGAGCACTACAGGCCTGCAATGTAGGGTTTATTTCTGCCGGCTTTAGGTTTAATTTGGGACTATAATTGTGTTATAACTGGTGGTTTACACTGTATATGTGGGGATTCTGTGTACAGTTGGTAAATTGCTGTGTGTGTTTTTTGGTTTGCCTGAATACTGAAACCTGCCATTTTATTATTTTATTGTTTTTCATTGTTTGGTAAGTTAAAGGAGGGTTGCAATGCTCTACTTTACAATGTGTATGACATGATTTACTGCATTGTAGACACTCGTTTTCATTTTCGTGTGTAGTGCTACTTTTAAGGAACAAGCTTCATTGATCCCAGAAACAAAAGAGAAGTTAATTTAAGAACATCGTACGAGAGTACACTAGAGAAAGAACCCAAAGCCCATTTATTTAATGGTATTGAGTAAATGAGGGCTACATGTGCATATAGTAAGTGTCTGTCATGAAGGTGTCATGTGTGCATATCTGTGGTCAGTAAAGCTGATTGTGATTCATAGCTACACTACAGAGAGCCCAAAGAGTTGTTGCATTGCTTGTTAGCCTTGTTTAGGGAGGGCTGGGGTTTCTTTGGAGCCGAATTCATTAAAGTTAGTTCAGCACCAAGTGAAAAGAATCCCTGAAGACTCAGCACAGAAAGTGTGGGACAGAAGTTTGCTTTGGAGACATGGACTGAGTTAGAAAACTAGCCAACATGATTTATAACGGACAGTCATCATTAATGATGGAGAACTGAAAGGACATGAAGGCTGCGCTGTTACACTTTTTGATAGCTGGAAACTTTAACTGTCATCAGAAAACATCAAATATTCTGGATCCTCTCTGCAGTGTCTCTTCTTTCCTCTGTGACTTCCATGGATTTTAGCTCAAAAATGTTTTTAAATGGTTTGTCAGCAAACTGACCTCTGACCTCTGCAGTACTGACCTGTACAAAGAGCTGTCAGTCTCAGCTCTTCTCTCCCAGCACTGGTGGAGCAGGTGTAGTTGCTGCTGACAGCCATTGTTGGTTTTCTCAGAGACAGGCGGAGGTCTGAAGTGTTGAGAGCATCAGCTGTCATCGATGTGCGCCGCTGTAACGCTGCTTTTGTCCTCTGTGATCACCAGGTATGAAATCCGAGTACTGACAGGGCAGCAGGACAGATCTTTCCCCCTCATTCACTTCCATGAGCACAGCCAAGGCATGCTGGGAAACTGAGGACACACCAACAGATGTAGAAATGACCTGCATGCTGTGGGTTTGTCTCAGAGTCCTCACAGGTGACGAATTAGCTGCAGAAACCCGAGCCAGGTGTCTGAATACTGACACATGGACTCTTCCAGAGGGAGGATTTAGTCGCACTTTATAATAACTACACAATAGTGAGCATTAGTATGTAGTTTATTAATGGAACCAGACCCAAACTGTTCCTGTTATACTTTCAGGACCTCCAAGTCTGCACTTATGTTTATTATCAGTTGGAGCCCCTCCTCATTCTTCTTCTTTGGTGCAACCCTGTAAATTTTGGGGTACCCCTTTGGCCCCTCCCCTTTTCTACAATTCCCCTGTTTTGTCTGATCTCAATGAAGGTGACGATTATTCAGACTTTCAGGAGGTTTTAGATGAAACTGAAAAGCCCACAGAACCAAACACGTCTCAGCTGTGATCACACCAGAAACAGACAAACACAAAGTGATCAAACACACACCAAAGCCTACACTGCCATCTAGTGACACAAACTAGTACTGCTAGACAACCAGGCTACTTTAAAGCAGGTGATATTTAGGTTGGAAAAAAAAATAAGTTGATAATAAACATTTGACAAAATCTTTTGGCAGCTAACATCTGGAAGTGAGCTGTTCTTTGGTGGTAATTAACAGTTTATTCTTGTTGGTAATTATGTAATGAAAGGTAGCAGTAAAAGTCACACACACACACACACACACACACACACACACACACACACACACACACACTGACAACAACAACTACAGACACGTCTGTGACTGTGATGAACACCTGAGTGTAAGACGAGGACTGAATATGATACAGTAACAGTCAAATATGAATGTGTGTAACAGAGCATGATTATGTGTTATACATATATCAGAAATATGTGACATTTAACAGCAGGTCAAATCTATCTGAACATGAAACCAGTGTTAAAACCATTTCAGTCTCAGTGTTACTGAAACATTCATCTCCAACAGCATCACTGACACAGACAGTTGGAGCAGTTACAGTCAAATCATTGATCAGTGTTTTTATAACATGAGCTGCTGTTGCTGCACTAGTGCTGCTGCTCTGTTTCTCTTATTGTAGGTCTTTAGCTAACAAGTGTCTTCATATGACTGTTGTCTAATGTTCAAATGTAGATAACACCACCTGCACCACCCTGTTCCACAGCACAGCCCTCTCATGTAGGCTTGGCTGCAGCACATATTAGCAGCTGCAGTGACATCAGCTTTCTGTGCAGAACTAGACAGGAGATCCCGCTCCATAGTGTCATCACATCTACAGACTGTTACATATTCTCACCTGGTAATAAGAAGCTGCTCACAGCTCCAAGATTAACAGACTGAAGGAAATACAAATGAAAGTTACAGGAAACTGAAATCTTGGAAACACAACATGAAACAGCGGGAAATATGTTCATGTTGCATAAAACATGTGTTGCATTACAGATATTTATATGATCCATATTTAAGGTGGATGGGCTCATCCACCCACTCTCACACCATCATATCACCATCCTGGGTTAGTGTCTTGGTCTCAGGTCACAACATCAGCACAGTCTTGGCTTGGCTGAGGTAGCTGAGTGGTTCTTGTTGTCCCTGACAGCTGCAGGGACGGTGCCATCAACCATGCAGCAGCACAATGACTGCTCACAGTCAGTGTGGCTCAGTCTACTGTAAACATTGTCCTAAAGTGGTGGCAAAGTGGCTGCAAGCTGGCTGTACATGCACTGTGTCCAGTACTCCCAGTACGTGCACCTGCAGATGATATCCACAAAGCTCTGAGTGTCACAGAGTGGGCCTGTGCTCAGGTCACTCTGCCCCATTGAATTCTACTTACAGAGTTTTACAAGTGTGAGTAAAGTTATATATACAAGTTGGTGGCTGATAAGTTCTTGTAGTGACACCTGACCCCGTGGTTCTTATTGGTTAATAGTAGCTTAGAGCATCTGCACCAATCATAAAGCAGCAAGTTTGGAGCTCGTGGGTCTCTGCAAGTAAGTCCCTGTAATGTTGGCCAAGCCTGATATACTAGAAACATCTGTCATTACCAGCAGATGAAGCTGCCCTTAAAGCAGGATCTCACTTTAAACCTGAAGAAAGAATTTACTATGGTTATATGTCTCTCTCTCCTGTCTCTCACCTGTCTGCCTGGGCGGAGCTCAGCTGGGCTCCGCCCTTGGCCCACGCACCTGCCGTGAATCTACCTGATGACCTGGACTCCTGGGCTGTTTAAGCTGAGGCTCAAAAGGCTTCTTCGCTGGGTGGTGGACTTACTCTCGTCAGTACAGCCCCGATAAACCCCGTTTGTCGTGTGATTACTCTGTTTATGCTGACCGCAGTTCTCTTGTGCTCAGGTTCTCGGACTCGTCCGTGACCCCGATCTGTTTCCCTGGTGGCGTGGAGTGGAGTGGAGTGAGAGTGAGTGTGCTGGAAACAAATACGAGAGGAGTGAGTGAGCGGAGCGTGTGTTGGACTTTGCCCCTTTTCCCCTGGACCATTGCACATCCTGCCCTGTACACGTGGGGTTTGTAAATAAATGTACGACTGCTGTTCTAGTTCAGCTGCTCTGCGCCTGCTGACAGCTGCAGTTATTACATGACAATTTATTATTGGATTGTATTATCCATCCATTCACCTCTACTGTTCTTGCATTGCACCACATAGTCGGCATAAATATGTTTTTTAATGAATGATGAAAGTTGGATGAATTTAATGAGCCCTTGTTGAGAGAGGTCATTAAATATATATATTTAATCACTCATAATATATATATGCAGCAGGAGGTCAGAAGGCTCTCGATGGTGGAGCAGTAGAAATTAATTAGCAGGCTTTGGGGCTTGATGTTGCTTCCTGAGGAAGTGCAGCCTTTGTTGTGTTTCCCTACCTGGTGGGAGATGTTTGTGGACCAGGTAAGGTCGGCCGAGATGTGGACTCCGAGGAACTTGAAGCTCTCCACCCTTTCTACCTCCTCCATCAATGTAGAGGGTGGAGTTCTCAGATGGCTTTGTTCTGCTGAAGTCGATTATCATGTCCTTGGTCTTGGCTGTGTTCAGATGCAGGTTGTTGTCGTCACACCATTGCTTCAGATGCTGAACCTCCTCTCTGTAGCTGAATCATCGTTGTTGTCCATCAGTCCTATGATGGTGGTGTCATCAGCACATTTATAATGGTGTTACTGGTGTGGACTGGAGAACAGTCATGGGTGAAAAGTGAGTATAAGAGGGGACTGAGGACACACGTTCAGAGTGAGGGTGGAGGAGGTGTGGCTCCCATTCTGACGTTCTGGGGTGTGTTGCTCAGGAAGTCCAGTATCCAGCTGCACAGTGAGCTGCTGGGTCCTAAGTTGCTGAGTTTATGAACCAGTTTGTGGGCTTGAACTGTGTTGAAGGTAAAGTCCACAAACAGCATTCTCACGTACGTGTTTCCTGCTGTCCAGATGTGTGAGGGTTGTGTGTAGAGCTGTAATCATGGCGTCCTCTGTTCACCTGTTTGCCTTGTACAGACTGTAGCAGTGAGAGGTTGAAGATGGTGGTGAAACCTCTGCTAGTTGGTCTGCACAGGCTTTAAGCTCTCCACCGGCTGCACCGTCAGCACCAGCTGCTTTCCTCACATAGACTCTGTCAGTGTGGCTCTGACCTGATGCTGCTCCAGCTGGATGGGGGCGTCGTCCCTCTCTGTAACGCAGGATAGGTGTTGGTGTCACTGTTTTGTTGGTCAAAGCGGGTGAAGAACTGCTTCATGGTGTCAGGTGAGGTGATGTGCGGGAGTTTGTTTGTGTGCGATTGTCCTTGTAGCCAGTGAGTGTCTTGATCCCTGCCACATGTTTCTGGAGTGGTTTGTGTTAAAGTGTTCCTCGATGCGCTGTTTGAATCTGCGTTTGGATTCTTTGATGCCTTTAGATTAGACGCCTCTTTGTAGGTTTGTTGGTCTCCTGATCTGAAGGCGCTGCTCTCAGTAGAGCTTGCACCTCACTGTTGAGCCATGGCTTCTGCTTTGGGAACACTTTGTCTTTGTTGTTGTTACACTCTCAGTGCAGATGTATGAGAGTACAGCAGATGTGTGGCCCTCCAAGTCTGTTCCTTCTGTGAATACACTCCAGACCATATTGTCCAAACAGTCCTGCAGGGCTGTGGTGGATCCACAGTCTAGTGTTACTGTGTTACTTCTGGGTCTTAGAGACAAGGTTTGGATTTCTGAGGATGTTTCTGGGGGATCTAGTTTTGGTTAAATTATAGTTCTGCATTCTTCATCATCATTTCACTTATTTCTTGGTGTTCACATCTCATTTATTTCCCTTTCCTGATACAACTGTTAGTTCATGCTGGTTTAAATGAGTCCTAAACTTCATTGTATGTGACATTAAATATCTTAAATGTAACTTTCTGTAGCAAAGAAAGCTGCAGGAGCCCAGGTTTCATCTTCACACACATCAGGAGCAGCTGCTCCATCACAAACACCACAGAAGAAGAACAACACTGGATCTGATTTAATGTAACCGGCTGTTTTTATCTGGATTTATTTGACAGGGACAGAGTTCATGTTCATGGGCATCAGGATAAAAACAGAAGATGGAAACCTGCCAGATTTGAGCTGCTCATGTGTCGTCCCTGGGCAGGTCACATGACTCTATCCAACACACAAAGACACACAAGAAAAGCCAGAGAAACAAAGACAAATCCAAACAATCCATCATACTGAGTTAAAGTGATCACAGGTCTGCTTTGTTGGAGATGAGCCTTCAAAGTGTCACATGTGGACTGTTCCTTTATTAGTACCACTGAAGGCCACGCCCCTCTGGTCATGTGATCATGTTTTTGTAGGAACGCTCCTCTTCCTCAGAGGATCCACCTGTGCTTCCTCTCCTCCACCTGTTACAGTGAGAGAACATTCTCCATGATGGAGGAGCTGCTGGAAAGTGCTGAGAGTTTCCTCCAGAGTGAGACCTCTGTCACAGTTCAGAGGATCTACGGCAGCAGAGACCTTCATGGACACTAAAAGTTTCAAAAACGCTCAGGGCACAGACACTAAGTTGGCCTTAAACGCACCATTTATTTCCATGGAAACAGACACAACCAGAGATACAGTTTATATATAGTCTATACAATAAAAAGAGTCTCAACACGCTAAAAACCCTGCCGGCAGAAATAACTCTGCACTGTCAACACAAAGGCTAAACAAATGTTTCCATATGCTAAAATTCCCATAATCCCACAGTCCAGCCACACGCGGGCAGATGTTCTTTATCTGAGACAGGAGAGGAATTTCTCTTCGGGGATGGAAACCACGCCGGCCAGAAGAACAAGTGGGCGGGGCTCCTGTCGCAGACCTGTCTCCTCCTGACAGCGCGTCGCCGCACAGTCCCGCCCCACTCCACACCTGAACACGGCCTCCGTTGTAGCACCGCCAGATGCAGGCAGAGGGACACCCCTGCCCTGCTGTGGATTGCATCGCCTCCCACTATGCTGGCTGTGCGCATTTCTTTTCCTCCTGCTCGCCTTTCGTGCGTCGCCTTCCCGTCTCTGCGCTCACCATCCCCTTTAACAGGTCAGCCTGGCAGCTGATAGGACGCCTTGGGGAACGCCCCCACCTCCACAGGTGCTACTATTGTCTCTCCCGCACTCGATATATTATCCATTGTTGATCTGCACACAGCTGTTGTCACCAACGCCACACTCGCTTACGTCACTGTCATGAGACTTTCTCGCAAAAAAATCACCGTTTTAGTAACGCAGTAACACAGCGCTCCTACGGGAAAGTAACGGTAATCTAATTACTGTTTTTGCAATAATAATCCCTTACTTTACTCTTTACTTGAAAAAAGTAATCAGATTACAATAACGCATTACAAGTAACACATTACTGCCCATCTCTGGTTGTCATACACCAACATGACGTTCTACTAGTCAAGGCCTCACCTTAACCCACTGATGCTGATCACACAGACCCACTAATAGAACTGTTTTATCAGGTTTATGCAGCGTCACCATTAATGTCACATTTAATCAGACACATTTACATTACAAGCCCACTACAACCATTATCAGCATGTTAAATTACATTATACATCTGCACTGAATTAAAGCACCACTATTTTAAGCTGATTCATTTTTTCCACCTTAACAGTTCATCCCTCAAATCAAAAACCCTCATAAAATGTAACAACAAATAATTTTGCAAATAAATGCAAATAAAATATTTATTTTTCAACTTTTACAAGTGAAATCAAACAAGTGTATTTAACAGTGAAATCAGAGTGGAAGCTGCTCATATAGAGTCCAACCCAGGCTAAAGTAAGTTGAGTAGAGCAGCATCATCAAAGTGTCGGCTCTCTGAACACGTTGCAGGATCGCCATCTGCAGGACAAAACTAGTTTTTCTCCTCGTCAACATCAAGATGACGTCATCTTACAGCAAAACATGCAGATCAGGTGACATGACTGTCTGAGAGGCGGAGTTAAACTGTGGCAGGTAAGCATGAGGAGGAGGAGCAACAACATAACGCTGGAACATCATCATTGCATTATACAGTTTCCTCTCTAACTGGATGCAGCTGTGAACAAGAACAGCTGTGGAACCAGAGTCCTGAGTGTCATCTATGGATGAATGCAGGTCAGTGTGTTGCTGGTGGAGGTGATGAATCACAGTGTCCATCTCACAGTGGGGTCAAAGCTTTTCTTCTGCTGCTCTGCTCTTCAAATGTAAGGCATCGACGGCTCTGCTTTTCAGCTCCGTTGGAATATCACCTTCTTCTGTCTGACAAATATTCATGAAACAAACCTGACAAAACACAAACAGCAGCAGTAACAGTAAACTGTACTTATAAACTCACTGAAAACCCACATTTGAACTCTACCTACTTGTTCATCAAGGCATGAGTACAAGTGCAAGGAGACGTCACAGACATGTTGAAATTGTGATGTGAAGACGGTGGACTGTGGTGGCCTCTGCAGACTGTTGGACTCTGTTACAATCTTCATCAGTCTCTGTTACAGTTAGTTATTTATTTATTTTGTTATCATTTATTCATATTTATTTTTTAATGAAGATGACGACCAACTGCAGCTTGAATCATTGAATTTACACCAAGCACGGGTGACCGAGAGGTTTCGCAGGTTTTTCCTCCCTACTGCTGTCAGACTCCACAACATGGTCTCTGCAGAGGACCCCACATGTGCAGACAAACACACACAATTGTTAATCTCGTCCTGTCTCCTTGATGTTCAATGACACCAAGTGCAATTTTTCTGACATAGTGCTGCTCATCCAGATCACATCCAGGAAACTTCCAGCTGTGATTGGCCCGTGCAGGCTTGTGATCAGATGCTGATTTTAGGGAGCGCTTGACTTTCTTTTGCTTTGTGTCCTCTTGGGATTCGATATCACAGGGTGTCAGACACTGATCCATCCTCCTCCTCTTCCACCTTCTGCTGGGTCTCTTAGGCTAAAGCAGCTGGACTGATGCTCGTGGACATCCACAGAGGAAGAAGCTGCTTGCTGAGACGGATCCACATCCATCATCTCATTTAAGAAGCCCAGCTAACAGACCTGATGCTGCAAAGTCCTCTTGTCCTTAAATGTGTCCTTGTATGGCTGTTTTTGTGCACAGCCTGGATTCTCAGTTTGTGTCCTTGGATTTTCTCACACCGGCTCACAAATGTAGGATTTTGTTTTCAGGTGGTGCTGAAATGAGTCGTAGGGCTTCAGGGTTCAGGATCAGGTCTCAGTGCTGCTGGCTGAACTTTGTCTCCTGTTCTGAGTCTTAAATAAAGTCAGTCAGGATTATTTCTTGTGTCGAGTCTCATGAGAATTTTGTGATGTCAGCTGGCACAGATTCAAAGCAGAGCTCAGAAATCTGAAATATATTTGAGTTGTAAATGGAGTTTAGAGAATGAGCTGCTGATGAAGCCACCCTGTGGGTCTGAGGGTGGCCTCACTCTAGAGAAGGATGAAGGAGTCTGACCTGAGCCAGTGTTTGACATGAACACATCAGCACTGCTATCAGTGAGCCTAATGACAGCCGTTAGCCTAATTTCAGTGTTTCATCATTTACAAACACTTCCTGTCACTGTGGTGGTTACAGTGACATCATGCAGTTTGTGTGTTGACCTCCAGAGGCCGACAAATCAGCACAGACAGAGAGCTCCATTCAAACTTTGCTGCCATCAGTAATAATTCTTCAAATATAATCATCAGTGTTTGAGCAGTTATGACATCAGGGACAATCTAGACATGTGTGACAATACTGAACATGTCACATGACACACCTTAAACATCATGCGATCCACTCTCAGTGTTGCGACTTCCATCCACAAATAAAGCTGCTGCCGGCTGAGTTGGTTTGAGCTGTGTCTCGTCTCCAATAAGCCAAACTGAGCCCCACTTGTGTTTGTGTATTTATTCCAAAACAAAAACAACAAACTTTTTGCTTCATTCAAACCAAATAGCGCATCTATGAACTTATATCATTTGAGAACGGGACTGAAAGGTAATGTGATTATTGTCTGAATATTGTGTAACATGCAAAACCCCACTGACACTAACTTCTCCGTTGAGAACGCCAGCATCAGGTAAATAACATGTGACCACGCCCCCATGCAATCACCTGTGGTGCAGGAACAACACCTGCACCACCATAACAAATAAAACATAAACATTCACTTTGGCTCTTACACTCAGTCTGCACTTTCATTCATGACTTCAACAGGTTGAAATGAGCTTTGAAGAAACATCAGTTTAGTGCTGAAATATTCAAACGCTGCAGGAAGAAGAACAACAAAGTGATGACAGATGTGACGGATGTTTGTGCTTCAAACAGGATATCAAGCAGGAATAAATCACGACCTGCCAGAGGTTTGGGAATTTCCGAGGTGTACATGAACGCAGCACACAATGTATCGATGCTTCCGAGTGTCCTCAAACGCCGCATTAGGCTCAAAGTTTACTTTCACTTCCTGAACTTCGTGCAGTGGAGCTTGTTGTTGGTGTGTGAAGAAACTGTAAGTTTGCTTTGTTTCCTCCTTTAACAGTTTGTCTTTAGGAACTTTAGTGTTTGTTCAGCTCATGTTTGATTTCTTCACACAACAAACTGTGTGTGTTTATATTTCCGGTCTCTCCATTAAAGTGTGTAATGTTTTCCTGGCTAACATCAGCTGTGTGCAGCTTAGTTCAGCACAAATCTGCCGCTCCATAGTTCACGGTAACGGACTCACAGCTGGACCAACGAGGCCGAGTGTGTCCGTCACTCTGAGCTACGTTCGTGTTTGTGCACTTGTAGTTTGTACTTTGTGAGTTCACTCAGAGTCCACAGAGGACGCAGCGTACGTGATGACGTCACAGCCCTTTACCTCCTTTACTGTCACTGTGATGAATATTTACACACGAGACCCCTGCAGAGCTCTGACGCTAAGCTAGTGACATAGCATGCTAACGCTAAGCTAAAGCTAAGAACCCTTCAAGACACGGGTTAAAAAACTGCTTTTAGTTTGTGATCAGAGTCCACGAATGAGAGCAGCAGCAGAGTTGGTGGTTGATGAAGCTCACTGAATTACTGAATGGAAGAAGCTTCTCATTACCAGTGAATCAGTGTGTGTCAGTGAATGCATCGTGTGTGCTTCACGGCTCCATCTAGTGGACTGATAGTAGAGCAGCTGATGGCAGCTTCCTCTGCCTCACACTGCTGTCTGACTGCATTCAGCTGACACTGAGATGAAGCAGGAAAGAAGCAGCTGATATTTGGACAGCAAACATGATGGAAAGGAGGATTTCAGTTGATGTGCACATGAATGATTTGTGTTTCCTCTGCAGGTGAAGGTAGAAAGTGTGTGTGAGCTGATGTGAATTGAGCAGCATGGATCAGTGTGAGGACAGAGAGGAGGGAGTCCCTCCCTCTAAAAGCACTCTGTGTGGGGAACATGAGAGCCAGACCAAAGCTCAGAGGTGAGATGACCATCTCTAACTGTCCATGACTCTTCTCCATGTCACAGCTCAGCACTCACATCACTGCTCCATCATTATTCACAGGAACCCACCTGGACCTCCACCCAGCTCTGTGTCCTTACAGAGTGACCGGTCTAAAGGTGAACCCATTTATTTTAAAGTCCAGCCTGTGTCTGCTGCAGAGAGGTGAGCTGTTAGTAACATGAACTCTTTGATTAAACTGCTTGATGTTGTTGGATATAAACTGCAGTGCAAACACGTCATTCCCTCAATCCCATTTAAACTGTGTCTTAAAAACAAGCCTTTGGTTTGCACACAACTGAAAACCCACTTCAGCAAACAGGAAGTGATCAGAGCGTCCGTCCACCTCCTGTCAGGCCCTGCAAACATTTCATATTGAAGAAAAGTACTTTATATTCCACATTTTACTCCACCACATTCAACCATTTTGACATTTTAGGCCACAGCATGAAACTCTTGTCACATGACTCCTGTTATGTTATAGAGTCATGTGACCACCAGGGAGTGATTTGTATGGATGTGTGTGAAACACATTCATATCAATCTGATTCATCAATGGAAACATTTTTGGTGTAAAATGCACCAACACTGAAAACGCTGCAGATAAAAACACAACAAATGAAATATGAACAAATCAAGGCTTTGAATACACGTGTGTGTGTTTGAGACAAAGAGATAAATGGATTGTGTGTCTGTCCTATTGTTGCATGAGGATTTTATTGTAGATTTTGTGCGTGTACACTTTTGACCACGAAGGTGTCAAAAGGGCGTAAAAACAGTTGGAGGCACAAGAGTAAACACTGGTGCTGTCAGTAGATTAAAAAAATGACTAATTAATCACACAATTTTCTGTCATTAATCGTGATTAATCACAATTACTTGATCAATAGCTGCAATTACATTTTTCAACTTTATATTTAAGCTTGTAACAGACGTTTACACCATATAATGAAGTAAATGCAGAATAAACACAAAGAATGTTAAATGCTTCAATTCAAAGGTAATTTGAATACTTTTCTTTGATCTTTTAACTCAGCTTCTCTCCCATGAAATACAACTTTGTAACAAACCTACATACACTAATATATAATCTATATTAATTCTGTCAAACAATTAAAATGTTTAATCAGATTCATCACAGGGTAACTGTGGATTAATTTTGATTAATCACGATTAAATATCATTCATTTTTAATGTATACTAATCAAATTTCATTTCATGAGCAAACGGCACAAACTCCTCAGCTGATCCTGAATCTGAGCCCGTCTGTAAAACAATCATTTTCTTCACAAGTCTGTGGAGGTGGCACTGATCATGCAGCAGTCTAACACACTCTGTCACTCTTCTTCAAGTCTTTGACATGAGGAACCACAACTCTGTTATTAACAATATTAACAGGTCTGCAGTTTGTCCACTTGGCAGTTGTGTCATCAGTGCTTTGCATTATTGTGATACTTTAAGCTGGAAGTGCTTGGTGAAAAGAAAATTCTTTCTCTCACAATGTGCAGAATACTTCATGTTGGTCGGCTGGTCCGTCTTGTTATTTATTTAATATACTCAAACTTTCCATCAAGAGGCCAGTGTGCGTTTATCATCTTCCATATTGAACTGATTGGTTCAGCTGCCCGTCACTAACACATGTACTGCCCATCTGCACGTGTGCAAAGGGAGCTCTACTTGGACAAACTGCACGAAGTGCGTTGATAGAAACATTTCAGTGATTTTGAGTCATTCTGCATTCCAGATGTGTTAATTGTGTTAAAGATTTTTATCAGGTTAATCATGATAACAGATTAATCCCCTAACCCCTTAACCCTAACCCTACATGTTCATTTTGACAGCACTGGTAAATCCTTTTTAAAAAGAAAACAATGAAAGAGAAAAGATGAAAATGTTAGACTTGGTCATTTGCTGTTTGAGGACAGTGATGCTCATATCTGTGGGGAAAGTGTGACCTGAGTGGGTTCATGTTTGTCTTTAAAGAGCTGCTCTGATTCTCTTTGTGTCTGATCTGTTAAACAGTCTGAGAGGTCACACAGAGACCCAGCAGCTAAAGCCTGGATCATACTGGCTGCTGTTAATCAGATTCCATCAGGACAACACTGAACCACAGTGCTGTTCATGGAAATCAATCAATAAATTCAACTTTACACTGTATTACCAAAAGTACTGACTCGTCTGCCTTCACACATGTAAACTTGAGTGACATCAGATTCTGAATCCACAGCATTTAATATGATGTCAGCCAAGAGTTCAACATATAACAGCTTAAACTGTTCTAAAAAGGATTTTCACAGGTTTAAAAGTGTTTACGGAAATGTTAACGGTTCTTTTCAGAAGCACATACGTGAGGTCAGACACAGGGAAGCAGCAACACTGATTGAACACAGATTTTAGAGGCTAAATTCATATATTGCGTGTGTGTGTGTGTGTGTGTGTGTGTGTCCATGGTTCCTCCACAGAGTGGACCAGCAGAGCTCAGAGGTTCCCAGTGGTCAGTCTGCCCAGCAGCATCAAACACAGCTGGACTCCATATTTATGGTCTGTACATGTACAACAACTACTTTATTATTAATATTAATAATAATACATTTGTTTATAGGTCCCTTTCAGAACACCAAGGACTCTGTGGACTAAATGACCAAAAGAAACAAACTTTGAAATCAGACGGTGCAAATGTGATCACAGGGAAAGCGTTTTTAAACATCGAGGCTTTAAACAAAACCAAAGTGAAACAGTTTGTAGTCGAGATCAGTGGGAATGAAGCTGAATAACTGTTTCTACGATAACTTTGTCAATGACAGATATGATGGAAATTAGCAGCATTAGCACTTACTAATGATGTGAGTTGACACTGGGCTGTATTGAGACGACCACATTAGGTGGTCCTCAACTGTAATGGAAACCAGTGGATCCAGTCCAGTCGTGGCGACTTGTGGTGAGTCCATCTGAGCAGCTACTAATGGAAACGGGGCCATAGATGTGTTTGTGCTTAATAACAATGAATCACAGGATTTTTACATTATTGTTAAAATCTCATGTTGTTTGTTAAAGTGTGCAGTTCAGGGTGTGTTACTAAAACTGTGGTTTGCTCACTTTCCAAAGACCCAGCCCCCATAAAAAGCAGCCAATCAGCTTCTAAGAGTTACACACCCACACATATCAAGTTAACTCTGGTCTAACACACTTGGATTTAGCTTGAAGAAGGTTCCTGTACGAGGACTGAAAATGATTTAAAAAGCAGCCAAAGAACAACTTTGACACACCTTCATAAAGCCTGGAGAGCAAAAGAAAAACTAGCTGAAAGTCTGGCTGCTCTTATGAAAAGTACAGAGAAATCATGGGTTGTTCAACACTTTTGCACAATATAAGAGTTTAAATAAATCTAAAGAGTAACTCAAAATCCTTGAATCATACTGAGGAAATCATCTACAGCTAACTATCCAAATGGATTTGTTTAAGACAGCTCCATCTGCTGGTGGCCCTCTGCAGGTGCATGAAAGGGGCGTGTTTATAGTGAAAGTAGTAGAGAAAGTAAACCCCATGGGAAGGAGGAGGACTCTCAGCAGCTTCCAGCTCATATTCAGACATTTGACTTCTCACTGAAAGCAGCAAGTTTGAGTGTCTGTACCTTAATTAGAAGAGAAAACATGGCCATAGTAATTAGAGTTGATTGAGCAATGCTGTCCTTGTAATGTAGTTTATGATTTTTATACATCTGTTTGTGGACAAGTCCAGTTTTTCTGTAGAGCCTCTCAAGTTGGTGACAGCAGTCAAAGTTCACGTGGAAACCAGAGCAGCAAATCAGGTCCAAATGTGTTGTTCACAGTGAGTGGGATCATCATTGGCTGCTATGTTAACATCCTGCAGCAGGATGTGTTTGGTCAGAGAATGGATAGATCACTAAGTCATTGTTGAGTTTAGGGGGATCGTAGACAGATGGAGTAGGTTCAGCCAGTTGACACACAGTAGATTAAAAATAACTGAAGGCAGGAGCAGACACCTGTATGACTTTCCACCTCTCACATAGATTATTGTCCCTGGGCAGAGCCACAGGGCTGGTAGATGTAAACAAACCTGGAGGAGAGGATTTATTCAACTGAGAAAAGTCACAGAGTTGTGTCTTGATGCTCAATCATCCAGGTAAGTAAATCCCAAAAAGGTTGATTCTGTTCATCTGGACGTTTTCAGTGGGAGAAACGTTTCATCATCATCAGTTGACGTCTTCAGTCTCAGCTGACTGCAGGTTTCCACCCTTAAAAACAGGACATTTGTATAATGACTGAAACCAGCAGCACTGAAAGAACAATGGACTGTGAGGTCAGTTCATTGATCATTGGTACGCATATTGTCAGGACCATTGATCAACAACCACTGATCAATGGCCATGAGTCCCATTCACAGAGAGTTGGGGAATGGCTGCAATCACAGCATTGTAAGATGGTGACAGATGTACCCTTAGGCCCCTCCTCCATTCAGAGATGGTCTTTCCCTTTTCATGTAAATGGCCTCCTTGACTCCGCCCTCAAACCAGCATTCATATTTACTCAGGACTAGGGCTGCTCGATTATGGCAAAAATGATAATCACGATTATTTTCACTGAAACTGAGATCTCGATTATTTGACGATATTTATTTAACAATGTATTGAATAATGGCTTTAAAGATTGTCAAAAAATAATATAAAATAGTCTGCAAATACTGATAACAGTGCAAATGTTTGCAATATAAAAAATAAATGTAAAAATGTAAACATCTATGTTTAGCAAACTTCAAAATACTGCACAATATTTATGCATACAAATAGCCAAACATCAAGGCAAGCTGTGTAGCCACACAATGCACAATTGCATCAAACTGACATTGAGGTACGTCAGCTAAAGTTGCTGCTCCTTCATTGTTTGATCGTTTGTCACGTTGTGAGCGGTCTTCAAATGATTGAATAAATCTGTAGTGTTGCTCTGTGGTGCAGCTACGACACCGTAGCAAAGTTTACACAATATGTCTACTCGATTCATGTCTGACTCCGCAAACCCAAAATGTTTCCACACCACTGAAGTCGTTTTACCTCTCTTCTCAACCAACGGCATTCTTTCTTCAGCAGCCATTATCCTCTCCAAATAACTTATGCTTAGCTTTCCGAGCTTCCCTCGGGTCCTCTTAATTGTTGTGATGCGTGTTCGAATCGCAGAGAGGTGCGCTCGTTTTACCACACAGAGCAGCGTGAGAGTAAAGCACGAGGGAGGTGCTAATAATCGGCTCAGTCATTTTTAATGATCGTTGAAAGCTCAGATTGTAATTTAGATTAAAATTCGATTAATTGAGCAGCCCTACTCAGGACCTTCTTGATGTTATGTTCTTCTGCTTCCCTGGCTGCTGTGTCTGTGGGGATGGTGTTTGTTTTGTGTTGTAGCGTCCTGATGACACCCAGTTTGTGCTCCCGTGGATGATGAGAGTCAAACCTTAAATACTGATCTGTATGTGTAAACAGAGTGAACCTTTAAGACCAGTTGTCTGTACAATCAACTCAGTCACCTGAAACATCTCCAAGTTTCTGGCTTCGATCATCAACCCGTTGGTAGTTCAGCTCTGAACATCGAAATGTTTCTCCCACTGAAATCGCTGCATTCATATGAACAGAATCAATGTTTTGGGATCGTGGAGTTGTGGAGAATGTCTCAGTTAATCAGATAAAGTCAAACTTATAATTGGTGAAGCGATCATGGATGATATGCGCCTTGATCGTAAAGAAGTGGCTGTTGTGGAGACTGAAGTTCAGAGTGGTGGCTCATTCATAAAGTATCCTGTTCCAGCTGCTGGAGGACAACATCATCACTTTTGTGAAGACCGAGCTGAAGAAGATCCAGAAGGCTCTGAATCCAAATAAGCCCCAGTGCTTGGAGTTTCAGAGGGAGGATGATGAGCAGAGGAGCAGCAGAGAGGCATTTGTGAAGATCACAGTGGACTTCCTGAGGAGAATGAAGCAGCAGGAGCTGGCTGACCGTCTGCAGAGCAGTAAGAGGATTTCCTACTTAAGGTTTTAAGCTGTTAGATAAATGAGACACCTGTGACACCAGTGTGTTCAGTCATTTCTCAGTGGCTCAGAAACTGTCATCAGCATTTTGTAAAATATGATTGTTGAAGTTGTACTTTTATTATTATTATTGTTCAGAACTTCCAGCTGCTGTTTGTCATCGTAACCTTAAATCCACCCTGAAGAAGAAGTTCCAGTGTGTGTTTGAGGGCATCGCTAAAGCAGGAAACCCAACCCTTCTGAATCAGATCTACACAGAGCTCTACATCACAGAGGGAGGGACTGCAGAGGTCAATGATGAACATGAGGTCAGACAGATTGAAACAGCATCCAGGAAACCAGCCAGACCAGAAACAACCATCAGACAAGAAGACATCTTTAAAGCCTCACCTGGAAGAGATGAACCAATCAGAACAGTGCTGACAAAGGGAGTGGCTGGCATTGGGAAAACAGTCTTAACACAGAAATACACCCTGGACTGGGCTGAAGACAAAGCCAACCAGGACATCCATTTCATATTTCCATTCACTTTCAGAGAGCTGAATGTGCTGAAAGAGGAAAAGTTCAGCTTGGTGGAACTTGTTCATCACTTCTTTACTGAAACCAAAGAAGCAGGAATCTGCAGCTTTGAAGACTTCCAGGTTGTGTTCATCTTTGATGGTCTGGATGAGTGTCGACTTCCTCTGGACTTCCACAAAGCTACAATCCTGACTGACCCCAGAAAGTCCACCTCAGTGGATGTGCTGCTGATAAACCTCATCAGGGGGAACCTGCTTCCCTCTGCTCGCCTCTGGATAACCACACGACCTGCAGCAGCCAATCAGATCCCCCCTTACTGTGTTGGCATGGTGACAGAGGTCAGAGGGTTCAGTGACCCACAGAAGGAGGAGTACTTCAGGAAGAGATTCAGAGATGAGGAGCAGGCCAGCAGGATCATCTCCCACATCAAGACATCACGAAGCCTCCACATCATGTGCCACATCCCAGTCTTCTGCTGGATCACTGCTACAGTTCTGGAGGATGTGCTGGAAACCAGAGAGGGAGGACAGCTGCCCAAGACCCTGACTGAGATGTACATCCACTTCCTGGTGGTTCAGGCCAAAGTAAAGAAGGTCAAGTATGATGGAGGAGCTGAGACAGATCCACACTGGAGTCCAGAGAGCAGGAAGATGATTGAGTCTCTGGGAAAACTGGCTTTTGATCAGCTGCAGAAAGGAAACCTGATCTTCTATGAATCAGACCTGACAGAGTGTGGCATCGATATCAGAGCAGCCTCAGTGTACTCAGGAGTGTTCACACAGATCTTTAAAGAGGAGAGAGGACTGTACCAGGACAAGGTGTTCTGCTTCATCCATCTGAGTGTTCAGGAGTTTCTGGCTGCTCTTCATGTCCATCTGACCTTCATCAACTCTGGACTCAATCTGCTGGAACAGAAACAAACAACGTCCACATGGTCTATATTGTTTCGAAAACAAAAACCAGAAAAAGAAGTAAAATCTGTAGAGAAACACTTCTACCAGAGTGCTGTGAATGAGGCCTTACAGAGTCCAAATGGACACCTGGACTTGTTCCTCCGCTTCCTCCTGGGTCTTTCACTGCAGACCAATCACAGTCTCCTACGAGGTCTGCTGACACAGACAGGAAGTAGCTCACAGACCAATCAGGAAACAGTCCAGTACATCAAGAAGAAGCTCAGTTGGAATCTGTCTGCAGAGAAAAGCATCAATCTGTTCCACTGTCTGAATGAACTGAATGATCGTTCTCTAGTGGAGGAGATCCAACAGTCCCTGAGATCAGGAAGTCTCTCCACAGATTATCTGTCTCTTGCTCAGTGGTCAGCTCTGGTCTTCATCTTACTGTCATCAGAAAAAGATCTGGATGAGTTTGACCTGCAGAAATACTCTGCTTCAGAGGAGGCTCTTCTGAGGCTGCTGCCAGTGGTCAAAGCCTCCAACAAAGCTCTGTGAGTACATCTGTAATCAGTCTTTTATTTATAACATAAACAGTGTCATGTGTGATGGCTGCTTAAAATTTTAAACATATTTAATTAAATGATCATCAGCAGTAAATAAAGTAGGTTTTATTTAATGTTTGATAGCAGCAGTAAATGTCAGAGGGTCTTAAATATTTCTGGGTTTCAGTTTTTATCAAAGTCATATCCAGAATCATCCTGTAAGTAAACTTTATACCGCAGCTTTCACAGGTGAAAAAACACAAAGTGCTTTACAGTAGAAACAGGCAATAAAAACACATTAAACTGCAAACACTGAACATCATACGGCCTAAAACTAGTTAAAGGCCAATTTGAATACCAGAGTCTGAACAAATGAGTTAGTGGGACCATTAACAGCCTTTGACTGGAAGATCTCAGACTGTGAGAAGAGGTGTAGGGTTCTAGAAGGTCAGAAATATAGCCTGGGACTTGACCACACTGAGCTCTAAAAGTAAGGACTGAAATTTTAAATGAATTCTAACATGAACTGGTTACCAGTGTAAAGAGATTAAACTGGAGTAATGTCCAGTCTATTTCATGTGCTGTTTAAAAGCCGAGCAGCATCATTCTCCACTGACTGAAGACGTCCAAAGACTGTGATGGAGCCATAGGTGATAATCATCAACTCCCTCATTCCTCCTCTGGTCTTATTGCTCAGCTGGAGATGAGTTCACTTCTATATGTTACAATCAGCCTCACCAGTACAGTTCCCAGGATCTGCAGCTGCTGGCAGATTCAATCAGATTCATCGTGTTTCTTCACGTTTCTTGTTGACAGATTTATTTGCTTGATTTTTTTTTCAATCTCTCCTATGTCATCACTTTGATTTCCGACTTTATGTAGTCTGTGAACCATGACAGTTTGTGACAGAATACAATGATCAGTGAGGACCCAGAGGACACTGACATTTACACTGTGCAGAATGAGACTTGAGACTTTATCTCACTGCTTTGTGGACGACTGATGGAAGGACTAATCACTATATCTCAGTGGTTCCCAAACTTTTTTTGCTGGGCCCCCCTTGTTTTACAAGAAAAATGTTCGCGCCCCCCCCACCCCCGCGCATGCACGCACGCACGCACGCACGCACACACATCCTCCAACCACACACCCATATTTTGCTCCATTGCGGTTTATTTTACACCTCAAACATTTATTAAACAATTAAGCAAATACAAGTAATCTGCAATAAATTACAGGTAATAATAAAATAAACTACTAACTCTTTTACGCTACGTCCGCACCTACACGGGTATTTTTTTAAAACGCAGCTGTTTCGTCCACATGTAAACGGCGTTTCGAATCGCCGAAAAGGAGATTTTTTTTTTTTAAACTGCTTTTTTGCGTTTACGTGTGGACGAGCAATACAGAGTTCATCACGCAACGTCAAAGGTATGTGCCTTTTTTCACGTCACGCTGTGCGCACATTATTGTTTATGAATTGAAGAATAGGAGATAGAGATGAAATACTGTTACTATTAATCTGACTATCTGCAGGTTTTACATGCTTACATATACACATGCAGTTACTGTCACTCCATTTAGAAAGGCAGATGCGTCACGGTGTGATTATTTTACATGTAGTTTTTTTCTTCCTGTGTAATAATATTCAACATTGCTATCAATACATTTTTTAAAAAATGTCTCTCTGTGCAAAATGGGTTTAAAAACATAAACAGCTGTGAGATACTGTTTGTCCGTGATTTGAACCCGAGGGAACAAATCGTGGCAGGATCAACCTGATATTATTTGTATCCCGCTGTAACTTTACTGTATAAAGAGCTAACATCTCCAAAATATCAGGAGTAGTTAGTCATTACAACAAGTGTTTGTGAACTAAAAATCAAGAATGTAGGATACTGTTTGCCTGTGATTTGGAGAGCCCAGCGCTGCTCCCGACAAAGGGAAAACCAATTCTGCAGGGGAGACCTACCTTGGCACTTGTGCAGGTGAAGCCAAAGGGAAGACATGCTTCACCATATTTTCTAGTCTTTGGCTTAGAATGAAGTTGGTTTGGAAACATATTCAGTGATGCTTCATCTCCTGCTTTGCGTTTCTGTGGGTGCACTGTGCTACCAGTGTCCAAGCATTTTTTTGTTTTCCCTTTTCATCCCGCGCCCCCCCCCGCCATGGCTCTGCGCCCCCCCTAGGGGGCGGGCCCCACACTTTGGGAAGGTCTGCTATATTCTATATGTTACAATCAGCCTCACCAGTACAGTTCCCAGGATCTGCAGCTGCTGGCAGATTCAATCAGATTCATCGTGTTTCTTCACGTTTCTTGTTGACAGATTTATTTGCTTGATTTTTTTTTCAATCTCTCCTATGTCATCACTTTGATTTCCGACTTTATGCAGTCTGTGAACCATGACAGTTTGTGACAGAATACAATGATCAGTGAGGACCCAGAGGACACTGACATTTACACTGTGCAGAATGAGACTTGAGACTTTATCTCACTGCTTTGTGGACGACTGATGGAAGGACTAATCACTATATCTGCTTTAGTAGAATTAATTTCCATGAGAAGTTCACTGGTTCAGTCTCCCAGAATCTCTCGATCATATCTTGACAAGCCCTCACTCACCAGGATGTGAGCCAGCCTTCCCTCTCATTGCTGAATGCTTACACACTCATCACCTGTTCACAGAATGAGGACTCATCACTTGTTTTTGTTTAGCGGTGCCTTCAATGAACAAGTTCCAGGTCTTTATATTTAAACAGGGAACATTTTTAAAACTAAAACATTTTTTAGTTAACCATAAATATTAATGCACACTGACATTTGTCTTTGATGTACAGGTTCAACATAATAAGTAATTTAAATTAATCACAAACATTATTATCAAATAACAATTTTTCAAATTATGTTTTTATTTTGTGTTTGTTTTTCAGGCTGAGTGTTCCTGGCCTCTCAGAGAGAGGCTGTGATGCTCTGTCCTCAGCTCTCAGCTCCCAGTCCTCTAGTCTGAGAGAGCTGGACCTGAGTAACTCTGACCTGCAGGATTCAGGAGTGAAGCTTCTGTCTGCTGGAGTGAAGAGTCCACACTGTAAAATGGAAACTCTCAGGTCAGAATTTACATTTTTCTATTGTTGATTCATTTCAAACCTGATTTATATTGCTGCACAAACATTAACTTGATAAAAATGTCTTAATGTAAATAATCAGTTTCTGGGGTAATTAGGGATTTTTGTTTACTTCTTGTTTTTCATTTGAAATTAAATGACAAATCTGATTTTCTCAGTCAAAAAGCTTTATTTCAGCAGCACTTCATTGACCAAACCTTCCAGTTCGATTCCTGCCTATATTCTGAAGGCTTTTACAGAGTTGTTTGGAGCCATTGCTCTAACACTGTGTAAATGTAACAGGGCTTGGTGTTGATGCTAACAGTGCTAGCTGCTTCAGGCTCTATTTGCACATTATCAGCACATTTAGCTTATTATAAACAGCATATAAAACAGCTAGTACTGCTGGGACTTTATATTTTACAAGTCAGTGAAAAGTTGAGCCATGACAGCTGTATGTTGCTGTGAGAAGAGTGGGGCTACATGCAGTGATGCTAGTGTTAGCCTGTTAGCTTCAGCAGGTGGTCAGTATGAGACCAGAAGAGCGTCTGCATCAGCAGGGCTCCATTTCACTGCAGTGTTACATTCTTCATATATGCATGCTGGACATTTGAATAGACTGAATATGTCACGGTTGCAGGTTTGGTGTTTTTTGTAGTTTAGACTTCTTGTTTTTTTGTTTTCCTTAAAATATTAAATAATTTATCACGTTATCAATTAATTTATTATTAATGTCTAAATAAGGGTGATAGTGTGACCTGTGTGGGTTGTCTTCAGGTTCTCTGCTTCCTCCCACAGTCCAAAAACATGCATGCTGGGTTAACTGGAGTGATTGTGAGCATAAATGTTTGTCTGTCTCTGTCCTAGCTCGGTGTTTACCTGGCTACATCACCATGGTTACTGATGCTGAACCTATAACCTGGTCTGGATCAGGTTATGTTCAGAGTTTGTGTTTAAAATCAACTGAAGTGCCTCGTTTTCACTGATTCTTTCATTCACAGAAAGCTTTAAGTATGATATAGATTCAGTCATATCTGACTAATGTCAGTGAATGAGGCCCAGCTGTAAAGTCACAGCAGTCACACTGTATGTGTCTCATTGTCACTGGAGTTTAGGCTCCATACATTCAGCTGGTGTTGCAGAAAAAGTAGAAATGTTTCTGTTTGGTTCTAATCTGCTGCTGAGTCTCTTTTATAAAGATAGAACTGCAGCTAATCGTGTTCATGTAGCCAGTTAGGAAAAATCCAAGTCACCGTCAGACACAGCAGACATTTAGTGATAATCTCACTGTATGTGGTCTTTTAGTGCCTCCTAGTTGTGAACTTGTGGAGTGGTGTTCGTCTGGGTGACGAGTGTAATTGTTGGGTGAGACACACCGAGCCTGCATGCTGGTAGCTTAGCCACAGCTTGGGTGTGGAGAAGCTAAAAAAGAAGGTATTCTAGTTTGTAAGGAGGAAAAACTGAGTTAAAGAGAGGCTGAGGGTAACACAGAGCAGCCATGAAAGCTGCTCACACAGTTTAGACAGTTTAGCATCAAATGATCTAGTGAGTTAGCTCCCAGCTAACTAGTAGACCAGCTAACTAGCAAACCAGCTAACTGCAGCCACAAGCTGCGACTGCGTCTTTCTAACAAGAGCGTCAGACACTCAGACTGGTTTTCTTTGTGGACGATGATGTATTCTCACACTGATCCTTCATGGTGATGCTGCCTTTCATCCACTGCTCCTGGACTCCTCATCATCATCTCCATCAGCCCTCACAATACTCCACCTTCATGAGCTTCATTGTCAGGAGCCTGGATGGACAGTAATTCTTTCCATGGGTTATGGTGGGACATTGAGAGCTGAAGTCAAACAGCAGTGAGAAATGAAAGACTAATTCATTTCTATTTAGTCTTGTGATGTGCAGCTTTGTTCAGAGCATTAAGGCCCAGCAAAGATTACTGAGGTCATAGAGTCACTGATGAAACCTGTGTGCTTATAGAAACTGAAACCAGATGAACCAGAATAGAAGGACATTAAAATGAAGTGTCAGCTGCACAAAGGCAAAGCTATTCAGTTGTTGCTGTGAGTTATTTAAATGGAGGATGGAGTCAGACTTTAAGCTGCTGGACTCAGTCACTATATCCTGTTCTCCTCATAGAACCTGGATACACAGACTCACCTGTGACACAGTGACACACAGTGTGGGCTACACACACATTAGAAAGTGGATCAGTCACACTTGTGCAATCATTTGTTGTGCTGGGCAACCATGAACACTTTGAATGACCATTAATGGCATTGTTACAGCAACATTCAATCATGAGTTCAAAAGTAGTGTATTGTGTACTTATTTTAATATTACTGCAGTGTGAGAAGTGCAACATTCAGTGTGCAGAAACAAATCAGGTGCTTTCTAACAGCAGTATTCCCTTTAACACAGTAGCAGTTCAAGTATTTCTGTCACTCTGAGCTGAAACATGAATCTAATCAACTCAAATAGCAAATCAAAGTTCTTTGTCTCTGCCAGGACATCAACATTTGATCTATTTTTTTTTACAAAGTTCCCCTCACAGTCCGGAGCCACCAGCATAACATTATAACAGGCACCTTTGATCAGCAGCAAGTGAACATTTATAAATGTGTGTTTTCAGAACAGGAACCAGCAGAACTATTTTTCTGTTATCAGGTAGCAGCACAAACGCTCATCAGCTCATTTACTGTGCAGGGACTTAGAGTGTGTGAAGTGTGTGTTTGTACTGATTCAGTTGAAAGGACTAAATGTTACAGTCCCTGATAATGCATTGCTTTAGATGGAGAGGCTCTTGAGGGATGGCTGTTATGAGGAAAGCCCAGAAACTTTGCCAGCAGCACACATCGTTGTGTGCCTCAACTTTCGGTCTTTTACCCAAGCTAATCTGCCATTTTCCTTCCTTGGTTAGGTTTAGGGATTAGAGATCGATCTAGATTATCATTTTAAATTTGGGACACATCGTCAGTAGTGGACCTTGGATTCATCAGGTGTTTCGCCCATTATCACTAGACACCCTCTAGACCAGGGGTCGGCAACCTGCGGCTCTTTAGTCCTTATAGTGTGGCTCCGCGTGGTTTGGGCAAATAAATTAGAAGTATTTAGCTGAAGTGTATTTTATTTATGTTAGTTCTTTTTAACTCGTAGTTCTAAATTGGAAGATTATTGTGATATTGAAATATAAAATTAAAATTATATTCTATTATTTTTTCATCGCTCAAAATAAGAGTCACACTCGCAGAAGCCGGTGTACCCGCCGAAACGCCATGCATTTATTGAGACTTTCAACCCCAGGTAGGCCAATTATGGATCTTCGTATCCACATTATGTCAGCAGCTGTTCTCCACCGTGAACTATGTTAAAGACAAACACCGCTCACGCCTCACAGATGACAGCTTACAGTCCTGCGTAAACTGACTTCGTATAGCCCCGATTTGCAGAGTCTGTGCGCAGAGGTTCAGGAGCAGAAGTTCGATTGTAAACAAATCACGGCAGACCCGACGATGTTTCCATGAGCACGCTTTTGAGCATCTCTATATTGAGCACTTTTCACACACGGTTGCTGTACGCATACAGCCGGCTGTAGCTTTTCAGCTCACAGCCCGACACACACCACCAACAACACAACAGCACAGATAGCGCAGACGTTAAGCCATTTCTTTAAGAGTTCAAAATGTGTTGATTACATAAATATAATTTAATTTTCTCTGTTGCACTTCATGGATTTCATAAGCAGCACACCTTAGTTGTTCACACAAAGCATAAAGATAAAACACAATATATACAGTGTTATCTTTATTTTAGATGTCAAAAAGTATTTGCGGCTCCCAGTGTTTTCTTTTGCGTGGAAACCGGGTCCAAATGGCTCTTTGGGTGTAAAAGGTTGCAGATCCCTGCTCTAGACACTAGACACCCCTGCCAGGGTTGATCAGGCCCCTCAGTGTGTCACTGGTTTATGTTAAATTGTTATTTCCCTTCTTCTTCTGTTTAGTTTCCTACAGTTTATTTTCCATTCACTGCAACTGAGAAATAATACTTACTACTTTAGCATTTATGGAGCCTCATTTCTTCAAAGGGATAGAAAAGGTGACAGAGACAAGTAAGACAAAAGGGACAAGATAGGAGAGAGGAGAGCCGGAAGGGGAGCGTCTGGTCTGGCTTCCCACACCTTCCGCCGAATCGGGCTGTTCGCTCTACCTCCCCACTGCCTCCCAGAAAAGGGAAGAAGAGCAGAGGGGAGAAGAGTGGAATATTTCTTTTCTCTCGTGGTTAGCTGACTGCCTTAGCTGCCCAAGTGATGTCAGCCCTTTTTAGCCATAGCCAGTGACTGGTCCTCTCAGCAGTGTTAGCTAGTTCTCTTATAGCCTGCCGTTGCGCCTGTCCTCTGATCCCGATCTCTCTAAGCAGCTTTGCTGTTGCACTGGCAACAAAGCCCCTGCACCCCACTTCCACCTGGCGTACCTTGATCTTCCTCTGTCTTCTGCCTCAGATCCAAGTCCATCTGCATCTGCCAATCCCCGGCCGCCTTTAGCGGGCCCAGGTCTGGGTTTGAGGGGCTTGTCCTCGGCTTGTCTCCTTCCCGGACAAATGCTGATGAAAACTGACTCTCCTCTTGGTTCTTGAAAGATTTGAGCGTTGATGGATTTTCTTTTGCACTCAACTTTCTCGGCTAGACACCTGAGAACCTGGTTGTGTCTCCATGTGTATCTGCCCTCAGTAAGGCTGGTCCTACAACCAACAAAGATGTACTTGAGTGTGGCTGGAACTGTACACAGATTTCCCTCCAACAACCCTCTGTTCCTTCAGTAAGTTGGTGACTGAGGCCCGAACTTCAGCCTCTCAGATCTGGGTAAACACTTGAGCTCCTTGAATCTGGCTCCAGTGCAGCAGCAGTTTTCACATATACAATGTTGGCATTTTGTTTGCGTGTCTCCAGGTCTGTTCTGAATACAGACTTGAATTTGACCACGTAGGCGGGGTCATCATCTGAGCTCTCCATCACCTGAGAGAGATGACAAAACACAGGCAGAATCACAGAGCATGAAACCAACTTTTCTCCTCCCAGAAGTTCAGTCACAGACCTGCAACAGAAACAAGAATCAAAGCTTCAAATGACGTAGAGCATTCATTTACTTATATACACAAACATGTCCTCTACATATTCATGCTGTATTTACACACACGTATGTGTGTGTACCCTAACCCAGAGGCTGTTTGTCTCTCACACACAGACAGGACAATGAGAAATACATCATGTTAAATATACCTGCAGACTTCCAGCTGTGTTTCCAACCTCTGCACTCTGTCCGTGTCAGCTGTAGTTGCCATGGCAACCTTGGTGTTGTGTGTAGGGGGCGTCCCTGAACGGCTGCTCGTTTCTGCTGATCCTTTTGAATCATGTCCAGAGTGAAGTCCATCTGGTTGGACTGTCTTGTATCAGTGACTCTTTCTTTTGTCCACGTTCAGTTTGTTGCTGTTCTAATTCTGCAGCGTTTGCTGGACTGTGTTTAAAGTGGCCCACAAGGTCCTGTATTCTTCTTGTGATGGTGTGTCTTGAGCCTCATACATGCCGTCATTTGTTGATCCTAAGAACGTTCCTCAGACCGACTTCTTCAACAACACTAATCGGCCTGCAGTTTGTAGCTACTCACTTCACTATGGTGTTTGTTAGCTTGTCTTTCTTTAGTTTATCTAGACTCCTTCCACAAACTGATCCAACGTAGTCTGCCCAAGCCTCCCACCTCTGTTTGTTTGGGTGGTTTGTTTGCTGCCATCAACAGTGTGTAATGCATTTAAGTGATACTTCAGACTTGAAGTACTCCAACGATAAAAAACTCAACTTTACTTCCAAATAACTTTAGTTGTATCAACACTGCCCTCTGGAACAGTTTAAAATGAACATGTCAAAGATCTGTACCTGTCTCCATGTTTCTGACCCAGCCCCTTTGTTTCTGTCCTGGGTCATGGGAGCTCTGCAGGAGTATTAGGCCCACCCTCAATGCTCTCATTGGTTGAGACGCATAATGACGCCCATTTCAAGCCAGCACTGATCAACATCCCTCCTGTGACCCATGGCTTTTATATTCAGAGCCAGTGAGCACTTTCACAATAATCATGATTTTTAAAACTCTGTTAATGTGCAATAAAATAATTGTTGTGTTAATCAATTAATGAGTTAACGAGATAATAACAGGTTAACTTGCACTAATAATTAGACTTTGGTCACAAACTGATGTGATCTCCATGTTTCCTGTGTTGGACTGTGGATGAGTGTGAGAACTGAATGTACTGAGTAACACTCAGTGTTTAAATATGTGTCAGTTCCAGTTTTAGAGCTCTAAAGTGCAGCTATCATGTTAGGAATATGTTAAGAATAGACAGAAACACTGAGGTCAAATCTTTATTTTACCACTCGCTGCATTCTTGATGTTCATGAATTCACCAGGTTCATGATTGTCTGCAGCATTAATCTCATATTTCCATCTAAAGTGTTGAATTTGACTGTTTGATGTTCTTTATGATCTCTGGCACCAGTTCATCTGTTCTGTGAGCGTGCACAGATCCTGAAGCAGAAAGCCTGGGTTAACAGAGAAATGATCATCACTGTGATGATGCTCATCATCTCTGACTGGGATTTGAGGTTTTGTCAAGCAGCAAAGAAAGCCTGGCTATGTTTGACTGGGTGTGGAAGCAGCTCCCAGTTTGAGTTCAGGAGACAGACACCCTCTCTACTTTGAAGATCAGCTTCAAACTTTCCTTTTTGATAAAGCTTATAGTTAGAGCTGGATCAGGTGACCCTGAACCATACCTTAGTTATGCTGCCATAGAGATGAATAACAGATGGATTGTTGTTTTGTGTGTCTGCAGTCTGTCAGGCTGTCTGATCACAGAGGAAGGCTGTACTTTTCTGGCCTCAGCTCTGAGCTCCAACCCCTCCCATCTGAGAGAGCTGGACCTGAGCTACAATCATCCAGGAGAGTCAGGAATGAAGCTGCTGTCGGCTGGACTGAAGGATCCAGGCTGGAGACTGGACACTCTCAGGTATGGAGAGAAGGTCTGATAGAGGAGGAAGAGCTGGAAACATTTCCTGTGTCCTTCAGTCACTTCCTGTTTGTTTCCTGCAGATGACACATGAACAATCACACATGCAGGAATATTTTCAGGGACAGACACACTAGTCTAGCTGGATAGTACATGGATATTTATGTAGGGGGTCTCCAAGGAGTCTGTTTGCAGGATCAATTAGGTCACAGGTGTACCTGAGATAGATGCCACTGTGTACCTAATAAAGTGTCAGCCATGTGTATGTTTCCCATGCTGTATGTCCACAGTGACAGAAGGATGAAACAAGGATGTGAGTAATTTCAGTCTGTGTGTTCACAAAGAGGCAGACAGGAGCAGCTAACATTTGGAAATGGAAGCTTAAATAATGACAAACTCTACATTCACAGCTGAATTCACAATAAATTTGTTCTCAAGTGCACATTTTTCTGTTATTGTTCTCAAACAACAGAATGAGAATGAAATATTGATTCTAACAGGGCCCATAAACAGCATTAGCTTAGCAGCATTAGCTTATCAGAGTTTCCATCATGGTCACACAAATCCTTAGCAGAGCAAAGTGGCCTACTTAGCATTAGCTGCTCAAGTTGTAGAAAGCAAGAGAAAACAGTATTAGCATTAGCTGCTAATGGCAGCCTACTTAGCATTATCTCCTCATTAATATAATGCTAATTCACATCAAATTAGCATTAACTGCTCATATTATTATAAGGAAAGAGAAAACGGTACTAGCATTGACTGCTAATAATTATTCATCCCTAATTAGAATAAGCCGCCAAAAGCAGCCTACTTAGCATTAACTCCTCACATCGTTGTTACCCAACAGAAAAGAGTATTAGTATTAGCTACTATCATTTTTAATAAGTAAGAGAAAACAGTGTTAGCATTATTAGATAATGCTAACTCACATTAAATTAGCATTAGCTATTTACAACAGCGTACTTAGAATTAGCCGCTGACATTGTTAAAAAGTAAGGGAAAACAGTATTAGCATTAGCGCATAATACTAATTCACGTCAAAGTAGCATTAAGATAAGATAAGATAAGATAACCTTTATTAGTCCCACACGTGGGAAATTTGTTTTGTCACAACAGGAAGTGGACAGTGCAAAAGTTATATAGCAAAAATTAGAATACAATAAGATTAAATACCGTACACAACTGTACAGAATAGAATAAAATAAAATACTATATAAAGTAAAATAAAATAGAATAAAATATACAATAGGATAAAAATAGAATACAAATGCTATATACAACTGAGTAAAAATACAATGATGCCAGAAAAGATTATTGCACATGTGTGGAAGTCTTTGTTGTGCAGTCTGACAGCAGTGGGGAGGAAAGACCTGTGAAATCTCTCCGTCCCACACCATGGGTGCCGCAGCCACTGAAGGAGCTGCTCAGGGCTGTCAGAGTCTCCTGCATGGGGTGGGAGATGTTGTCCAACAGGGATGACAGCTTAGCCACCATTCTCCTGTCACTCACCACCTCCACTGGGTCCAGAGGGCATCCTAGAACTGAGCTGGCCCTTCGGATCAGCCTGTTCAGTCTCTTCCTGTCCCCAGCAGAGATGCTGCCGCCCCGGCAGACCACACCGTAAAAGATGGCTGAGGCCACCACAGAGTCATAGAAGGTCTTCAGGAGTGGGCCCTTCACTCCAAACGACCTGAGTCTCCGCAGCAGGTACAGCCTGCTCTGCCCTTTCCTGTAGAGGGCTTCTGAATTATGAGTCCAGTCCAGTTTGTTGTTCAGATGAACACCAAGTTACCTGTAGCTGTCCACAGCCTCAATGTCCATACCTTGGATGTTCAGTGGTTGGAGTGGAGGATGTTTGTGCCTGCGGAAGTCTACCACCAGCTCCTTGGTTTTACTGGCATTGATCTGGTGGTAGTTCAGCTGGCATCAGTCCACAAAGTCTTGAGTCAGTCCTCTGTACTCCTTGTCGTCCCCATCAGTCATCAGGCCGACTATAGCAGAGTCATCAGAGAACTTCTGCAGGAAGCACTGGGTGGAGTTGTGGGAGAAGTCTGCAGTGTAGATGGTGAAGAGGAACAGAGCCAGAACCGTTCCCTGTGGGGCCCCCGTACTGCAGAGGACCCTGTCCGACACACAGCCCTGAGTCCTCACATACTGTGGTCGGTGAGGTAGTCCAAAATCCAGATAGTGAGGTGATGGTCCACTCCAGAGTTCTCCAGCTTGTCCTTCAGAACCGAGGGAAGAATAGTGTTGAAGGCACTGGAGAAATCAAAGAACATCATTCTCACAGTGCTCCCAGTGGTCTCCAGGTGAGCGAGGGAACGATGTAGGAGGTGAATGACGGCATCATCCGCTTCAATGCCAGGCTGGTAGGCAAACTGAAGTGGGTCCAGTGATGAGCTCACCAGGCGCCGAAGCTGAGCCAGGACCAACCTCTCCAGGGTCTTCATCAGGTGGGATGTCAGAGCCACCGGCCTGTAGCTGTTGAGGTCCTTGGGGCATGAAGTCTTTGGCACTGGTACAACACAGGAGGTTTTCCAGAGCTGTGGGACTCTTCCCAGCCTCAGGCTCAGGTTGAAGAGGTGCTCCATCACCCCACACAGTTGGTCTGCACAGGACCTGATGACCCTTGAGCTGATGCCATCTGGGCCCGCTGCCTTCTTGCCATTAATCCTCCTCAGTTCCCTCCTAACCTGGGTGGTTGAGAGAGACAGGCTGGAGCCTTGTGATGAGTGTGTATTGGATGCTGTTGTTGGGGGTGGGGAGGCGTGAGCAGGGTGAATAGAGGAGGTGTGAAGTGTCTGAGGTGTCAGAGGTGGAGCAGCAGCAGTGGGGGTGGGTGAGTCTGCAGCCGATGTTGGAGACTGCCTCATGGCTGAATCAAATCTGTTGAAGAAATGATTCAGTTCATTTGCCCACCTCACATCCCTCCCAGGCAGAGAGTTCTGATGTTTGTGGCCTGAGATGGTTCTGAGGCCTCTCCAGACTTCACCAACATTGCTTTGCTGAAGCTGGTTCTCCATCTTCTGCCTGTAGCTGTCCTTCCCATTCCTTATCAGTCCCCTCAGCTCTCTCTGTACCCTTTTCAACTCCTCTTTGTCTCTGGATTTGAAGGCCCTCCTCTTCTGCTTGAGGACGGCTTTAATTTCTGGGGTAATCCAAGGTTTGTTGTTGGAGAAACACCGTACAGTCCTGGTAGGTACGGTGTTATCCACACAGAAATTAATATAGTTAGTAATGCATGTAGTAAGGCTGTCGATGTCCTCTCCGTGGTCGTCACAGATCACCTCCCACACAGTCGACTCAAAACAATCTTTAAGAGCCTCCTCGCTCTCCTCCGACCATCTCTGTACTGTGCGGGTGGCTGGTGGCTCCCTGCGCACTAAGGGCTCATACACAGGGACAAGGTGACAAGGAGTCAATAACGGTAGCCTACTCAGCATTAACTGCTCACTAATATAATGCTAATTCACATCAAATTATCATTAGCTGCTCAAGTAAGGAAATAAGGGTTAATAAGTTAATAAGTTAATAAGGGTAAATTAGCTGCTCAATAAGGAAAGAGAAAAACGGTATTAGCATTAGCTGGTAATAATTATTCGCCCCTAATTAGAATTAGCCGCTAATGGCAGTATACTTGGCATTAACTCCTCACATCGTTATAATGCAAATGAAAAGTGACAGCATTATCGGATAATGCTAACTCACATCAAATTAGCATTAGATAATAACAGCAGCCTTCTTAGCATTAGCTTCTCACATTGTTATAATGCAAGGGAAAAGAGTTAGCATTAACAGATGATGCTAATTCACGTCAAATTAGCATTAGCTAGTAATCGCAGCCTCCTTGGCATTAACTCCTCATATCGTTATAATGCAAGGGAAAATAGTTAGCATTATTTCATGCTAATTCACCTCAAATTAGCGTTGGCTAATAATGGCAACGTACCTAGCATTAGCTGCTCACATTGTTAAAATTGAAGGAAATATAGTATAAGCATTAGCTACTCATATTGTTAAAAAGTAAGAAAAAAATATTGTTAGCAGTAGCGGATAATGCTAACACACATCAAATTAGCATTAACTAATAAAGGCAGCCTTCTTAGCATTAGCTGCTCATATTGTTATAATGCAAGGGAAAAGAGTTAGCAAAAACATTGTTAGCATTAGCAGATAATGCTAATTCACCTCGAATTAGCGTTGGCTAATAATGGCAACCTACCTAGCATTAGCTGCTCACATTGTTATAAAGGAAGAGAATATGGTATTAGCATTAGCTGCGAATGCTTATTTACCGAAAATTAGCATTAGCCACCAATTGTAGCCTATTAAGCATTAACTTCTTAATGCCAAATGAAGTTAATTAATGCTAGATAGGGTTAATTGAAAGGCATGTAGTGTTAGCATTAGCTACTGATATTGTTATAAAGCAAGAAAATATGGTATTAGCATTAGGCAGTCTACTTAGCATTAACTCCTCACTAATATAATGCTAATTATATATATCACCATCAACGCCCGGAAAGCAGCGGGTCCAGATAACATCCCTGGTAGGGTGCTGAAAGACTGCGCAGAGGAGCTGAAGGATGTCTTCACAGACATCTTTAACACCTCCCTGAGGCAAGCCACTGTCCCATCATGCTTCAAGACTGCCACCATCATACCTGTGCCAAAGAAACCATCCCCAGCCTGTTTCAACGACTACCGCCCCGTGGCACTGACACCCATTATTATGAAGTGCTTTGAGCGACTAGTCATGTCACACATCAAATCCACCCTGCCTCCCACCTTGGACCCATACCAGTTCGCATACAGAGCTAAAGCGATCCACAGAGGATGCAATCTGCTCTGCCCTCCACCCAGCCCTAACTCATCTGGACAAGAAAGACTCATATGTGAGAATGCTGTTCATAGACTTCAGCTCAGCATTCAACACCATAATACCACACAACAACTCATCTGTAAACTGGACAGACTGGGCCTCAGCACCTCCCTCTGCAACTGGCTGCTGGATTTCCTCAGCCAGAGGCCTCAAGCGGTGCGTGTGGGCAACAAGGTCTCAAACAGCATCACCCTGAGCACGGGGCTCCACAAGGCTGTGTGCTCAGTCCTCTGCTCTTCACCCTGCTGACACATGACTGCACAACAACCTACAGCTCTAACCACCTTGTGAAGTTTGCGGACGACACAACGCTGGTGGGGCTCATCACCAAGGGCGATGAGACCCACTACAGGAAAGAGGTTGAGCTCCTGACCACGTGGTGCAGAGACAACAACCTCCTGCTAAATGTTAGCAAGACCAAGGAGGTTATTGTCAACTTCCAGAGAGGCCACACCTGTCACCCCCCATTGACCATCGACGGCGCTGCGGTGGAGAGGGTGAGCAGCACCAAGTTCCTGGGGTGCACATCAGTGAGGACCCTCCTGGACCACCAACACAGCATCACTGGCCAAGAAAGCACAACAGCGCCTCTACTTCCTGCGCAAACTCAAGCGGGCAAGTGCTCCACCACCCATCCTGACCACATTCTACAGAGGAACCATCCTTTCCAGCTGCATCACTGTGTGGGGCAGTAGCTGCACTGACTATAACAGGAAAGCTCTACAACGCATTGTGAGAACAGCTTAGAGGATAGTTGGTGTACCACTCCCCTCCCTGCAAGACATCTACACCACCCGCCTCACCCGCAAAGCGATCACAATTGTCAACGATGCAACCCACCCCGCGCACTGTCTGTTCAGCCTCCTGCCCTCTGGAAAGAGATACAGAAGTCTCCGCTCCCGCACTACCAGGCTCACCAACAGCTTCATCCACCAGGCTGTGAGACTGCTGAACTCTCTCCCCTCCCGGCTCCCAGCCAGCAGAACCACCAGATTGGCAGGAGTTTAGGAAGACAGACTGGACTTTTTTTTTTTTTTTAATATTACCTTATTGTTAGGACTGTTTTTGTTGTGCATCTGCACTTTATTGTTGTCAATGTCTACGCATGGGACAGTGTGAAACGTAATTTCAATTCCTTTGTATGGCAAGTACATTTGAAGAAATTGACAAATAAAACTGACTTTGACTAATTCACATCAAATTAGCATTAGCTGCTAGCATCAGCCTACCTAGCACTAGCTGCTCACATTGTTAAAAGGGAAGAGAAAACGATATTAGCATTAGCTGGTAATAATTATTCACCCCTAATTAGAATTAGCCACTAATGGTAGAAAAAGAAAAGAATTAGCATTATTGAATAATGTTGACTTTGGCCCACTGGAAAAGTTCAGAACTAAAGATTTAGGAGTGTTTCTCGATAGCGCGTTCTCATTTGAGAAACAAATAAATTCTGTTATTAAAACCAGCTGTAAGGTTTATATTGTTGATTGTTATTTATGGTTAGAAATATTTACTCATATATGCTTAGAGTTTGATAATCGATTGCATAATGATAGAGGTTTGATCCTTAGTAGTCTGCAAAGACTCTGTGTGCCTTCCAGAGTGCTCTGGCATGCACACACAGCTTGGGGTCATGAGAGAGGTCGTACCTTCTCTTACTGATTTATGGTATAGGAGGACACCTACTCTGTCTGCTTAAGTATAAGAGCCCTTTGTTAGGGGGACCGCTGGACTCTTAGCACCAGCTTTGGGGTCACAGGGTCACATCTGGAACACACACACACACACACACACACACACACCTACACTATGCACAGACTGGTACTCTTTGTTCATACCTGTGTAAGACTTCATATGTTAATGAACTTATGCATATTCATGTAACCTCATAAAGAGCAGTGTTACGAGGAAGCAGACGAGAGCGACTGAGGTCAAGTGAAGGAACGGCGCTGTCACAGTTCTCTCCCTCATAAATTGTCTGCTTCCAGCAGTGGCTCTGTGACGCATCACCAGGTTTTTCCACTGGTTACCAGTACGTCGTAGAATCCACTTCCAGATCTTGTTGTTTGTCTTTAAGTCTCTGAATGGATTGGCTCCATCTTATCTCTCTTTAACAAAAATAATCCAAGTCGAGCCCTCAGGTCTGCAGATAAGCAGCTTCTGACCAGAACTAGACGTAAAAACAGAGGTGAGCTTTATCGATCGCTGCAGCCAAACTCTGGAACAGTCGCCCTTCACATCAGGTCGTCACCAACACTCGACATTTTTAAAACCCGGTTGGAAACACATTTGTACTCTGTAGCTTTCAATTCTGACGAGTCTTTATAGTAATTACTGTGTATGTTTCCTATTTTATCTCTACTCTGTGCAGCACTTTGGCTCAACCTGTTTTTAAATGTGCTGATAAATAAATGTAGATTTCTTTGAATAAAACAGTGGAGCCGAGCTTTGAGCTCAGTGTGTAACAGTGTGTGTGTGAGAGCCATGTAATGTCCATGTGTGCATGCTGACTGTGCTGCTCTGACC
Source organism: Oreochromis aureus (assembly GCF_013358895.1). Classification (NCBI taxonomy): domain Eukaryota; kingdom Metazoa; phylum Chordata; class Actinopteri; order Cichliformes; family Cichlidae; genus Oreochromis; species Oreochromis aureus. The sequence continues at coordinate 99,139,114 of NC_052944.1, read as the reverse complement.
CCCCTCCTCCTTTCAGGGTGGAGCCTGCTGGAGTCCGATGGTTGAGACCAGGTCTGAGGAAGTGTAAGTGTGTTTTTAATGGGATTCATGAAAACAAAGCAGCACACATTCAACCATCTTCATCATGTCAGGAGTCATCATCAAAGTGTCAATCAATGAAAAGATGATGGATCAATAACTGCAGCTGGATTGTGTTTGTTCTCTCCATCAGATTCCTGTCAACTCACAATCGACACAAACACAGTGAACACAAAGCTCCAACTGTCTGACAACAACAGGAAGGTGACACGTGTGGAGGAGGTTCAGTCATATCCTGATCATCCAGACAGATTTGATTATTATCAGCTGCTGTGTAGAAATGGTCTGACTGGTCGCTGTTACTGGGAGGTCGAGTGGAGAGGAGTCGTTTATATATCAGTGAGTTACAGAAGCATCAGAAGGAAAGGAGACAGTGACTGTGGGTTTGGATACAATGATCAGTCCTGGAGTCTGTACTGCTCTGATGATGGTCCTCGTTCTGTCTGTCACAATAACAGAGACACATCCATCTCCTCCTCCTCCTCCTCCTCCTCCTCCTCCTCCTCCTCCTCTGTCTCTAACAGAGCAGCAGTGTATGTGGACTGTCCTGCTGGCACTCTGTCCTTCTACAGAGTCTCCTCTGACACTCTGATCCACCTCCACACCTTCAACACCACATTCACTGAAACTCTTTATCCTGGATTTATGTTCTGGTCTCATGGTTCCTCAGTGTCCCTGTGCTGAGTGGAGTGTAAAGAGTGTCTCCTGTTAGAGAAACACTCTGACTGTTGAACAGATAGTTCAGTCTGTACATCTCTGTCTCTTTCACTCACAAACACGTTTTCAGATTCATGGATTCAATCAGTTGATGTTTGAAACTCTTCTAAATGATTCCTTGTAAACTTCTTCCTCTTCAGTCACAAACAAACAGGAAGTGATGTCACATGTGTTCCTGTCCACACAGCAGAATGAGTCTATTGCTGACAATCAGTGATGTACAAACAGAGTGAGCATTTCTGAGGCCCAAAATAAACTGAGTAGTTCACTGAATGAACAATGGACTGTGAGCTCAGTTCCTTCATCATTAGTATGGATTATATATGTATATGTATTATATTAGTATCATATATATCAGGTGCTGCTGGTTTCAGTCATTGTGCAAATGTGCTGTTTGTAAGGTTGTAAAGCTGCAGTCAGCTGAGACTGAAGAAGTCACCTGATCAGTGAGCAAACGTTTCTGAAAACGTCCAGATGAACAGAATCAACCTTTTGGGATCAGCCAGCAATGCAGCATCATTGTTGTTCAGGTTCAGAGGTTTGCAGGAATGAACTGATGACCAGAAACAGCTGCAAAGTCCAATAAAATACCAGCTGGAGTTCAGCTGCATTTGAAGAAGTCAAAGAAAATTAAGGATGGCAAAGGGCAATGTTTTCTTCCAAAGAACTGAAAACATGGTCGACGCCTCATTAGAAGAATAATCTGGACATTTGTGAGGAACTCTAACCAAGAAAGCAACACAAGAAAGCAAAGTCACACAGATCCAACAGACAGTAAATACAAAGATCAGGATTTATGAGAGTAATCATTATGAGTCTGAACACATGATCACTGAATGTTAGTCTCCACAATAATAAGCTAACACAAGCAAACACAGCTTTCAGCTCTTATTTTGAAACTTATTTAGAGAGCTGTGATGTGAGCGTGCCTGGCTCTGAGGCACTTGGGTCAGCCTCTGTTGTTTAGAAGTGTTACAGACTGTGAATGACACAGACCTGTCAGTTTCATGTTTGTCTGTAACACAGCTCAGGGGCTCCATGCTGAACGCATCCATCCAGTGTTATTGATCCAGTACTAATACCAGCATTGGGATCAATACTACAATACACAATCACATGTGTCCACGTGATGGATTTGACCAGCTTTATTCATTAATGATCAATCAACTTATTTACTGCATCTGAGTCCAGCTTCATTTAAATGATCCAACCCATGAAAATGACATCAGTCCTACAGAAGCACTTAATGCTAACAGGAAGTCATTTATTAAGGTGGAATAACACAGAGAGACACACAACCACTCACAGTTAACCTGACCCCACTAACTGCATGTGTTTGGACTGTGGGAGGAAGCCGGAGTACCGGAGAGGACGCACACAAACACGGGAGAACATGAAGCTCAGCACTGAAACAAAGATGGTGGATTTGACCTCAGGACCAGGTGCATAATTTCCAGGGGGGTTAAAGGGGGTCATGACCCCCCAATAATCAGATCAGCCAATATAATTTCATCATTCCAGTTTATAAAATTATGAATTATCTTGAATAAATAGCTTGTTGATTTTCTTTAATCATTTCAATTATCCATCCATCCATTTGCTTCCGCTTATCCTTTCCAGGGTCGCGGAGGGCGCTGGAGCCTATCCCAGCTGTCATAGGGCGAGAGGCGGGGTACACCCGGGGTTCATGTTTAATCATCTAGTAATGTAACCCCGCCTCCTTCGCTGCATACTTGGTGTTACCCAACCAGCTTTCTCTACCAAACCTTCACTGTTTGCTGTATGTTTGTTAGCGCAGTCGCTGGTGCCAGAGACTGCCAGTGACTTCAGTCTGAGGGTTTGAAGTTTCCATGTCTGTGTGATGTGTGGTGTGAAGGCTGCTGGTTAAACTGGGACTCACTGTTTAAAGCACTGAGTGCTCATAGAGAGATGCTCCATGAGTCCCAGTACAGACTACAAACATGGTGGAAACTTAGCTTTGATATCCACACACTCTGCACGTCTGTGAGTAACTGTGATGAAGATGTGCAGAGATCTGTGTACAAACAGGAGAAAGACTGTAAAGACTCTGTGCTTCTAACAGCCTCTGTTAACATATGTGAGGCTGTTTGTTGTTGTTGCCATGGAGCTTTTCACTGTTTGGGTCAGCAGGTCATGTGATCAGGTTTGTTCTGTGAAAGCTCGACGATGGTTCAGTGTCAGGGTTTGTTTGCATTCATCAATAAATATCTAAATAAATCAAAGACTCCATGTTTTTTCTTTCATCATGTGACCTCTGCTCATCCATCTCTGTGTGTATCAGGATACATTTAGTTCATAATACACAGAAAAATCAGAGTTATTACCTGTATTTTTTTTTTATTATAACCTTTATTTAACCAGGAAAAATAATCCCATTGAGATTAAGAACCTCTTTTTCAAGGGAGTCCTGGCCAAGAGGCGACAACACGTTAAAAATTACAAAGTTACATACATATTGTAAAATAACAATTACATTTTAAACAACAATTTTCTCTGGCTCTCTCAATCTAGACTTAAAAGCATTTAATGAAATAAGATCTGCTATCTTCCAATCTTTTTGCATCTTGTTCCATGTGGATGGGGCAGCATAAATAAAAGCCCTCTTTCCCAGTTCAGTTCTGGCAAATGGAACATTAAGCAACAAAAGATCGCTTGAACGCAAGCTATAGGAAACAGTGCTTTTCCGTGTGAGCAGATCACAAATGTAAGTGGGCATTTGACCAAGCAGGGCCTTATAAATAAAGATGCACCAGTGAGCAAATCTCCTGGAGGACAACGAAGGCCACCCCACACGAACATACAGATCACAACAATGGGTCAAAGCCCTACAGTTTGTAATAAACCGTAAAGAAGCATGATATACTGAATCGATCTTTTGAAGACACTGGGCAGAAGCATTCATATACAGCAGATCACCATAATCTAAAACAGATAAAAATGTAGCATTCACAAGACGCTTTTTTGTCTCAAAGGAAAAACAAAATTTGTTTCGAAAGAAAAATCCCAATTTTAATTTGAGTTTTTTCACAAGATTGTCTATGTGAGGTTTAAAGGTCAAAGAATCATCGATTAGAAAGCCAAGATATTTATACGTATGGACCACTTCTATGAGGTCACCCTCAAGAGTGGACACCACAGGGACAGTTTGAGAAGAATTCTTCATGTTTGAAAACAACATTAGCTTGGTCTTATCAGCATTAAGAACCAATTTCAGCTCCAAAAGTGTGTGCTGAACCACGTCAAAAGCTTTCTGCAAGGATTGTATTGCTTTTTCGAGGTTTGAGCCAAAGGAATAAATAACTGTGTCATCAGCATAAAAATAAATGTGAATGTAATAAATGTGAAAGTAAAGATTCCTGCAGTGATAACCAGGCAGGACTGAAACTGTCACCACGGTAACAGCACCGTCCATCCACAGGTGAGGGGAGGAGCAAAAAGAGGGACTTTCACCATTTTATACTAAAAACTCTCAACTAATGTTTCTAATATGAAACAAATAAGCCCACATTAATGTGAGCATTTATTAAATTGTGGAGGTAAGCATCAATGACACAGAGCTCTCAGTTCTCACTCCTTCTTTATTCGTCTCTCTAATAACTGCTCATATCGCGCCACCAAACAGAGGAACACACTTCCTCAACACTGGATGTGAGTGGAGCCCTCTAGTGGTCCACCACACATGCCCCCCCCCCCGAACACCCAGCAGAACTAGTCCAGGACCCGGGGCTTAAGCAAACGGCCGGAACGGCTGAACCAGGGGGGTGGGGAACTGACAGAGGGCAACCCAGCCCGGAAGCGAGGCTGGCACTGGCGGTCAGAAAAAGCTGCAGGCGACTCGGACTCCGTTGATTGTGGGTCGCTCCTGGGGGAAAAAACAGAATTCATCAGCCCGGTGGCAGGTGGGCGGCCGCGGCGAGGGGCCTGGGCCGGGACCACCTGATCCTCATGCATAACATGTGCAGGCTTAAGTCTGTCAACCGAGACAACCTCCTGCCGACCGCCAAAGTCCAAAATGAAATGTTTGTTGCCTGGTTTAAGAACCCTGTATGGCCCGTCATATGGGGGACGCAGCGGAGTCCTATGGGCATCGTGCCTGATGAAAACAAAATGAGCAGAGTCCAACGAACTCAGAACAAAAGTGTCAGCCAGGCAGTGGTGCACAGGACCAGGAACAGGAAATGAGTCTCGTGGGGGGCGAAAAGGCAACAAAGAGGCATCAAAACATGGGGGAGGGCTCTCAGGCAAGAATTCCCCGGGGACCCGGAGGGGCTGGCCGAGGACCAGTTCAGCCAGGGAAACCCCGAGGTCTTCTTTAACCGCGCTACGCAATCCCAGCAAAACCCACGGAAGACGGTCGACCCAGTCGCCACCTGTCAAGGAAGCCCGGAGTGCAGCCTTAAGAGACCGGTGAAACCGTTCGCACATCCCGTTAGCTTGCGGGTGGTACGTCGTGGTGCGGTGGACCTTGACCCCCAGGCCGTCAGCCATGGCAGACCAAAGCTCAGAAACAAACTGGGGGCCCCTGTAATGTCAGCAGGGGGACCGAAACGTGAAACCCACGTCGACAAAAATGCTCTGGCCACCGTCGCCGCTGTCGTGGACGCCAGGGGTATCGCCTCCGGCCACCTGGTCGTGCGGTCCACCACAGTCAAAAGGTGCGTGAAACCCTGTGACTGCGGCAAGGGACCAACCAGGTCCACATGAACGTGATCGAAACGCCTACCGGGATACGGAAAGGTTCGAGGGTGCCTGTGTGTGCCGTGTGGATTTTCGGCGTTGGCATGGGATACAAACCGCTGCCCATTCTTTCACCGTCTTGCGAAGGCCCGGCCAAACGAACCTGGCGCTGACCAGCTTGACCGAGGCCCGGACGCCGGGATGAGAGAGGGCATGCACCGAGTCAAAAACACGACGACGCCACGAAAGGGGAACCACCGGGCGGGGGCGGCCGGTGGAAACGTCGCAAAGAAGGTGCGGACCGCCGCCCCACACCGGGTGTCCTCCAGCACGAGGCCCGTTTTGCGTTGACTGAAGGGCCAGGATGTCCGGTCAGCATGTTGCTCGGCGGCCATGGCAGCGTAGTCGATGCCGACATACACCGGAGAAACCAACACGCGTGACAGACAGTCAGCGACGTGATTGGACTTACCAGCCACGTGCTGAATGTCTGTGGTAAACTCTGAAATGGCCGCCAACTGGCGCTGCTGGCGGCGCTCCATGGGTCAGAGACCTTGGACATCATAAACGTCAAAGGTTTGTGGTCACATATACGCAGTAAAGTTGCGACCCTCGAGGAAAGAACGAAAATGTCGTGTGGCGAGGTGCAGGGCCAGCAACTCCCTGTCAAAAACACTGTACTTGCGTTCGGCATCCCGGAGCGTACGACTGAAAAAGGCGAGCGGTTGCCAGAGACCTGAAACTCGCTGTTCCAACACCCCACCCACTGCCACGTCGGATGCGTCGGTGGTCAACGCGATCTCCGCCGGACGGAAGCGGGTGTGCCAGCAGGGCGGCGTCAGCCAGCGCAGACTTGGCTGCGAAAACGCATGGACGCTGCTCCGCAGCCAGTCAACCGGATCTTTGGCTGTTTTACCTTTTAAGGCAGCATAGAGTGGCTGTAGCAGGTGGGCAGCTCTGGGGAGAAAGCGGTTGTAAAAATTTATCATCCCCAAGAACTCCTGCAACGCTTTAACCGACGTGGGGCGCGGAAAAGCTGAAACGGCCTGGACTCTGTCGGGCAACGGAACCACACCTTCAGCGGAAATGCGGTGCCCGAGGAAATCCAGAACAGGCAACCCAAACTGGCACTTGGAAGGGTTGATGATCAGGCCGTGCGCTGCCAAACGCTGGAAAACCTGGCGCAGATGGGACTTGTGCTGGCTCGCTGAGCAGCTGGCCACCAATATATCGTCCAGATAAACAAAAACGAACGGCAGCCCACGCAAAACTGAGTCCATCAGCCGCTGAAAGGTCTGGGCGGCACCTTTCAGGCCAAACGGCATGCGCAAAAACTCGAACAAGCCGAAGGGGGTAATGACAGCGGTCTTAGGAACGTCTTCGGTGCGCACGGGAACTTGGTGATACCCCGCACCAAGTCAATTTTAGAAAAAATCGACGTTCCAGCGAGATTGGCAGAAAAATCCTGAATGTGGGGGATGGGGTAACGGTCATTCTCCGTGGCATTATTTAAACGGCGGAAATCTCCGCATGGCCGCCACCGACCGTCCGATTTGGGCACCATGTGAAGCGGAGAGGCCCATGCACTGTTCGAACGCTGTACAATGCCAAGGCGCCCATGGCTGCAAACTCTTCCCGAGCGACGGACAGTTTCGGGGTCGAGGCGGCGCGAACACCGGGGCCCGACCGTGGGAATATAATGCTCAACCCCATGCTTCGTTACCGTGCCAGAGAAATCAGGGACAGACAGCGATGGAAACTCTATAAGCAAACGCTGAAAAGCATCCCCGGAGGTCACTACATTAGCCCGAATCAGGGGCTCGGCAGCCCGAGTAAAACAGGGTAGCGAAGAAAACGAGAGAGCATCAATTAAACATCTGTTAGCAACATCAACAAGCAGTCCATGAGCGCACAGAAAATCAGCACCTAAACTAGGTACGGAGCTAGCGGCAACAACAAAGTTCCACTGGAAATCCCGGCCATGAAAACAAACAGTCACCAACCTTTCCCCAAACGTTTTGATGGGAGAGCCATTAGCTGCCAGGAGCTGCGGCCCACAGTTCGCTGCTAGTCCGTCGGCAGCGGTAGGGGGAAGGAGGCTCTTCTGGGAGCCGGAGTCCACGAAAACGCTCTCGAGCGCCGAGTCCTCTATGAAGAGCAGCCTTTCTGTATTGCCAGCGGTCGCGGCTGCTACAGCGCGCTGGCGGGTCCGCTTCCTGGCCGTGAAAGCGCAAGGCGGCAGGCAGCGACGCGCTCTGTCGCCAAAACGCTGATGGTAGAAACAGATGTTCTTTCCGCGGTGCCGGCGTGTAGCAATCCCTGCCGTCAGCAAGGGGGTGGATGCCCCGGGGGAGGCAGGGGGAGGCAGGTGGAGGCGTGGAAGGCGCCGCCGGCGAGTCCGTAGCCAGGGCGTGAACGTTGAAAGTGCGGCTAGCCAGGAGAATGCGATCCGCTTCTTCAGCCAGGGAGCGATAATCCTTCGCAGGCAGAAGCGGGGAGTTTGCAAGGACAGCTCTCACGGCGGCCGGTAGCTGGCGGAGGAAGAGGTGGGCGAAGAGGAATCCCCCGTCATCCGGCCCGAGCAACGATAGCATGTCCTCCATGAGCTCGAGCGTGGTACCGCCACCCAAGCCTGACAGGTTGAGGAGCTTTTCGGCTCGTTCAGCGTCGGAGAGGGCATAGCGCCGAAGAAGCAGCTCTTTAAGGGCGGCGTATTTCCCTTGGGCGGGTGGGTCCCGGAGGAGCGTCATCGCGCGACGGGTGGCCAGCGGGTCGAGCGAGGCCACTACATGGTGATACCGTGTCGTCAGCCGAGATGCCGCGAAGGCGAACTGAGCCTCACGTGTACGAACCATGACGGGGGTCATGGAGCCAAAAGTCCGGCAGTTTCAGCGCCACAGCGAACGTAGCTGCAACAGGAGGCGGAGGACCGGCGTCCGCTGATGCCTCCATAGCGGAGTCTGCGTCATCTGCAGCCCGTTGCATGCTCGAGTCAGGGGTCACCAATGTGGAGGTAAGCATCAACGACACAGAGCTCTCAGTTCTCACTCCTTCTTTATTCGTCTCTCTAATAACTGCTCATATCGCGCCACCAAACAGAGGAACACACTTCCTCAACACTGGGTGTGAGTGGAGCCCTCTAGTGGTCCACCACAAAATAATAATAATAATGATTTCCTCCTGATCTCATTTCCATAGCAGAGAAAACTGTGGTGTATATTGAGGTGGAGGGTGTGGTCTATGGCTCAGGTGTAGAGTGAGGGTGGGGTGCACCACAGCAGCATGCTGGGACTGCTGAGGGTGGAGGAGGGAGTGATGATGACATCAGAGCTGCAGCAAAGCAGTCAGCAGCACAGAGACCAGTGAACACACAGTCTGTTCATCTTTGCATAGATACAATATATAGCACAATATTGAATGACAGAGACACGCTGTGTGAGCTTCCACAGATACACTGACGTCAGTATCCAGAGTCCTCCTGCTGCTCCCCCCTCAGAGCCCCGTGATCAGCACCAACACATTCAGTTAGATGACAGAGTCCAGCTGCAGCTAGAATCAGCTCCTCTCCGTGAACAACAGCACAGCGTCAGTGTTTCACACTCAGTGAAAGGAGGAAACACCAGAAGAACACCATGTGTGCTACGTTTCCCAGGACACACTACAAACTGCACAAATACAGAGCAGCACGTGGAAGGAGCTGGAGCTGCATTTAAAGAGAAAAGACAGCGTGATGTCCTGTATGGACAGGTGGAAGGAACCAAGTCCTCAGCTGAAACACTCGTGTTTGTCCACAGACAGGAAACACAGCAGGAAACAAAGAAGTGCAGCTCATGGAAAACACACTTCCTGTCAGTCAGAATGAGGCTGGAGCCAAACACAGAAAGGTGTTTTTGTCCAGATGAGCCCAGAGAAGAAACACGAGTGTTCACAGACATCAGAAGCTCAGAGAGGTGAAACATGAGGTTGGAGTCCTCGTCAGCATTCAGAAGAGCTGCTGTGAAACCCTGAGTACTCATGACAGACTCTGATGGCACAAACACATCATGATTCAAACAGAAAGACAAACATGGAGCTCCTGATCCTCCTGCATGAGAACAAGCTGACATGAGCGCTGTGTCTGAGAGTGTCTCCCTGTCACAGTGACAATAACACAGCTGCTGCTCACAGTCATTAAACTGACCTGAGGTCAGCTGCTAGCACGTCTCTGTGCTCCTTACATATGAACCATGTGACCTCACATCAGTGCTGTGGATGACTATAGTCATAGAAGAGTAGAGCTGTAGCAGGTGGTGTGAGGAGGAGGAGGAGATGGTGTATTCTAGTTAACGCAGTACTGAAACACTCCAGCAGAGGGCGCTGTTAAGTCCTTATTGTAACACAGTTACTGTGTGCAGTTATACTTCATACATAATCTGCACTTATTTCAATCAGACATGCTGTCAGTAAATGATTGGTTTCTATTGATTCTACTTCCTGTTGACTAGTTTGATGACAGTGAAACAATCACAGCTGATTGTGTGATGATGTAAACTGTCACTGTTACATTCAGTGTGTGTGACATAATGTTAGTGCAGCTGATAACAGCCTGGTTCTGTTAGAAACACATGAACGTGTCCATAGATCAGTGTGTGTTTAACATGAGAGCTTCAGCCCTGCTGATGTGTTCAATAAAGACATGCAGGAAAACTGATGAGACTCTGAAATAACTCTTTATATTTATAATGTAACTCTGCATCAAAAGAACAACAAAGGATCCCAGACAGGTTTATGTGAACAAAGACGATGTTTCTGTGTTTCTAACAGTTTGACATTATTAGTAAACAGTAGGGATGGGCATCGAAAACCGGTTCTTGTTGAGAACTGGTTCCCACTGTTTCAATTCCTTGGAATTGTTTGCCATTTTTGCAAACGATTCCCTTATCGATTCCAGTCGCCCTGAGTGACGTCACCACGTTGCGGAGCGTCATTTACCTGGCAGGAAACATGGCGGCTCAAACACTCAAAAGTTTGTTTATACTTTACCAGAAAGGATGACAACAGGGCAACTTGCAATACTTGCAAAGTAGATATTTCATTTAAGGGAGGAAACACTACGAATATGCGAAAGCATTTGCTCACAAAACACGCGATGACCTTAAATGAATGTCGTGTTTTTACTTCCGCTCCGGACTCGTGAATCACAACCCAGCTGCAGCGGTAATGTTTGCACGTCCTATCCCGTTAATGCGGCAGGTAAATAATCTACTAACAGTGCATATTATGTTAGCGCGATCTGCTTTATTACAAAACCCGCCATCACTGTGCATTTAGGTGACTGTGATGAGAGAGACAGAGTCTGGCAGTTCTCGCTGCAGTCTACCGGTAGCATCTCCGTTCAGGCCAGGATGAATGTCACCGTGCAGTGACTAAGTTTGTGGTCAAAGCCTTGCACCCATTTGTCACAGCAGATGCCCCCGATTTTCGGTAAGTGAAGGTGTTTAATTGTAGGCAGGGACATTACTGGATATTCTTGTGTAATTGCTACAGAATAATTTATGTTATACTACAGAAGAATATTTATTTTATTATTTTACATTTACATTTTTTTTTTCCTGGGGACCCTGTGACACCCCATTGAAGGCTGGTTCTCTTGAGATCGCACTGTTGGGTTTGTAAGGCCATGTTACTCCTAAATTTCTATCTTGTTCAAAGAGAAGATAAAAACAAAGTTCTAAGCTAATCGACCTTAGTGTTCTCCTTTTTCAAAAGAATCGATAAAGAATCGAATCGTTAAACAGAATCAATAATAGAATTGGAATCGTTAAAATCTTATCAATACCCATCCCTAGTAAACAGACTGCAGTGAACAGGATTTATAAAGAGCTTATATATAAAGATATGACAGCTGTTTGTTGATCACTCTGTGTTTGGACCTGATCAGTCCAGCTGTTTACTTGAAATATGTTCATTTACCTGTTCTGTTATATTTATGTTCTTGTCTCTGTTGAAAAACACATTTTAATGTCCCTCAGATTTTTCTCCCAGATGAATAAATATAAAAATGACACAAACTGACTGCAGCTACTTTTTGTCCTTTCTGTCAAAAACCTTCATGTGACTCATGAGAGACACGTTTCAGCTGTTTGTGACAGATCAGAGGCCAACAAGTCATTTCTAACACTTTCCATCATTGTTTAGCACAAACACATGTTGACACAGCAGCGGGGCTGCAGTGAGAGTCAGAGCCAGGAGATAAAAACTCCTGTTTGACCACAGCCTCAGTTTGTTCCTGCACTTCAAACACTTCCTGTTGTTGACTGGGTGGAGTCAGGAAGCCAGCGAGGCCCTGCAGGACTGAGACTGCAGACTGGGACGTGCTCTGTGATGGAGATCAACAGCATCACTGACTGTTTCTGTGAGGACACCATCATCCCAGCAGGGCTGTTTCCCAACAACAAGCCCTGGACCATCAGAGACCTGAAGCTGCTGCTGAATGAAAGAAGAGGATCTTCAGGTCTGGAACAAGGACGAGCTGAGAGTGTTAATAACGTTACTAATGTTCAGTTACACTTTACTAGGTCACATCTGTGACACACGTCACTTAAATAAAGAAGGAAATATTGGCTCTGTTTTATCTGCTGGGCCCAAAAGTGACTCCCCGTATTTAAACTGCTATGAACAACTTGTTGGTCTATAATATGTGAAACATGTGTCAAATGTCTCCATCATGAAAGATATCAGGTCATCTTGAGCCACAAAAACATTCCTATCATGAGGTAGAAGCTGGAATCAGTTTGTTGCAGACGTTTATATATCCCATATTTATCCAGTTAAAGTCACATTGAAATTCAAAAATGTCTTTTCAAGAGTCGTCTGTCCAAGAGGAGCAGAAACTGCAACAAATATAACTTGTCATGTGTACATGACGAGTGATGAAAATTCAAAGTCAGGCTTTCAAAGGATGTCAGACTTGGTGTCTCTATCTGTGACTGTCCCAGAGGAACCTACCTGAGGGATTATTAAAGATCTGTCTATCTAGAAAGACTTGCATTGATTCACAGTGTACAATTCTTTCTAATCTATTAACATCTTCCTCCAAATCCTGTTTCTGCTGCATCAGAAGGGCTCAAACCTCCTGCTGTTGTCTGCTGGACCATCAATTCTACTTTATGATGATCTTCAAAGATAAAAACGTGAGTTTATTTGTGAACTCTGTGAAATGCGTCTGATGTTTAGTTTGAACCAATCCTGTGTCAGCTGCAGCCACATCATTGCCACGCATACAAATGGCTGCGTTCCTGTTTAGACCTGCTGGCTGTCAATGGGCTTCATTCCATTTCAGACTGCCGGTGGTCGCTGTGATCTAAACTCAACATGGCTCCTGTGTTAGAAGAGCCTCTGATTTTAAACTTTGCACATTGAATAGTTTCTTTCCAACACTATGGAGCTACCAGCCCAGTATATGTAGCCCACAGTAGATGGAGTTATCAAGCTGCACTGACAAACATCAGGACTCATGTGATCCCTGCATGTGGACCTTTCACACATGGATCCAAGTGCAGATTCAACTCTGCATTACATTTGACTTCAGCTGTTACACACTTTCATTTTCTAGCTGTGTCACTTCCTGCTTTTTGGATCAGAGAGTTTATCCATGTCCACAAATGTTTGGCTGCACATTTGTATCATCTATATTTTCCAGTCTTCATACAGCCGATATTTCATGTGGACTCCAATCTGCCACCTGCCATCACGTTTTCAGGGTTCATTCAGTGTTGAAATGTAGGACAAACAGCAGCACATGTTCTCTAAATGTTTGCAGTCATTTTAAATGAAGCTGATACTACATGAGACATTTTCCACATTTATTGTCTTTGAACAGAGAATAATAAAGCCATCAAACATATACAGGCTGTGCAAATACAAACTTCTGTGGTGCATTTGATGACCTGCAGAGGAGAACAAGTCGGGCTTTTCAGCCCTAACACAACCTCTTTGTTCTCAATACTGCAAAACCTTCAAAGGCTGATATGCAAGTTTGCATGAATCACCAACACAGTTGTGTTTGTTTCTAGTATAGTTATAAATAAGCTGATCAAATATCTGCTCACTGATTAGATCCAGTATCTATTACAGATGAACTGGATATCACAGCATGTTGTTAATCCGTCATATCAAACTAAACAGTGTTGCTGGTGTAAATATCCTCCAATAAAGTCAGATGAGGGCTTCTGTTGCCAGGTAACGATGATGTCACACTGGACCTTCTGATCTTTAGCATCGTAGCGCTCGGAGTCTGATGTTGGCTCATGTGTTGTCATACACCAACATGACGTTCTACTAGTCAAGGCCTCACCTTAACCCACTAATGCTGATCACACAGACCCACTAATAGAACTGTTTGATCAGGTTTATGCAGCGTCACCATTAATGTCACACACTCAAAAAATTAATGAGGTGGATTGTTCAGTGTATATTAATAATTTATTTTCATTTTACTTAAAATATATGTTTTTGTTAAGTTAACATATGTTTTTCTAATCAAGTCTACATAATTGTATCTATTATTCAACGTACATAATACTAATGTGTTACTTGATGGCATAACATTTAAGTTAAGTCAATTAGGATCTATATACTTTGTATATCCACAAGGTGGCAGTAATGCAACAACAGTTGTAATGAAACTGCGAAGAACAACAAGGTTTCACGGCTTGGGCCTGCTCATGCGCAAGACTTCAAATTTAACTTAAAAACGTTGTTTTGGCGCCAAGCTGCTGTTTCTTTGAGATAAGACCAGTTTTTTCTTTGACTATGTTGTTCAGTATCTACATGTTGAGCATGGTTATATTTTGCGTTTGTCTTACAAGACATGTTATATTGTTTGCGTGCGCTTGTTCTACATTAGTTTTACTGGGTCCTGGACATGCTTAACATGCTTATTTTGTGGACTGTGTAAGAAACATTTTTATTGTTTTTTGTTTTATTAAGGGATTAGCTATCGGGATTCATGGGGTTATTTTTTCAAGGGGTTATTTTTTTCATTTGCTTTCATGGGATTCCTTTACTGTAATCCGAGAGTCATAAATATTGAATAGGATAGCAAGGATAGCATAAAGTGACATTTAAAATCCAAAAAGTCGAGGGCGAAAGCCACTGTGACACCATTGTTATGCTCTATCAGTAATCTGTATTATGTAAAAATCGTCTGTAAATACAGCATGTTTCCTAGCGGAGGTATACATATTGTGGCATGTTGGGGGAGCGGCTGTTCTCTCCCATCATGCCTTGGGACATGTGCTGCTGTTAATGTTCTTGTTTTGTTGTTTATGTTTACGTTTCTTTTGGCTGTTACATTGAATGTTGTGTTTATGCTGTAGTGAGTTCAATGACAGTTATTGTTGATGGAAGAATGTCGTACCATGAGTGAGATCAGGCTTGTGGTTATTGACCCTCTGAAGCACAGTGTGGTACCGTGTGTGTTTTAATAAAAAGCTCCCCCTACCGGTTTGGGGTTGAACTGCAATCTCTCTGAGAGCTTCTTTGTTGAGATTTTTCTGCATGCCACATTGGTGTCAGAAGTGGGATTCCAAGAGCATAGCCACTATTCTGAAAGAGGAAGAGGAGCTGAGGGAGATTGAGGAGCTTATCACTCGCCTGGAAGCGGTGAAAGGGGCCCGACCGAAGAAGCAGGGGGAGCTCCGGGCAGCAGCAAGCCAGCCAGTGGAAGATCTGTGGGGCTTACCAGATGGAACCTCACAGCCCCGCCCACTGGGAAGCTGTCGGAGCCGCCAAGGCATGCTGCAGGCTCCAGGACCACAAGCAGCCAGCCAGCCTTCGCTCATGGTGGTGCCGGGGAGCAGCACACCCTCACTGCTGGCAGCCGAGGGGAACAACGCCAACTGTCTCCAGGACCCAGTACAGCCACCGCTGCCATCAGGGGCTCCTGTCCGGGGGAGCATGAAGCTGCCACGCTATAATGGGGAAGCACCTCCAGAGACCTACCTTATCCAGGTACAGCTGGCTGCTCAGCTAAATGGATGGTCAACGGAGGAGACAGCTGTTCAAGTCGCCCTCGCCTTGGAAGGCAGGGCACTGCAGATCCTCACAGATCTTCAGCCAGAAGAACGTTTAAGTTGGCCTGCTGTTGCCAGAGCAATGCAGAGCAGGTTTGGCCTCCGTACACATGCGGATGATGCCCGAGATAAACTTGCTAGCCGCCCACGGAGACAAGAGGAGAGTCTGGGTGCTGTTAGGGTTCAAAAGTTGGAGAAAAGGAGTACGGAGGGCTCACAAGCAAATAACAACTCTGGTCCGGAAGATGTGGTCAAAGCAAAGATTTATTGATTACACGCGTGGAGTCCGAAGCTGGGCAAAGTCAGCAATCGAACTGAACCCACGATGATTAAACAAAGGTTTTATATGGGTACAATAACAAAGCCCCCCTCTCTTGCAAAAATAGACAAAGTACAGCTTACATCACTTAAACCACAAAATGTTCCATGAACTTTAGCATAGTTTAAAGAATATTACGTCTCTTATCTCGACATCAGTTGCACTTCCTCTAAGTACTTCGGCACAATTCTACAATTGCAGCAAAAATACATCTCCACTTCTGCCCTACCAAAATAGATCTGTTATGGTGTGTATGTGTGTCTGCAGTATATGCTAAGTATGTGTCATGACCTGGTCTGCACCCCAGCTTCACCTCACACCTCTGTCATACCCAGACATAAGGCCTGTGCACATACACAGCTGAACTCTGTGTGATCTCTAGACTAAATGTCACACTCGAACCATGAAGGAAACTTACTTAAACTTACTTAAAAGGATATAAATGATAAATGATAAAAACTTAACTCTTAGCTCTCAAGGATATAAAGATATAACTCCAGGCATCTGACGTGTAAGCAGGTGTGTTGCCATTCCTTTCAGAGCTCCTGTCCTCACCGTGTATTGGCTGATCCTTAACGCCTGCCAAGAGTTTCTGACCTTCACTTGACCAGGAGCCACAGCTCTTTAATAAGCTCAAATGCAATCATGTGTAAAAGATTAAAATCATTTTCATAACAAAAGTTCTCTCTTCTCAGATGTACCAATATGTTTGCTCGTCTCTACTACAGTTCAATCATTGAAAATTACACTGATCAGCATACTTTGTGGAAATTACAGATTACATCATGGCAAAAGCATTTTCCAGACCTCTCACTCCCCTTTTGACCTCTGACTGACCAGAGGTCACCATACTTTCAGGTGCTTCACACCGTCCCACACAGCGACTCCCATGTCCATCAAAGGCATCATGGGTATGTGGGCTTCTGCTCCTGGATCCACTGCCTTCGTGATCACCTTTTCTAACAGAGCTCGGGCACAAGGAATGAGACAACAGCCACAGGTCACCAAAATACCCACCATCACAGCTAATGAAAGCATAATGGGAAGTACAAACCCTTTCCACTGTCCGAAGACCGAGGTCATCCAGCCCTCCAGCGGATTCTCAATTCCCGAATGTTCGTGCATGGTCTTAGAGAGTGTTTTCAACCCCTCTAGTGCTCGAGTGACTGACCCGTCTGGAGCCGTGTTATTAGGAATAAAAGTACAGCATTGATCACCGAACATCGCACATACACCGCCTCGTTCTGCTAACAGCATGTCTAAAGCCATTCTATTCTGCACCCCCATCAACGAGGTCGGACCCACTTGCTCCACTAGCCCTTCCATCCCATCTCAAGTAAGGTTAGAGAGTCTCAGCAGATTATAGTGAACATAATTAATTCTATCCACATTCTTGTTAGGGGTCACAGGAAAGAGAGCAGCGATTATTGGAATATTTTCAAACCCGGCGGCTATTTGATCTGCCAGCTTATACTCATTTGGAACTCCCCTGGGCACTCCTATTGAGTCTACCCAGGTCGGCGAGTCCATCCTAGGATCATAAGCATGTGTTCCCTCAGCCCCTCTTTTTCCCAGAACGTGTCTCTTGCGCCTAGCTGTCAGTGTGCGTGTGTCGTGTTTTGGGAATGCCTTCACCCGATTTCCTATTAACATAAGTGGCGCACCTAGCCTCACCATTGCGCACGTCCCCACGCTTCCCAGAGGAACACGAGCCAAAAGAGTTTTGTGTCCACAGTAATAATAAAGCCCACTTCTAGCCCAGGTCCCAATCAAAGTGTTTGCATCACTTACATTGTTTGTGGTTCTCCCCGTTTTGGTAACCAAACACCAACTTGGGTCAATTTCTCCCACCTCATATTTCACGTGATCTGTGGAGAACTTAAAACACGTATAATTATCTTTTTTCGGCATAAATGGTCCCGCCTTCGTATGTTTATCGGTTGGGGGAAATAAACTGGACAACACCGTGCAGTTTCCAGTGCTCACCACTCCTCTGGTCAGTTGCAGCATACAGTCATAGCCCCACTGATCCTCTGGATGTAGTGGTGCTGGTTCTGTGAACAAACGTGGTCTAGCCGACGCACAAGCCACACAATTTGACACCTGCTGCTCCTCGGCATTTAATGCCATCCAGTCCAGCCACAGGTTGCGGATGATGCCCGAGATAAACTTGCTAGCCGCCCACGGAGACAAGAGGAGAGTCTGGGTGCCTATGCTGCTGACCTACGTCTTTATGCACGTAGAGGGTACCCTGCTTTTGATGCTGCAGCGCAAGAAGAGCTTGCTCTCCAGGCTTTTGTCCGGGGTCTCCAGCCAAAACGACTACAAGAGCACATCCGTCTGCATGCACCAGAAACCCTGGCGGCAGCTCTAACTGAGGCCGAAAGAGTGGAGCATGTGCTCAGCCCAGGTGCACGCAGCCCTGGTGTAAGTCACCAAGTGCGCCAAACAGACTACGAAAGGAGCGACCAGGAGGAGGAGGCCCGCCAAACCACCGACATACCACCTTGGCGATCTCGGCGAGGGAATAGACGAGCAGGAGGCCAATCCAGGGGTAACTGCCATCGGTGCGGAGAACCAGGCCACATCGCACGCTACTGTCCAGCACCAAGCCCACAAAGCCTGGCACCCCAGCTGCCGTTAAACTAAGGCGGGTGGCACAACGGAGGAACTGCCCCTGCAACCACTCTGCCCTCCAAATCACACTTGCGGGTTGGCCGGCTCGGCCAGGCACGAGGACTGTATCTGGACTGTGACCTTGCCGGCACCACCTGTAGAGCCCTGATAGACACTGGATCCACGCTTTCCTTGGTACAGGCCGGAGTCCTCCCTGGTACTGACGGCCCAAGACCGCAAGGTTGGCAGCCTACTCAACTCCACATCACCACAGTCACAGGGAGCGTGCCAAGGTTAAGGGGAAAGATCCTCCCGGTGACTGTGGCTAACCGCACTGTTGACCACCAATTCTGGCTAGCCAGCATCCAGGACCGATGCATCATTGGTCTAGACCTGTTAGCCAAATGGGAGGCCACAGTGGACGTGTCCCGAGCAATCCTTTACCTGGGCACGGAGGCTGTGAAGCTCCACACCACCAAGGAAGTCCCGCTGCCTGCCTCCACTTTTTCAGCCAGCGCCAGGAAGCCTGAGGACCTGTCACCGCCCGGCGGTGGAAGGGGCCTCCTTCACCAGTGGCACAGCAACTGTCCACAGAGACCAAGCTAGCTGTCGAGGACCTATACCAGAGGAGCTGCGAGGGTCTCCAGGCTGATCAGCAACGGCAGCTGCGGGAGATACTCGACTTGTTTGCCGACATCTTTGCAGCCAAGGATGAGGACTGCATGCAAACCAGCCTGGTACAACACGACATTGACACTGGGGATGCACGGCCCATCCGCCTCCGCCTCGTCGCCTTCCCTTGCCAAGCGTGCCGCAGCAGAGCAGAAGGTCAGGGAAATGGCAGAGGCAGGCATCATAGAACCCTCAAACAGCCCCTGGGCGGCCCCAGCCGTACTGGTTCGGAAAAAGGATGGTACCTGGCGGTTTTGTGTCGACTATCGTCACTCAACAGCATCACACGCAAGGACTCCTACCCGTTGCCCCGGATTGACGATGCCCTGGGACGACATTGCTGGGTCCTGCTGGTTCAGCTCCCTCGATTTGCGCAGTGGCTACTGGCAGGTGGAGCTGACGCCAGAGGCCCGCCCAAAGACTGCTTTCTCCATTGGCCAGGGACTGTGGCAGTTTAAGGTGATGCCCTTCGGCCTCTGCAATGCCCCAGCCACATTCGAGCGCCTAATGGAGAGGGTTCTGGCTGACATTCCCCGCGACCGCTGTGTGGTCTACCTGGATGACCTCCTCGTCCCACGCGACAGACTTCGAGAAAGCCTTGGCTAACCTGACTGCGGTTTTCCATGCTATCCGCCAGGCTGGCCTTCGTCTCCACCCCAAAAGTGCCACCTCTTCCGGAAGGAGACAACCTTCTTGGGTCACGTTGTCAGCGGAGCAGGGGTTTCCACCGACCCCGCAAAGGTGGCTGCTGTGAAGGACTGGCCCATTCCGGGCAACCCTGCTGAGTTGCGGAGCTTCCTCGGCCTGGCATCATACTACCGTCGGTTCGTCAAGGACTTTGCTACCATTGCAAGCCCCCTGCACCAGCTCACACAGAAGGGCCGGGAGTTCCACTGGAGTGAGGACTGTGCCGTGGCATTTGATCGGCTCCGATCTGCACTGGTTGAGGCACCGGTGCTGGCCTACCCAGACCTGCAGCTTCCTTTTGTCGTGGACACCGATGCCAGCAACATGGGTGTGGGGGCTGTACTGTCGCAGGAAGGCCCTGAGGGGGAGCGGGTCATCTCCTACTACAGCCGCTCCCTCAGCAGACCAGAGAGGAACTATTGTGTCACCCGTCGAGAGCTGCTGGCCATCATTCTGGGTCTCCGCCATTTCAGACCCTACCTCTACGGGAAGAAGTTCCTCCTGCGCACAGACCATGCGTCCCTCACTTGGCTGCTCAGCTTTAAAGAACCGGAGGGACAGCTAGCCCGGTGGTTGGAGACGTTGCAAGATTACCACTTTGAGGTTCGTCACCGGGCGGGACGTCTCCACACCAATGCAGATGCCCTCTCCCGACGCCCTTGTGAGGAAAACCAGTGCAGGTACTGCCAACGCTTGGAGGACCGGGAGGGCATGACTTCAGTGATCGCGTCACCACAGGGCGGCCATGAGAATGACTCTGTTCCGGGTGGGCATTGTAGCAGTCTTCAGGCCCAGTCCACCACAGGGGATACCGAGGGTCTGGAGGCCATGGATCCCCAACGGCTGCAACACGACCAGAACCAAGACCCTGCCCTTTCCCGGGTTCAGTGTTGGATTGGGGCCGGTCAGAGACCATCATGGCCAGAAGTATCTGCACTGGACCTCGAGACCAAGGCTCTCTACTCCCAATGGGCCAACCTCACAAGCCGAAACAGCCTCCTCTATCGCCGCTGGCAGGCTCCCGGGGGTCACCATGAGGTCTTCCAGCTCTTGGTGCCTCAACAGTTGCGGTCCAGGGTCCTCCAGCTGGTCCATGGGGCGGCGGGGCAGGACACTTTGGAGTAACCAAGACTCTGCGGCGACTTCGGGTCTCGGTTCTACTGGCCCGGGTGTCGCCAGGACGTGAGAACTCCATGTCCATCGGTGCGATGCCTGCACGGCTCAGAAAGGGCCTTCCCAACGCTCTCATGCCCCCTTGCAGCAGTATCAGGTGGGGGCTCCCATGGAGCGGGTTGGTGTGGACATCCTGGGACCTTTCCCCACCACAGACCAGGGGAACCGCTATGTCCTGGTTGCCATGGACTACTTCACTAAGTGGCCTGAGGCCTATGCAGTCCCTGACCAAAGTGCTGTTACCACCGCTGAGCCGCCTGGTCAACGAGATGTTCTGCCGGTTCGGGGTACCAGAGGAACTGCACAGCGACCAGGGCCGGAATTTTGAGGCTGCGGTGTTCAAGGAGGTCTGTCAGCGGCTGGGTATCAGGAAGACCCGGACGACGCCACTGCACCCCCAAAGTGATGGGTTGGTGGAACGCTTCAACCACACCCTGGCCACCCAGCTTGCCATCCTGACCTCCCGCCAGCAGCGTGACTGGGATCAACACCTTCCCTGGTCCTAATGGCTCACCGTTCTGCAGTCCAGGAATCTACTAAGTGCACTCCAGCGGCCTTGATGTTCGGTCATGAGCTTGCACCCCAGTGGACTTGGTGTTTGGATCCCCCCTGAGCAGGAAGTGTGCGGGGACCCCGGGTTGGGCTACCTCCACAACCTCCTCGCCCAGCTACGGGAGGTGCACCAGTTGACCAGGCAGGCTCTCCGAGATGCAGGCTCCCGGCAGAAGCGAGCTTATGATACCCGCTGCAAGGGTGAAGGACTCTTGCCAGGTCAGCATGTGTGGGTCTACAGCCCGGAGAGGAAGAAAGGGCTTTCCCCCAAACTGATGAGCCAGTGGGTTGGACCCTGCACTGTTCTCGAGAGGCTGTCCGACGTGGTCTACAGGGTGCGGCTGGTCAAACGGAACAGGGTGGTCGTACTCCATCGTGATCGCCTGGCACCCTATCAGCCCTTGAGTCCACCCAGGGAGGAGCCAGGGCCCCAGCTTCAACCGCAGGCCCCCAACCTGTCCTCAGAGGCGGCTGGGGGACCCACGGAACGTCCTCAACGACACCGTCGCCTTCCCCAACACCTCAGAGACTTTGCTTTGGACATGCCGGTTGCTGGGGACAGCTAACCACTCAGGTGGGGGCTGTGTGGCGTGTTGGGGGAGCGGCTGTTCTCTCCCATCATGCCTTGGGACATGTGCTGCTGTTAATGTTCTTGTTTTGTTGTTTATGTTTACGTTTCTTTTGGCTGTTACATTGAATGTTGTGTTTATGCTGTAGTGAGTTCAATGACAGTTATTGTTGATGGAAGAATGTCGTACCATGAGTGAGATCAGGCTTGTGGTTATTGACCCTCTGAAGCACAGTGTGGTACCGTGTGTGTTTTAATAAAGAGCTCCCCCTACCGGTTTGGGGTTGAACTGCAATCTCTCTGAGAGCTTCTTTGTTGAGATTTCTCTGCATGCCACAATATATATATATCTCCCAACTTACTGTGCATGCTTCAGTCACCCCTTCCATGGGAACAGGTAAAAGTGATGGAGTGTTATGTCAAACTACACACAAAAAAACCCACAATGTCAATAAATGGCACAGTACGTAAAGGGGTGTGACGAGGGGGTGCAGGACCACCACCTGTCTTTATTTGCTCTGCCCTTTTCTGGGTTGCTGTTATAAACAAACAAACAGATTATTTCAGGGTGTCTTTTCATAGACTAAAAGCAATATAAGTGATGAATATTACCATTCTGTAGAATATTCCTATATTTCACTTTTACTTGTTCCCATGTTCTAGTGGGTCCTGTTGTGGCTCTAATGTGGAAGAGGATATGGTGTAATATAATATAATGTGGTATAATATAATATCACATGATATAATGTAATATCATGGATCACTTACGAGTGTAATTTGTCAGCAACTTTCTGCCAGCCCTCTCTCCTTGCTTTTGCAGCCTTTGCAGTGTTCTCCTGCGTTTTAATTAAACTCTGAAACTCCTGATATCCCAAAATCAAGAGTTCTTGCTCTGCTGCCGTAATACACTGAGTGCGCTCCTTCGACATCTTCGCCGACCAATCACAGGGTTGCCGATCAATGTTTCTACTATCGATGCGTAGCCCCTTTTAAGCCACCCAGTGATCTCAGATTACTTCATCCAGCTGTACTAATCGTCAACAACAGGTGTGTTCGGAGAACCGGATTAGCGAGCTCACGGTTAGCGCGATGATTTGATCTTGGATGTGTCATTTGATCTTGGATGTAGTAAGCGAGGTACGAAGAACAGGCCCCTGGAGCTCAGGAGGCAAAACAATCACATGAGTGCTGCTGTTTGACTGAGGAAGAATAAAGTAGTCGTGGTAAGCCAATCACACGACCACTTAAAGACAAAACAACAAGGTGATATATACCAGTTTATAAATTGTGTCGATAGGCCACGTAAAACCAGAGTCATGATAAACAATATATACACGGCGTTTTTTCCTCAATAGTTTCGCCACGTTAGCGCTAGCAAGCACTCTCTGCTTATGAGCAAAAAAACAAAACAAAAAAAAGTTTTAGGAGTGACGGCGAGAGAGAGAGAGAGCAGGAAAAGAGAGAAAGCGAGTTTTGAGATGTGTGTAGTGTTGTGGATAGTTTTGTGTTGTGTGTCAGAACAATGAGGTGACTGCTGTCTCCAGGTAGAAACAGGAGTGATACACCTGCTGCTGTCAGACCTGCAGGTATCAGCTGTGACGTTCTCCTTTATAGTGGACAGAAATTATTTTTTTGGAGTGGCACAAATAATTTGTGTGGCATCTTATTGAAGAAAAGCTGATTGTTCTGTAAATAGTTTGAAATGTTTATTTAAAAAAAGGGTAAAAGGTAAATGAATGTAAATAACTTTGTTGTTTGCAAAACTTGTGCATAGGATTTTAAAATTGACAATTAATATTTGCATTTGAATTTATGAAATATGATTCATTAAACATGTTTATGGTTGTTACAGTAAAAATAGAACTTTTCCTTCTCTGATTTTATGTTTTTTGTCTGATTTTAGATCAATTCTGGTTATACAGTATGACAAAATGAGAACATAACTGTAAATTCAGACGCATGAGGTTGCGCTAAAAAGAATGATACCAAACAAGGCAAAGTAAATAGTTTTTAAAGGTAATATGTGGAGGGAAAATCAAGAGTAGTAAAAAAATGGCCAATTATACTCTGGACACCAGAGGGTTAAACGTTCTTTTTTTTTTTTTTTAAAGTAACGCAATAGTTACTTTTCCAAGTAATTAATTACTTTTAGAATATTGTAACTGAGTTACTAACTCAGTTACTTTTTTGAAGAAGTAACTAGTAACTATAATTGAATTATTATTTCAAAGTAACTTGCCCAACACTGCTTCTGAGTAGTATTTTATTTAGTTGTAATTCAATCAATAATTTGCTTCTTGAAATTTAGTAATGAATTTCTTGTTTTACTTGATAAATTTCAGATCCTGCCTTTACCTGCCCCCTCCTATACTGATGTGGTGTATGTGGTACTGCTGAGCTTGTATGTGGTATGTGAACTGTTATACTTTTAAAAACAAAACTGTTTTATAAGTTAAGTTTTCTTTAGTGACGCATCCCATGCCCCTGTTATTTCTTCTCCAGATCTGAACCATTGTAAAGGTTGCAGTTCAAGGGCCTGAGGTATGAAATTCTTTTCAGATCAGCTGTGATCAATATTTTTTGGAACTTGATAAATAACAATAAAAGCTGTAATGGCTCCATTAGCATTTTGTGTAAATGTTTGTGTTAAAATTATAGCTTTAATGAGGTCTTTCTACATTAGTTTTAGTTATAAAGTATGTATATGTGTACATATAGTATGTATATTTACAGTACAGTATGTTGTGTTTGTTGACATGTTTTCAGGTGGAAGCAGAATTTGTGAGGATTACTACTGCTCCACTTGTTCCAAGGCTTTTTGCACAACTTGACCAATACACTGACCAGCTCATAAAAGTCTTCAAGAAAAAAGGAGGCGCTGCAGTGAAGAAAATTAGACAAACTTTGGCCCCAGCCACACAGGTGCTTATTCTGTTGGTAGCAAAATATTATGGCTAATAAGATCACTTTCAAATTTAACAGCTAGTGTATGGTAGCTGCACAGTGTTTTGGTACTCAAAACTTTGGAAAAATTAAAATTACCTAAACATAAGTAAAATCTGATCCCTCAATTTCGGGTTAAACCAGAAGTGAATGTTTTTATTTTAAAGATCAGTTTTTGAATGCAAAAAAGATGATGTATTAGTTTGTCTATACCTCCATTATGGACATATATAATGTGGTGGAGACCCTGCCCAACAGGTTAACTATTCATGCCCATGTGATGATTAGTTGGTCTTGTGTACATGTCTGTCTGCGCAGTGGATGTCATTCATTTTGCGTATAATGTGAGTTTGTGTCATCCTAAAGTATATTTGTTTTCTCTTCCTGTATCTCTGCCACTCTCTACAGAAGCAAACTATTGAAAAGGGGAGGGAGTGTGTCCTCAGGGCACTACCTTTTTACCTGAATGAAGACCCAAGCATCCTCTTCAAAGAATAATTGGTTAGTAATTTTAGTTTAGTTTTTTATCTGTATTAAACCAAATTTTGAATAACTAAGTTGTTGCATGTTGTAGTGTTGTTATTGTTGTAATTTGCATGGAACCTGTTTAAATGTTTTGGGGAATCTTCTTGTATACCCAAACTATTTATATTCATTGTTGAATCTGTAGTCTAAAATAGTGGCGCACTGGGGTGCATGTTCCTAATATTGTGTTTACTTCATTAAAGGGTAGCTTTGGCTCTCTTTTTTTTTTAAACTGGACACCATTTTTCTATGTTTTTGTGTGTAAGCTACAGCTACAGCTGTTCACAGGGAGCTGGAACAAATTACCCTTGCTATCTTTACCATCGAAAGAGCTGATGCCAGTACTCCTCCAGCCGATGTGGGTACAACCATCTAGGGTGTTCTGCATGACCTGGAAGACATGCCTTCTGCATGTGCACTCTTAATGGGTGGGATATATGCACTGAATCTCAGTTAACCTTGAGACTTAAAGTTTTCTTTGAAGTACTTCAGAAGCTCTTCCTTCATCTGGATGTCAGCAGACTCTTGACCAAGGTACAGATGCTCAAGAATAAACTGAATGAATAAGCCAACCCTTAATTTGGATGTTTAATGTTCTGTCAGATGGACAGAAGTTTTTCGGAGGCTGAATGGGAATAAAATGGTAATTTGTTGAAAATGACAGATAAAGGGAAAATTACACTTAAGAGAAATTTTGAAAAGTTTGTAAACTACTACAATTTGAGAGATTTTACACTTGTGGGGGGAGGGGGGGCAAATTGTTATGAGGTGGAAATATGTTCATACTCTGTTTGTGTTACATTGTGTGCATTGTAAAGGTAATTGCAATACATACTAAGAATAACGGTAAGTTAGGAATGCAGGATGAATGTATATTTTGCGGACTTTTAAAGACAAACAATTGTTTCCATGTTAAAATGTTTACAACTCAAGTTTTTTGCCCAAACACTGGTAAAATAAATGTTGACAGTGGCATGTGTTAAATGGTTACTGCTGTGCTGTTGCAAAAAACCTGAACGCTGACAAGCTGTTTTATTGTTAGACAATAATGCTGGCATGTTTTATTAAAGTTTTATTTGGGATGGTGATATAATTTTCTTTGATTGCTAATATCAGTGGACTATTTATTATTATTATTATTATTATTGTTGTTGTTGTTGTTGTTGTTGTTATTATTATTATTATTATTATTGTTACATAAATTTTTTTAATTGTGGCTGTGGAGGTGGACACTTCACTTTGCATTGTTAAAGGAAAGCACTTCATTGGCGTTGTGTTACTGGACTGACCCTAAGCAATCATTGCAAATAGCAACTTTGCTTTTCATTTTAGACACTAGAAGAAAAAACACTCCACAGACCTTACTAGCATCACATGTGCATAACTCAAGTGTCATCTTATCAACATGTTATGTGGTCTTCAATGTGTTTTTTTCTTCTATTTCTGGCAGATACAGACATTTAATTTAAAGTCTTGATGTTGCATCTGTCTACATACTGTTAATTACTAACCGAGCTGTTGTATTTCATTTTGGACTGGGTTTACACAAATGCTCACTGAATGTGTTGGGAATAAAAGAAATTTTAAGAAATAAGTTGGATGTACTTAATTCATTTGTGTGGAACCTGTTGACAAAATAGATTTATGTAAAACGAATTAATAAAGCACAAGGTGGCTGAAAATATAATATTTGAATTAATCTAACTTAAATTTAACATTTTACTGCCACAAATAAGAAATGTGTTGAAGTAACTAATATAAACTATCTAACCTGTAAATATATCATCTATGTTCATACAACATAACTTGATTAAGGTAGTCTTAAACATGTCTTGTTAATCTTAAATAGTTATTTTAAATTAGATGAACTAAAGAGTTTTGCTTTAAACTAACACAATGCAATTTCGTGGAACCTGTTGACAAAATAATTTTAATTAAAGTCAACATTTCATTTTTTTGAGTGCATTTAATCAGACCACATTTAAATTACAAGCCCACTACAACCATTATCAGCATGTTAAATTACATTATACATCTGCACTGATTTAAAGTATTGTGGCATGCAGAGAAATCTCAACAAAGAAGCTCTCAGAGAGATTGCAGTTCAACCCCAAACCGGTAGGGGGAGCTCTTTATTAAAACACACACGGTACCACACTGTGCTTCAGAGGGTCAATAACCACAAGCCTGATCTCACTCATGGTACGACATTCTTCCATCAACAATAACTGTCATTGAACTCACTACAGCATAAACACAACATTCAATGTAACAGCCAAAAGAAACGTAAACATAAACAACAAAACAAGAACATTAACAGCAGCACATGTCCCAAGGCATGATGGGAGAGAACAGCCGCTCCCCAACACGCCACACAGCCCCACCTGAGTGGTTAGCTGTCCCCAGCAACCGGCATGTCCAAAGCAAAGTCTCTGAGGTGTTGGGGAAGGCGACGGTGTCGTTGAGGGCGTTCCGTGGGTCCCCAGCCGCCTCTGAGGACAGGTTGGGGCCTGCGGTTGAAGCTGGGGCCCTGGCTCCTCCTGGGTGGACTCAAGGGCTGATAGGGTGCCAGGCGATCACGATGGAGTACGACCACCCTGTTCCGTTTGACCAGCCGCACCCTGTAGACCACGTCGGACAGCCTCTCGAGAACAGTGCAGGGTCCAACCCACTGGCTCATCAGTTTGGGGAAAGCCCTTTCTTCCTCTCCGGGCTGTAGACCCACACATGCTGACCTGGCAAGAGTCCTTCACCCTTGCAGCGGGTATCATAAGCTCGCTTCTGCCGGGAGCCTGCATCTCGGAGAGCCTGCCTGGTCAACTGGTGCACCTCCCGTAGCTGGGCGAGGAGGTTGTGGAGGTAGCCCAACCCGGGGTCCCCGCACACTTCCTGCTCAGGGGGGGATCCAAACACCAAGTCCACTGGGGTACGAAGCTCATGACCGAACATCAAGGCCGCTGGAGTGCACTTAGTAGATTCCTGGACTGCAGAACGGTAGGCCATTAGGACCAGGGAAGGTGTTGATCCCAGTCACGCTGCTGCTGGCGGGAGGTCAGGATGGCAAGCTGGGTGGCCAGGGTGTGGTTGAAGCGTTCCACCAACCCATCACTTTGGGGTGCAGTGGCGTCGTCCGGGTCTTCCTGATACCCAGCCGCTGACAGACCTCCTTGAACACCGCAGCCTCAAAATTCCGGCCCTGGTCGCTGTGCAGTTCCTCTGGTACCCCGAACCGGCAGAACATCTCGTTGACCAGACGCTCAGCGGTGGTAACAGCACTTTGGTCAGGGACTGCATAGGCCTCAGGCCACTTAGTGAAGTAGTCCATGGCAACCAGGACATAGCGGTTCCCCTGGTCTGTGGTGGGGAAAGGTCCCAGGATGTCCACACCAACCCGCTCCATGGGAGCCCCACCTGATACTGCTGCAAGGGGCATGAGAGCGTTGGGAAGGCCCTTTCTGAGCCGTGCAGGCATCGCACCGATGGACATGGAGTTCTACGTCCTGGCGACACCCGGGCCAGTAGAACCGAGACCGAAGTCGCCGCAGAGTCTTGGTTACTCCAAAGTGTCCTGCCCCCGCCGCCCCATGGACCAGCTGGAGGACCCTGGACCGCAACTGTTGAGGCACCAAGAGCTGGAAGACCTCATGGTGACCCCCGGGAGCCTGCCAGCGGCGATAGAGGAGGCTGTTTCGGCTTGTGAGGTTGGCCCATTGGGAGTAGAGAGCCTTGGTCTCGAGGTCCAGTGCAGATACTTCTGGCCATGATGGTCTCTGACCGGCCCCAATCCAACACTGAACCCGGGAAAGGGCAGGGTCTTGGTTCTGGTCGTGTTGCAGCCGTTGGGGATCCATGGCCTCCAGACCCTCGGTATCCCCTGTGGTGGACTGGGCCTGAAGACTGCTACAATGCCCACCCGGAACAGAGTCATTCTCATGGCCGCCCTGTGGTGACGCGATCACTGAAGTCATGCCCTCCCGGTCCTCCAAGCGTTGGCAGTACCTGCACTGGTTTTCCTCACAAGGGCGTCGGGAGAGGGCATCTGCATTGTGTGGAGACGTCCCGCCCGGTGACGAACCTCAAAGTGGTAATCTTGCAACGTCTCCAACCACCGGGCTAGCTGTCCCTCCGGTTCTTTAAAGCTGAGCAGCCAAGTGAGGGACGCATGGTCTGTGCGCATGGGAGGAACTTCTTCCCGTAGAGGTAGGGTCTGAAATGGCGGAGACCCAGAATGATGGCCAGCAGCTCTCGACGGGTGACACAATAGTTCCTCTCTGGTCTGCTGAGGGAGCGGCTGTAGTAGGAGATGACCCGCTCCCCCTCAGGGCCTTCCTGCGACAGTACAGCCCCCACACCCATGTTGCTGGCATCGGTGTCCACGACAAAAGGAAGCTGCAGGTCTGGGTAGGCCAGCACCGGTGCCTCAACCAGTGCAGATCGGAGCCGATCAAATGCCACGGCACAGTCCTCACTCCAGTGGAACTCCCGGCCCTTCTGTGTGAGCTGGTGCAGGGGCTTGCAATGGTAGCAAAGTCCTTGACGAACCGACGGTAGTATGATGCCAGGCCGAGGAAGCCCGCAACTCAGCAGGGTTGCCCGGAATGGGCCAGTCCTTCACAGCAGCCACCTTTGCGGGGTCGGTGGAAACCCCTGCTCCGCTGACAACGTGACCCAAGAAGGTTGTCTCCTTCCGGAAGAGGTGGCACTTTTTGGGGTGGAGACGAAGGCCAGCCTGGCGGATAGCATGGAAAACCGCAGTCAGGTTAGCCAAGGCTTTCTCGAAGTCTGTCGCGTGGGACGAGGAGGTCATCCAGGTAGACCACACAGCGGTCGCGGGAATGTCAGCCAGAACCCTCTCCATTAGGCGCTCGAATGTGGCTGGGGCATTGCAGAGGCCGAAGGGCATCACCTTAAACTGCCACAGTCCCTGGCCAATGGAGAAAGCAGTCTTTGGGCGGGCCTCTGGCGTCAGCTCCACCTGCCAGTAGCCACTGCGCAAATCGAGGGAGCTGAACCAGCAGGACCCAGCAATGTCGTCCAGGGCATCGTCAATCCGGGGCAACGGGTAGGAGTCCTTGCGTGTGATGCTGTTGAGTAGAGCGATAGTCGACACAAAACCGCCAGGTACCATCTTTTTCCGAACCAGTACGGCTGGGGCCGCCCAGGGGCTGTTTGAGGGTTCTATGATGCCTGCCTCTGCCATTTCCCTGACCTTCTGCTCTGCTGCGCACGCTTGGCAAGGGAAGGCGACGAGGGCGGAGGCGGATGGGCCGTGCATCCCCAGTGTCAATGTCGTGTTGTACCAGGCTGGTTTGCATGCAGTCCTCATCCTTGGCTGCAAAGATGTCGGCAAACAAGTCGAGTATCTCCGCAGCTGCCGTTGCTGATCAGCCTGGAGACCCTCGCAGCTCCTCTGGTATAGGTCCTCGACAGCTAGCTTGGTCTCTGTGGACAGTTGCTGTGCCGCTGGTGAAGGAGAGGCCCCTTCCACCGCCGGCGGTGACAGGTCCTCAGGCTTCCTGACGCTGGCTGAAAAAGTGGAGGCAGGCAGCGGGACTTCCTTGGTGGTGTGGAGCTTCACAGCCTCCGTGCCCAGGTAAAGGATTGCTCGGGACACGTCCACTGTGGCCTCCCATTTGGCTAACAGGTCTAGACCAATGATGCATCGGTCCTGGATGCTGGCTAGCCAGAATTGGTGGTCAACAGTGCGGTTAGCCACAGTCACCGGGAGGGATCTTTCCCCCTTAACCTTGGCACGCTCCCCTGTGACTGTGGTGATGTGGAGTTGAGTAGGCTGCCAACCTTGCGGTCTTGGGCCGTCAGTACCAGGGAGGACTCCGGCCTGTACCAAGGAAAGCGTGGATCCAGTGTCTATCAGGGCTCTACAGGTGGTGCCGGCAAGGTCACAGTCCAGATACAGTCCTCGTGCCTGGCCGAGCCGGCCAACCCGCAAGTGTGATTTGGAGGGCAGAGTGGTTGCAGGGGGCAGTTCCTCCGTTGTGCCACCCCGCCTTAGTTTAACGGCAGCTGGGGTGCCAGGCTTTGTGGGCTTGGTGCTGGACAGTAGCGTGCGATGTGGCCTGGTTCTTCGCACCGATGGCAGTTACCCCTGGATTGGCCTCCTGCTCGTCTATTCCCTCGCCGAGATCGCCAAGGTGGTATGTCGGTGGTTTGGCGGGCCTCCTCCTCCTGGTCGCTCCTTTCGTAGTCTGTTTGGCGCACTTGGTGACTTACACCAGGGCTGCGTGCACCTGGGCTGAGCACATGCTCCACTCTTTCGGCCTCAGTTAGAGCTGCCGCCAGGGTTTCTGGTGCATGCAGACGGATGTGCTCTTGTAGTCGTTTTGGCTGGAGACCCCGGACAAAAGCCTGGAGAGCAAGCTCTTCTTGCGCTGCAGCATCAAAAGCAGGGTACCCTCTACGTGCATAAAGGCGTGGGTCAGCAGCATAGGCACCCAGACTCTCCTCTTGTCTCCGTGGGCGGCTAGCAAGTTTATCTCGGGCATCATCCGCATGTGTACGGAGGCCAAACCTGCTCTGCATTGCTCTGGCAACAGCAGGCCAACTTAAACGTTCTTCTGGCTGAAGATCTGTGAGGATCTGCAGTGCCCTGCCTTCCAAGGCGAGGGCGACTTGAACAGCTGTCTCCTCCGTTGACCATCCATTTAGCTGAGCAGCCAGCTGTACCTGGATAAGGTAGGTCTCTGGAGGTGCTTCCCCATTATAGCGTGGCAGCTTCATGCTCCCCCGGACAGGAGCCCCTGATGGCAGCGGTGGCTGTACTGGGTCCTGGAGACAGTTGGCGTTGTTCCCCTCGGCTGCCAGCAGTGAGGGTGTGCTGCTCCCCGGCACCACCATGAGCGAAGGCTGGCTGGCTGCTTGTGGTCCTGGAGCCTGCAGCATGCCTTGGCAGCTCCGACAGCTTCCCAGTGGGCGGGGCTGTGAGGTTCCATCTGGTAAGCCCACAGATCTTCCACTGGCTGGCTTGCTGCTGCCCGGAGCTCCCCTGCTTCTTGGTCGGGCCCCATTCACGCTTCCAGGCGAGTGATAAGCTCCTCACTCTCCCTCAGCTCCTCTTCCTCTTTCAGAATAGTGGCCATGCTCTTGGAATCCCACTTCTGACACCAATGTGGCATGCAGAGAAATCTCAACACAGAAGCTCTCAGAGAGATTGCAGTTCAACCCCAAACCGGTAGGGGGAGCTCTTTATTAAAACACACACGGTACCACACTGTGCTTCAGAGGGTCAATAACCACAAGCCTGATCTCACTCATGGTACGACATTCTTCCATCAACAATAACTGTCATTGAACTCACTACAGCATAAACACAACATTCAATGTAACAGCCAAAAGAAACGTAAACATAAACAACAAAACAAGAACATTAACAGCAGCACATGTCCCAAGGCATGATGGGAGAGAACAGCCGCTCCCCCAACACGCCACAGTATTTTAACCTGATCATTTTTTCCACCTTAACAGTTCATTCCTCAAATCAAACAAGATATTTGACCCTCAGCAAAAATGTACCAACAAATAATTTTGCAATAAAATATTTATTTTTAACCTTTTCCAAGTGAACTCTAACAAGTGTATTTAACAGTGAAACCAGAGTGAAGCTGCTAATATAGAGTCCAACCCAGGCTAAAGTAAGTTGAGTAGAGCAGCATCATCAAAGTGTCGGCTCTCTGAACACGGTGCAGGATCGCCATCTGCAGGACATGTGGTCAGGTGACGGCAGTCGCGGGTGGATTTTCCTTGTGCTTTGTGTGTGTGTGTGTGTGTGACCTACCATGGTGCATAAGCACAGAAGCACATGGTCATGCTTCCAGCTGTTCCAGCTGCAGTAAGTTTTCAGTGTTTTTAAATAGATGAGTTGCTCTAATGTAAAACGTCAATGACATGAGAGTGAATATACAACATAACTTTATTGATAGAATAATAATGGACAGGCTGACAGAAGGGAGGCTGCCATATCACACCATCAGCCCCTCTGGCCAACACCACTAGGCGGTAGGGTAAAGTGTCTTGCCCAAGGACACAACAACCAGGACAGAGAGCCCGGGAATCGAATCGGCGACCTTCCGGGTAAAGATGCGCTTCCCCCGAGACTAGAAAATGGCGGCGCATTAGCTAGACGCACACTTCCCTCCTCCGTAAATCTTTGCCAAGACACCTAACATAATATCAACTTTTGAAGTTAAACTCTAACGGTATCCGCGCTTTGGACTCTTTTATGTCGTCTGCACCAGGTAAATCGGGCAGGGGTCGTGGTAAACCCTCACAACCTAAAATTGATTTCGGACCAACTAAACAAACTGGAAAAGCTAAAGCTAGCGCCATGTCGGAAGAGTCAATTAGCGCTGAAGAGGAAGGACCAAGCCACGCTCCGATTCTTGAAGCTATCAGAGACTTGAAAACCGACTTCTCCAACAGGTTTGACGGAATAATGGCTGCAATTGAGGGAGTGAGAAACGAGGTCGGAGAGTGCAAGGGCGTATTGTAAATGTCGAGACACGCATTTCCGACACTGAGGACACGGTCGATAGCCTTCAGAGAAAAGTCCAGAGTCTCGAAAAGAAAACCAGAGATATGGAGGACAAAGTAATGGACTTGGAAACAAGGGCCAGGAGGGCTAACCTGAGACTGGTGAATTTACCGGAGAAGGTGGAGGGAACGGATGCTTGCGCATTTCTGGAAACCTGGATCCCGGAGACGCTGGACATCCCTCTGCTGAAGTCAAAGCCATTCCTGGAAAGGCGCACCGAATCGGCCCGAGAAACGACCCAAACGCCCCCAAGAACACTGATCATGAAATTCCTGAGCGATAGGGATAAGGCAATGGTGCTGAAGGCGACCAAAATCAAAAAGCAAATACTCTACGAGGACAAACCGGTGCGTTTCTACCCGGACATGGCAGCCGGCATACATAAGATGCAGAAAGAGTTCGACTCCGTGAGACGACAGCTCCGCAGCATGGGGATAAGACACGGGATGCTTCTCCCCGCCAGGCTCCTGGTGACCTACAAGGATAAAACACTGACTTTTGGCAAACCGGAGGACGCAGAGACTTTCGTTACGCGGATCCAAGCAGAGCGGGATGAATAGCGGCACGGATAGAGTTGGTAAAATAATTGAACGTTTTGCCTGGCAGCCAATTCCTGGGGCTACTGTGAACTGAACATTGAAATATATTCATACTGAACATCTGTACATGCCTCCGTTATGTCTGCATGGGGTTTAAAGACGCTGGTGATTACCTGTTTTGTGAGTATACCCGACCCCCTTTTTTTTTTTTTTTTTTTTTTTTTTTTGTGGGGGATTGATTACTTTTTGTTTTCTAGGAGGACTCTTTGAGTTGTTGTTATATTTAAATAGAGTTAAAGCACAGTAGACCCCTAACATTTATTTTATTTACATGAGTATATTTGGGATGGCAATATATTCCTGGCAAAGTAACTATTATTTGTATGTAAAAGCTAACAATGGAGGGAGTGTTTAAGTTTAGGATAAGTCATGTTGGATCATTCCTCAATAACTGTGGACTGGTCATTAGCATTACCGGAGTGTGTAGTAAGGAGAAGGGAAACTGGCCTTTAGGTCAGAGGGTTGTGTTCAATGGTTGATGCAGTTAGATGCATCTGTGTTGTCTGTATTGTTTTGGTTGTTTCAAGGTACACTTCTATATACTAGCATGAGAAGATCATCTGAAAATAGCAGCTATGTCCAATGTCTTAGAAATTAAGATGACATCGTGGAACTGTAGGGGCTGCAAAACTTAAAAAGTTAAACAAGTGATGAGAAGGTTAAAAGATATGCATTCCAAAATAATTTTTCTCCAAGAAACTCATCTTACTGGAAAAGAGGACTTAAAGATTAAGCGGAGGTGGCAGGAGAGGTTTTTCAGCACCATTTAACTCCCAAGCGAGAGGGTTTTGACTCTAATACACAAGTCTGTCCCCTTTAATGTTTGTAAGGTAATTGCAGATAAGATGGGAAGGTATTTGATTGTTCAGGGTGCTCTCTATGCAGAACCTCTGATTTTAGTTAATATTTATGCCCCAAATAAGGATGAACCATCTTTTTTAATAACTTGTTCTGCACGCTGTCAGCACTTAGGGGTCAATATATTTTAGCGGGAGACTTCAATTGCACTCTGAACCCAAGTATAGATAAATCATCACATTTAGACAAATCTCATAGCCAGAGTAGGGAAACCATTCTTCAGTTTGCTAAGGAATTAAATCTTATGGACATATGGAGAGACAGGAATCCTGGTGTATCGACATATTCATGTTATTCAAGCACACATAAATCATACTCACGGATAGACTACTTTTTAATCTCAGCAAGTCTGTCCTATAAAGTGAACGGTTGTGATTATGGCAGTGTCCTTATCTCAGACCATGCCCCAGCCAGTCTGGTCTATTTGGATCCAGGGCTAGTACGAGATCCCCAAAATGGAAATTTCAGCAAAAATGGATAAAGGACAAAGACCTAATGGCGTACCTTGACAAACAAATTACTGATTACTTTGAGCTCAATACTTCTGAAACATCTCCGTGTATTAGATGGGAAGCATTCAAAGCCTTCATTAGAGGCCAAATAATTAGCTTCACGAGCTCAAGATCTAGGAAGGCCAGACAAAAACTGAAATTACTGGAATCAAAATTAAAGCTACTGAGGATATGTACTTTAAGAACCCTGTCCCAAGCTGCACCAAAGTTTGCTGTTATTAAGAGCCCAATATAATGAAATCTCAGCTTCAAAAGCTACAGCTAACTTATTAAAACTTAAGCAGTCCGTTTTTGATCAAGGGAGAAATCAGGTAAAATTCTGGCTTGGCGTATAAAACAATTCCAATTAGAAAGATCAATCACTGCACTTAAAAATGATAAAGGGAAACGATCTCTGACCCTGCTGCAATAAGTGACTCTTTTAAGGTCTATTATGAAAGGTTATACAGTTCTGATCTAAACCCAGGTGAACCAGACCCAAATTTTTCTCTTTTCTTAACAATATGAATATCCCCAGAATAGAAGATGAGGAATCCTTGAGACTGGGGCTAAATTGACTCTGGACGAAATCTCAGAGGCAATAATGAGTATGAATTCTGGAAAGGCTGCGGGGCCAGACGGTCTGCCAATTGATATCTATAAAAGTTTGCATCCAAATTAAAGGTACCCCTTTTGGAAATGTTTTCTGAATCTGCTCAAAATGGGATACTCCCACCCACTCTGAGAGGGCCTTAATTACACTTCTTCCCAAACCTGGAAAATCGAATGATAAATGTGAAAACCTGCGGCCAATTAGCCTCTTAAACTCAGATTTAAAGATACTCTGTAAAATTCTAGCAAAGAGACTGGAGTGCCTTTTGCCAGCTATCATCAAGGAAGATCAAAATGGGTTCATGGTTGGGCGTCAGGGATTCCATAATGTTCGACGAGTGTTAAATATTTTACACGAGCAAGGGGGTCTTCAGATACAGCTTTCTTGGCACTAGATGCCGAGAAGGCTTTCGATAGGGTAGAGTGGCCCTATTTGCTTGAGATTCTTGGTCGCTTTGGTTTGGGAGAGGATTTTGTAACTGGGTCAAGCTTCTATATAATAATCCTTATGCAGAAATAATTACCAATAATGTTGTCTCAAAACCAGTTGAGATTGGAAGAGGTTGTAGACAAGGTTGCCCCTATCCCCCTTTTATTTGTAATTGCAATTGAACCACTTGCTATTGCTATAAGAGAACACGGTATGATCACGGGTATAGAGATCGGAGGGCTCGACCATCGAATAGCTCTTTATGCTGACGATGTGATCCTCTTTCTTAAAAATCTGGGAAAATCTATTCCAGCCATTTTAGACCTAATTGGAAAATTTGGACATATTTCTGGTTATAAAATCAATAAATCAAAATCTTCCATAATGCTTTTGAACTCAGAAGAAAGGATGAATCCACCTAAATACACCTGCCATTTTAGAAATGTGAATCAGTTTACTTATCTAGGTATTCAGATTGTCCCGAAATTGGAAGAGGTGGTGAACCATAATTATGGTCCAATTATGACTGACATATCCAAATCAGTGGAGAGATGGTCGAGTCTCCAAATTTCACTGATTGGTAGAATAAATATACTAAAGATGAACGTGCTCCCTAAGCTTCTGTATCTGTTTCAGAATATACCCTTGCCACCTCCCTCAGACTTTTTCCTTAAAATAAGAAAACTGTTTAATCAGTTTTTATGGAATAACAAGCGTCCCAGACTTCGCTTATCACTTTTATACTTGCCCTTTGATGCCGGAGGGCTGCAATGTCCTAACATGGTTTGGTATTACTGGGCAGCCCAGTTAAGAACTATAATGTTCTATTATGCTGCAGAAAAGCCCCCCGCATGGAGAACTATTGAGTCTCTCTCTCTTAGGCTTCCACTTCCTACATATGTATACTCTGATAAATATAATAAACTTAAAGATATTACGCTTAATCCTATAGTTAAAAACATG
This sequence comes from Oreochromis aureus, assembly GCF_013358895.1. NCBI lineage: Eukaryota > Metazoa > Chordata > Actinopteri > Cichliformes > Cichlidae > Oreochromis > Oreochromis aureus. The sequence goes on along the minus strand of NC_052944.1, from coordinate 99,101,010 downwards.
ATTTATATCTTACATGTCACTCAAAGATATTTAAACATAAAATCTCCCCTCTCCGTTTTTAGCCCGATTTGGGGCAACAATTATTTTGCCCCAGGTAGAGCGGACGGTGGTTTTAAAATATGGGCAGACTCGGGGCTGGGACTGGTGAAAGATGCTTTCGGGGGTGATGGAAGACTTTTAAGTTTTGAACAACTAATCTCTAAATTTAATATCCCTCGAAAGCACTTTTTCAAATACCTACAGTTTAGGAGTTTTATCAGGTCTTATCATAATGATTTTACACAAATTCCCCGCTGTCCACATTAGAGAAAATCCTAACCAAAAACCCCACTGGTAGAGGAATGATATCTGAATTATATAACTTGATGATGACATCCTCTCCTGATTCATCTGCTGCTAAGCTTGAAGCTTGGAGGTATGACTTACAGGAGGAATTGACAGTGGAGCAATGGAGTAAAGCATGTAAGCTAGCCCAAACACAGACAGGTAACACACGTCTAAAATTGCTACAATTTAATTGGTTGATGAGAGTGTACATAACACCAGAAAAACTTAACAAATTTAATATGCAGATCCCTGACATCTGTAATAGATGTGAAGAAGATAAGGGCACATTGCTCCACTGTTTATGGTCATGTCCAAAAATAAAGGAGTTTTGGGAAGAGGTTAGAGTAATGATAAAGGAGATTTTGTCAATTAAACTTGTGATGGATCCCAAACTTTTCCTACTGGGATTATATCCTGCAGGATGTAACATAAATCATTTTGAAAAATTTTCATAAATATGGGAATACTGCAAGCAAAGAGAGTGATAGCTCTAACGTGGAGAAGTCTTGGCAAACCAAGTATTTCACATTGGTTCAAAGAATTGTCTTTATGTTTACCATTAGAGAAAATTACATATACTTTAAAAGATAAACAAGAAATTTTCCAGAAAATTTGGGGGCGCTACATCCAGTATATTGAGAATGAAGATCTTTCTGGTTTACTGCGGAGACAGGGACAGCCTAACTATTCCTGTACAGGACCACAACCATATGCTGCAACCTGAAGATTACTCTTTAAAATCTGTCAGAAGTCTCATGGACTCAAGTGCTTTCATTGAATGTACCTTGTGTTTCGTTTATTGTGTAAATTTGTGTGTGTATGTACTTTATATATGTATATATGTAAAACTTTAATAAACATATTGTTGAAAAAAAAGATGCGCTTCCCAACCCCCAGCACCCCGGTTGCCCCGTATAAGATGAGAGTCCACAGCTGTGATGATTTGGTGCTGTATAAATCAAATTAAACTGAATGAATGATAATCAACTATCTGCACCTCAGGCTGAGGTTCAGTGTCTGATCCTGGGTCAGGCAGATCTCCCTGGTTACAATGACAGGAAGTGACAAACGAGCAAAGAGAGAGAGGGCGGGACATGGACACTAGAACAGAGACGTGAATGTGAGAAGGTGTTTGGAGACAAATACAAGAAAGGAAGTGTGAGGTCTGAGGTCTGGTCCTTCTAATAAAGATGCTTTTCCTCCAGTATATCCATGAACTCGTGGGGCTGAATGATGTTATCACAGTGATCATGAGGCTCAATGTAAAAAGTTCAAATAGACTGAAACACTGTAGATAAAGGTCAGAGGTCACGTTGATGCCTTCATGTTTGACCACAGAGTGGTCAGTCTGTGTAACAGACTCTGTGATCAGTGATCAGTGCTGTGGGTCCAGGTCAGAGGTCATGTTGGATCTCTGATTCTTTCACGTCCATATTAAACAGCTGCTGCGATGAACTGTGACTGTTAGCAGTAACTCATTAAACATGTCTGCACACTGTGAGAGAGCCGTCCTCCATCAGTGAGGCTGACAAACGCTCACACTGGGAACAGGAAGCAGATTTCTGTGCGACTGTCATGATGGTAAAAGGATGAAATCCTCTGTAACACAGTCAGCCTGTTACAGCCCATAATCCAATCCAACTTTATTTATACAGCACTTTAAAAACAACAACGTCACCAAAGTGCTTCCAATAATAAAACAGAGACAGCAGTTAAAAACCATCCATTAAGCAAACAATGAAATTAATATAAATAAAATAAAGACATAAATGAAAAAGAAGATAAATAAATCAGTGTGTAAATTAAATATTAAAACATGAGTAAAATAAACAATACGATTAACAAAATAAAAGCATTAAGAGTGGAAACAGCTGACTACAAACTGACTACAAACTGACTCTGGTACGACTCCTAAAAGCCTTTGAAAAAGGTGTTTTTAAAAGTGATTTAAACATTTCAAGTGTTGGGGCCAAACTAACATGGAGGGGCCGTTTGTTCCATAGTTTGGGGGCCACAACAGTGAAAGCTCGGCCCCCTCGGTGTTTCAGTCTCCACATGGGGACAGCAAGGAGTGACTGGTCAGATGGTCTGAGAGACCTTTGTGGAGTGTATCGATGTAGAAGGTCTGACAGGTAAGAAGGAGCCATTTAAAACGTTAAAAACAAGCAATAACATTTTTAAATGATTCTAAAATGGAAACCAGTGTAAGGAGGCAAGAACAGGGTCATGTGCTCACGTTTACGTGTCCCTGTCAACAGGCGAGCAGCAGCTTTCTGGACCATTTGCAACGTGATAGTGAAGCCTGCTCAATACCAATATAAAGTCCTTTACAATAATCAATTTAAATGAAGCTGAAACTACATGAGACATTTTCCACATTTATTGTCTTTGAACAGAGAATAATCAAAATATATCAAAATCAATAATCAATAAAACATGTATTATCCATCCATTCACCTCTACTGTTCTTGCATTACATCACATAGTCAGCATAAATCTGTTTTTGAATGAATGATGAAAGTGGGATGAATTTAATGAGCCTTGTTGAGAGAGGTGGGACAGAGAGAGACAGACGTCCCCCCCTCACCTCTTATTGCCTCCTGAGAGAAATAAAAAGGTTTTAACATTTAGGCTGTTGTGTTTACAATGATATGAAGTGCTGTTAGTAAATCATCTTCATTCTGAATCAGAAGTTTAATGAATATGTTGAATGAGAATAATTGACATGATTTAAATGTGTAGATGTTGTGTGTGTAGACGCGCCTCAGCTTTGAGAGATTAGTGTGTGTGTGGCTGCAGGAATGTTGGAAGATAAGAAATGTGCAGGAACGCCATCCTGATAAAAGACATTAAGAGTTAACAATAGAGTCATAATTCATATGTGATTGTGCTGATAGTTAATCCTGCTTAACTGACTGAAACTGTTTAGAATACAATCAGGTATAAGTTTAATTACCCAAAGCAACGAATAAGAAAATCTGATAATAACTCTGTAGGCCCCACACTGAGAGTCTGTGTGGAAAGGATGGAGGAGCCACTA